>NW_020455149.1:307171-395881 GCF_003342845.1 Nothoprocta perdicaria
GGCGCTAGCCCCGCCCACGCCCGCCCTCATTGGTCGCGCCGGGCGTCGCTTAGCCCAGAGGCTCCACCCCTCTCTCCGTCGTGTGGCTTGAGTGGGGGAGGAGGCGCCATTTTGTAACGCGTCATGGTCCCGTCTGTCACGTAGTTTCTCTTTTTATATATATATATAGAGACAAATATATATGTCTATATATATATATTTAGACACACATATATATGTATACATACATACACACACRAACTAAATGCTTCTATCCTCAAAAGCATGGCCTTGAAACGTGTAAAATATTCTTCAGTAAGGGGCAATTCAATCAATTCTATGCCAATACGAAGCAATTAAACCAACCAAGAAGCTCTTCTGGGCTCCCCCTTTGCAGGGCCCAGTTTCCTATAGCACAGTGGTGATTGAGAACGCAGCATCCTGCAGTTTTGCCCCTTTGTCGCTCTGGAGGGAGTTAGGGTTTATTCAAGGGGGGATGAGGGCAGTTGAGGCTTCAGAGGCGCCTCGGAGCTGATGGAAATAAATAATTCCCTTATACATTATCTAATCTACCCCAGCATGTGAATATTTGCAGGCTTTAGTGTGTACCTGGCATGGAGTGGAGGATTGTTCCTGCCTGACAGCGTTCATGGGGGTGATTGTTACCATGAGGCCAGAGCACAGAGAGGCTGTGTTAGGTGGCCTGCAGCTGGTGCCCGCTTTCTTGCTTGCTTCCCACAGCCCTCCCTCCCGTGCACGTAGCGGGGTGCGCRTTTGGCCCCCTTGGCTCGGCGCTGCAGCGTGGCCCGCTGCCTCTCCAGAACAAGCGGGACTCCCCACCTCAAAGCAGCCTGTTCTTCTCACGGCTCCGTGACCCTCAGCACCTTCCACGCTGAGGCAAAAGGCAGAGCTACCCCTTGAGAATTGCACATATAACCCATTTTTTCCCCCCCGCCTTTTCATTTTAATAAACCCCAAAGAGCCCAGAGACCCAGAATGAAACTGGAGGGTATGCGCAAGAGTGTAGGGGTGCCACCCAAAAGCACCTAGCGTGGCCTTGCTTCGTGACACGGACTTACTGAATAGCTGAGCTAGAAATCCAGCAAGCAAAGGGGCTGTTCTTCCACATGGGGATAAGAAAAAGCCAAAGAAACACCCCTTAGACTCAGTTTTGCCCTGCCATTACCTTCTCGGGCTTGGGCTGAAGTGTCAAGTTACCAAGAGACAGCTGGAAAGCATCTGACCGGCTCCACTGCCAAATCATCCGGTCGGGTAGCACGCCAGAAAGCGCGATAGCCCAAAGAGGGTCCTGCAGGAGCAGTTTGTCTAAACAGATACAACTGGAAGTAAAATGATGTTGTGGCAATGTTGATATATTTTTCAAAAATGTATCTATATTTTCTCTCCCATCATTTAGCCTCCCAGCCCTGCAATAAGAAGATACCAATCACAAAATCTTCAGCCGCCTTTATCGTATTTGCAGATGCAGCCTATCATTCCTGCAGTGAAATTCCCTGCAGACCATGTAGCAGAAGTCAGAGGTTTTTATAACTTTGCAAGTTTTTTTTCTTTTTTTAATGTGTTAAGTGTTAAGAAGTTGAAAAGACTCCAGGAATGTAGAAAATAGCAAAACATTGACTTCTACTCTGGTACACAAAAGTTGCAGAGAACTTCTTGTGAAATGGGCAAATGTAAGGTCTGAGTGGTGCTTTAAAAGACAATGTGTTCCAGTTAAATCAATCCTTTGTCATGAATTAATTCATCATAGAAGTAAAAACTAGAAATTACTTTAGTATAGTCCTGTGTAGTGCATGGAAGTTGCATATCTGTCCTTTATCCTCTAAATCTATTCCTTAAAACAGAGCCACACCTTTAACTCTGAACTGTGATTATTTTTTCCAGAATAGATCATAGAATCATRGAATGGTTAAGGTTGGAAGGGACCTTTAGAGATGACCCAGTCCAATCACCCTGCACACGCAGGGTCACAGGATTTCATCCAAGCGCGTTTGGAAGATGTCCAGAGGAGACTCCACAACCTCTCTTGGCAACCTATTCTAGTGCTCTGTCACCCTCAAATATTGCAGATATTGAAAAAAAAACGCAGCTATTCTGCAACATCCAAACATGCACATCAATGTATTAGTTATCTAAGTAGCATGGCCTTTTTTTTTATTATTATTATTCTTTTTATGAGGGGGCAAAGATGAATTTCAAAGTCCTCACTCAAATCCAGCCTAACCCTGTTAGAACGGACCTGTCGTTGCACTAGGTGACTGCAGTGGGTTCCTGCTGTGAATTGGACTGGTATTCTCAGTGTTTCTCCCTGTCCGTGTATCCACATCGTAGGAGCAGCACCGCAGCTGCCCTCAGACCTGCAGCATTCCCTACCCCGGGGCTAAGAGCAGGGCTGAGCTCGCACCCTGGGGACATGGAGCTTCCAGCTGCGCTTGGCCACGCCGCGGGGCAGGCATGCCTGGGATTCCTGTGCGCTTGGCGAGTGAATTCACTGACCAAACAACAGCAATAACGGAGTTTGCAAAACGAGAAAAACCTTTAAAAGAGCAGGGGGCACCCTGGCCCCAGCGGAACAAAAGGAGCTTTCCCGGTTGCCTGCTGGCCTCGGGAGCGGAGCAGCTCCGTGGAATGGGGGTTAGTTATCCATGGGCAGCTCCGCAGCATGGGGGTTAATCATCCACGGGCCCTCCCGCAGTGCCCGGTGCCGCTGGCAGCTGCCAGCCCCTCTCGTCCCGCCTCCTCCCGGGCCAGCGGCCCTGCGGCTTTGGCCCTGGCGTGAGGCGGGTGTCCAGAGGTAAGAGAGGGAGCCCGGCCGTCCCCGCGCTGCGCAGCGTCCCCGCGGGGGCCCTCGCAGGAGGGCAGGAGCCCCATCCCTGCTACAGCCACGTGAAGCTCGCGCCGGGAAGCTGCAAAATCCCCTTGCAGAGCAGACGGTCGGAGGGGCTTCGCTGCAGCGCCTGCCGGGCGCCGGAGCCTTCCAGCCGCCTTGGGCTGAAGGTTGGCAGGGCTTCTGGCGAGCGGCGGCTGGTTCGTGCAGCGTTTCAGGTGGTGGCCGTGGCCTTCCTCCCTGGGACTGCCGTTTCGCTTGGCGTTTGGGGAGCTATTGAAATTCAGAGCACGGCTCGAGCAGCTCAGCTGATCCTTGGCGTGACCTTGTTGGCTTAATGGATTTATTCCAAAGCTGACTTTGYCCCAGAAAGTGAGGGGGGTGTATGCGCACACACACAGCGACAGCAGTAGCTTGCCTGGGCTTTCCAGACTGCTGAGTTTGGCGTTGCAGAAGCTGAGATTTTAAGCATTAAGTAGAGATTTTGCGTCTTTGAATCTYGATCTGATTCCATAAGTGTAAGTGGGATTTTTTGTCTTAATAAGGATTGGGAAAAAAATCTCATTGCTTGGGTCACATCTGCCGTGGTGGCTTGAAAGAGGTCGAGCAGATCTGGKTCCTCCTCCTCTGTGGCAAAGCCCAGGCTGGTGTGCATGGTTGAAATCTTTACTTTCTGGCAAGAAGATCATCTCGAGTATGAGTTATTTCTGTATTGCTGAGATGTGAGCCACATTCTGCTAGATGAAACATGAATACAGTATTCACTTTAATTTACGATCTAAACGGGCCTGCAATAGGTACACAGGACAGAAGACATCCTCTCCTRCTGACTTGAGAGGTGAGGAACAGGGAGACTTGAAGAATATGCCCAGAGGCCCAGAGAAAATCTGTGACACAGGCGGGTGTTGAAGGCAGCTGCCCTGAGGCTCAGACCAGACCCGTCTCTTAACCCGCACAACTTTCCCTCCCTCTTTCTCAGTTTGGAGATGAATTTAGTTGAAGGGAATGGGAGTTGCTAAGAGACCAGAGGAGTCCTGGAGCTTGTGCTGGGGMTGAGCTGTGACTTTGCCTCCGGCACTCGGCGCTAAGAAAGAGGATGTTGTAACGTGAGGATGCCCAGGGCACCCTTGGCTCTGGGGAGAGCAGCCCCTTCCTCCTCGTAGTTAAGGGCTTTCACTTTGGAGGTGACAGTGGCCGAGCCTGCAATTTTTCATGAGCAGGGAGCTTTGGAAAGGAAAAGGTTAATCACTCGTGCATGTATTACTCCTCGTCCTTGCTTCTCCTCCCGCATGATTGCAGCTCAAAGGTGACAAGGCCAGACAGACTCTTCCCACCCCATTTCCACAGTTTAGTGTTTGCTTCACGTACACTGACTCACAGCAGCAYGAGTTTCTAGGCCAGCTTTTGGGCAAGTCCAGGATTGTTTTAACTTCGGATTCAGATGATACCTGTGGTCACATAATTGCTAAATAACGGCTTTCCTTTTTTGTTTTTTTTTTAATGTGGCTTTTGGAACCTACTGCCAAAGATGATTAGGAAGATGACCTATAGACTGGGAAGACACGTGTCTGCTGTGGCAAGTAGGACCATCCAGGTGAGAAGATTTCTGCATGGTGAGTAGTGTATCCTGAAACAGTCCCTGTGTGGAAAGTGTTTCCCTCACCTGGGTGTTGGGGGACACTGCTGGCAGTGTTTTGGGAACAAGGCAGGGCAGATGAGCTTYCTCAGCTTTCAGGAGGGTACTTCAAGTCTCAAATGCACAGGAGTGTGTGTTGTCTGGTAATAACACCACAGATGGGTGAAATTTTTGTGCMTGATGCTTTTATAATAGCTTGAATTCTCAATCCTGCTTTTCAAAAACAGGCATCGTTCTTCAGGCATGATAGATTGCAGGATTYAGTTCTTTCACTCACAGTAATATGAATTTAAAGTTATGGCAGCAAGTGACAGAACACAGCTGTAAAATGGTTGGAGAGGAATATCACTCAGTGATGATGATGATGGTGATAATTAGTATTAATAGTAGTGGTAAATAGTTACCAAATACTTAATTAGCAGAAAACACCAGTTTTAGTCTTTCTGAGCTCATCTGTGGACTCAAATTCCCCTCAAAGAACAGCTGAAAAGAAGGATAAATTTACTGTGATGAGGAAATATACTTTTATCAAATAGCCAGAGGCTATGATAAATCACTAACTTTACTGTATTTATCCCTAGGTGCTTATTTCAGGATTCAGCCCTCCGTACAGGAAGCATTGGTGGAGGGGAGACCGGTTGTAGCCTTGGAAAGCACCATCATTACCCATGGCATGGCCTATCCTCACAATCTGAGGTTGCTCTCTTCCTAGATCAACAAAGAATGAGTCGTGGAACTGATGGATCAATACATGTATTTCTAGCCTGCTCCAAACCCTCCTAGGAGTTGCATGGAGATGTTGGGTTGCTAGACATGCAGAATATAAATTCTGATGTGAAACTGTTGTGTATCATCTTCCAAGGAGAACGGGACCATAGGGCAAATACGTGCTGACTTATTTCCTTATCCATCACCTTCAATTCCTGCCTCCCTTTAAAATGTGGCAGAACCTAAAGTCATCACCTACTCTAAAACAGAGATAACTTATGGCTGCATGATATGTATAGGTACTGGAAACGCTCTTCAGTTTCTTGCATAGGGTAGAAATGAAGAGAAGATCATAGTGAAATCTTCTCTCTAATTCTTTCCAAAATGTCTRCTGTGAAAGCTGCTGGTCCTTCTTGCTGCCTTCTGTGCCCTGCACACACACAGAAACCCCAAAACTTTGCTACCCTTTATTTTTTTGGTGTCCCCTAGATCCGTGTCCCAGGGAGAGATGGTGCAAGAAACCACATCTTTCCAGGCAGTGGGTGACAGTTCCCCCCATCCTTGCTTCAACAAAGCACAGGGAGGTTTCTGTATTGATTTTTTCCATCCCACTTTTTACATGGGCATTATTTGGCCCTAGAAGGAAGCTCTACAAATTCAGATTTCGAGAGAGGAAGTTGGAGATTGCCTGGAGTACCTATGGATAGCTCCAAAAGGGAGAAGAAGTTGCTCTTGAAGAGACAGAGTAGCATGCAAATGAACAAGTATAAAACTTGCAAAACTTCAAAAGAAATGGTGTGTAGCTGTAGCACACGCATCCTCAGGTTGCAACTTTTCAGCGCTGTTTTTACCCTATACCTGAATGCCTGTAGTTTGAGAGATCTGTCCTGTTTATTTGATTAGGCATGAAGTATTGGGTTCCCATGAAGGGCTATGATTTCAGAAATAATGACTATTCCAGACAAAAAGAAAGTCCCTTTTTKAAGAAGATCCCCAATATTTAGCAGTCTTTTGTACAATCGTATTTCCCTCTAAGCCAGGATTTTTTTTCAGATGTTACCTCAAAAAAAGAAGCACAGAGTTTAGCTTGTGGTCCTGAAAACAGGAGCACTGGATGCTCCAAAATTAAGTRTAAAGATTTCTGCCATTAGGAGGACACGAAGGAGGCCTTGGCCTTGGTAGAGATTGTGAGAACTGTATAGAACTGGAACCTGTTCATYGATGGCCATCAAATATGGGGCAGATCTTGGGTCTGAGTGTTTGCCTGGTTAGTTTTGTTGTCATTCTCTTGTCTATCTCATTGCAGCATGGCCAGAGAGGTGGAAGAAATTGTAACAGCAAACGGGGCAGTGCCAGCCACTGTGGGTGTCCTCAGGGGCAGAATCCACATTGGCCTCACGGATGAGGAACTTCAGTTCTTGGCAGGCAGTAAAAATCTAATTAAAGTGTCCCGGAGAGATCTCCCTTACGTCCTCAGCCAGGTATGGCATGCACACTTGCACACTTTCTATTTCTGTGTCACACTACAGCAATGGTGTGCTTCCTAGCTTCAAGCCAGGTGAAAAAAGAAATACCATGCAAAGTGTTCCCTTATCCATAAAGTTGAACACATGCCTATCTAGAGTCAAAATCAGCAGAATTAGGGAATAGCAGACATGCAATACAACTCCTAAAAAGTCAGTCTGTGCTGACCGCAGAACAAATAAAGGCTTGGCTAAGGCTATTCCTCTTGGCCTGATAAGGCAGCRTTGTGTTACATGTGAACTTAAGTGACATGCAGGCCATCGTAAATAACACACAGGGTGCTTAAAGTGACACTGGCTGCCCAGGAAAGCTGCTGCTTGGAAGGCCTCGGAGGACAAAGGCCTTTGCTGCCAGGGCAAGAGTGCTCACATAGCAGAGGCAATGAGTCTTGAGATTATTCACTGGGTAATTTCCCATTTGCACCGGAAATGGAGGGCTATGTGTGTCTTCATTTATGAAAAGCAAATGGTTTCATTTCACTTTCAAACCTGTTATAGCTCAGTTCTTTAGTCTGGATCTTTAGTAAGGCATGCTTTCCTCAAAGCCCCAAAATCCTTTTTTGGTAAGTCTAGGGACAACCCAACTGTAGCACAACTCGTGTGTTAGTGTCACCTTTAAAATGATTTTTTTTTTTTACAGTTCCATGGCATGTTTTGGTTAATGGTCTGTGGAGGTTAGTTTTCCTTTGATTCCATTAAATAGAGTTAAACATGTCAGGGAACTCAAGTTAGTGTACTATATATACTGATAGACTGTAAAACACAGCAGATGCGTTATATTGATGCCTAAGTAAACCAAAGAGTGGCTCTATTGAGAAAACCAACAGGCACTGGGGAACGGGAACGTGGAGGTTAAAATACTGCATTCATTTAGACTTGCCATCAATTGGAGGCAAGTTGCATCCAAGGTAGCTTCTCTCCCTCTCCGCTCCTCTCCATTCTGGGGTTCCACTCACTCTTATCACAGCCCAGTGCTCAGAGAAGCTAAAATGCCTCCCCATAAACATCTGAATCTGGCTTTCTTAAATTCCAAATTAAGTTTTCTCTGGGTAATAGAACGCTTATATCAAAATTGCACTTATAAGCTGGTAACAGCAGGCTGTTGGATGCTGGTGCGTGCTGGACCGCACCAAGAGCTGCCTGCATGTTCTGCATGTTCTGTGGGTCACCACTGTGACTGGTTGTCCCCRACAGGGCTTGTCTGGGGGCACGACGGTGTCTGGCACAATGATAGCAGCGCACAAAGCAGGAATCCCCGTGTTTGTGACAGGAGGCATAGGAGGCGTCCATCGTGGGGGAGAGGACAGTAAGAAAAACAGCCCATTCTGCTTTGCTTTATGTTGCTACTGTTCTGTTCCGTTTTGTTTTGTTTTTTAATTCATTCTTTTTCCTCACTCCCAGTTTGTCCTGCAGTAACTGGGAGTGTTAGTAACTTTCTCCTCAGTAAAGAGTTATCATTCTTTTTGACAGTTCTGTGGTTATATATAGAACAAATTTTGGCTAGTACAGTTCTCAGAAATTCTCCCTCATCTGAGAAAAACCATAAAAGAGGCCATTTAGAAACAGTTCTGCAGAAGCACAAGGTGCACCCAGCTGATCTGTTTGGTTTATGCACGTTTCTTTCCTGCGTGTTCTTTCCAGAAGCTTTGAACAATTCCTCTTGCAAATTGTTAGTATTTAGCCGTACACATCCCTAACATAGCACAGGGGTACAGCAGTGATGCCCAGTGTCTCTTTCCGGGGTGACATAAATTCCAGACCAGAATTGCATGAGGTCAGGAAACCTTTTTGCACACATTTTGCCAAATCAGAATGTAGTTATTCTAGTCCCTTAAACGTTGTTCTTGCTTTGTATCACCTKCTTCCATCCTTTCTGCTGAGCTGTTGTGTGCTGTTGGTGCATGTAATCAAACAGCTGAGAGGCAGTGCAAGGCTGCACCTCCACCCTGAGCCTCCTTTTCTCTGTTTTCATTTTGTCTTAACAATCTCCACAGCTAAGGGCGTGATCTAAACCTGTAATATCTGTTAGTGGCCCGAGATACAAGCAGACCTTGTCCTTCCTACAGATAAGGCTTTTTAAGGATGCAACACTCTCACCCACACACCGCTGCTTGCCCCCTAACAGCTCTGGATGTGAGTGCTGACTTGACGGAGCTAGGACGGACTCCAGTTGCTGTTGTATCTGCAGGAGTCAAGTCTATCCTGGATATTGGCAGGACTCTGGAATATCTGGTAGGTAACATGGGCTGCAGASCATTAAAGCAGGTAATGTTGTACTTTGAGAACTGAACCCAGCAATGCCAAGAACGTGCAGTGGTGCTGGGCCAGCTATTTAGCCCAAAATCTTTAGAAATGACTGTTGAGAGGATAGAAATCGAGGTCACAGTTCACTAGACCTGAGTTCAGCTGAGTTAAAGTGCTCACTGCTCCTTAGCACAGATCTCGGTGCCCACGAGCCTGTTGCATGTGCTGCTGCTTGGSAGCCCAAGGCAGTGTTGGCCAAGCCCTCCTCCCATGGCCACGGCTGGAGGTGGCTGCACCGAGAGGCGGGCGGCATCGCTAACCTAAAAGCAGAGCTCGACCAGGTATCAGGAGGATTTTCAGTAGAGTCCTTTGTCAAGGATTAGTATGTTACCAACCACCAGGGCCGGCTCTTCAGGTGGCATCAAGAGCCAATGCTTTTCCTTGGTAAACAGAACACATTTTTGTTCCTTTCACTGCATGACATATCTTCAGATCAAAGATCAGGCTTATTGTTGTGCCTCACTGCTGTGCTAACAGCAGCTCAAAACCTTTTTTTCAGCTCTGACCACAGGCGAGGAGTGTGTATGTCTCCAATATACCATTAAGGCAAATTCTGCTCGACTAGCTACCTGGCTCTTTGCTTGAAAAGTGCTGCTGATATCTGAAACACRGTGCTAAAGAAGTCCCATTCATAGTCGCGTGGAAGGGAAATGTCACGTGTTGTTGATGGGTCCCCTTTCCCTCTGCCAGTTACCTGCCTGTCTCATCTCCACTGCTGCAGGAGACTCAGGGAGTCTGCGTAGCCGCCTTTGGAGAGTCGAGGGAGTTTCCAGCCTTCTTCTCACGCCAAAGTGGCTTCCAGGCTCCGTGTCATGTCCGTAATGAGGAGGAGGCAGCCRAACTCATTGGTGCGTTTCAGCAGGGCAAGGTCTGCATGAACAGAAGGTCACAAAAGTCACCTCAGAGGCACTTCTTTTTTTTTTTTAATTTGAAGGAGAGTCTGCACAGAAAAAAACAAGCCATCCCACTTATCCCTACTCCTGCTTCACTGCCTTGAAAATGATGCATAAGGGAATTTAAATCTTCAGAGGAAATTTTACAGATAGCTGCAGCCACCTTGGCATGCTAATACCCATGTTTTGTTCACACTGGTGAACTGCAGGGGACAAGTACAAGAATGTGCTCACAAAAAAACTCCTTGTATGCTCCAGACAGACTCAAAAGAAATAGGCAGATAGCTGGAAAAGGAAGCTGTCCTTGCACCAGCTAAGAACAGGAGCTCGAACACCACGGCCTCGCTCACCCTGCATGCCCCGCTGTGTCAGGATTTGATTCAGCCAAGGGGAATCACTAACACTCCCTGTGTCCTTCGCAGCCAGCGCRCTGGGGCTGGGCCTGCGCAGCGGGGTGCTCATAGCAGTGCCCTGTCCCCAGGAGCGAGCCGCCGCGGGCCGCGTCGTCGAAGAGGCCATCCAGCAGGCGCTGCGTGAAGCCGGGTGAGCAGCATCCTCTGCCCTCCCTGAGGTCACGGGCAAGCAGACAACCTCAGGGAACAACCACAAGGGCTGCAGTAGAGCTTGGGGTTTAGTCTCRGGTGTGCCTGAGCCCAGAATGTGTCTTTCAGTGTAGTTTTATCTAACCTGAAGCTTTCTTAAATGTTGTGTTATGCAGTTGTGGAGGTAGGTTATCTGCTAGCAGCAGTGCTTCTTTGGTGCTGGCTAAGCCTTCCTCATCCACAGGCATTTTCTCTATATTTGCAGGTTAAAAGGGATCACAGGCAAAGAAGTGACTCCTTTTCTGCTGCAGAAGATCAGTGAYCTGACCGACGGAGAATCGCTGGCCTCTAGTATCCTTTCACTGAACGGGGAGAGAAGGGACTTCAGTGTGCAACTTCATAACCCCCCAGCAGTGCTCGCTGCAAAACACTGTCACTTTATTGACACTCTGGAAAGATACTTCAGTATCTGCAAATGGAGGAGAGCTTAGCAACTGAATCCTTTTTTTTTTTTTTTCCCTCCCTTTTCTTCAGTAGTACTCTTACTGTCTCCCTCCATTTTTACATTAAAAATTGGAGGCTGACATTGGCAGCAGGTGTCCAAACCTCCAAAGATTTCCTCATTTCTGACCTKTGAGCTCACCTAGCCCACAAAGGAGTCTCAGGATGCTGTTGCCAGTGGTGGGCTCGGCATGTGGGAAGGTGCCTGGCAATCCTAGCACACAGCCTGATACATTGTGCTACCCTATGTGAGTCTTCATGCTTGTCCAGAGCAAGTCAAGCCCAAAAGGAAAATGCTCCTGTGTGAGCATGATTACTGTTGCACGGGCATGGGAAAGGCAGATGCACTGGCCGTGATGCTGCTGTAGGTTCTGGAGAGGTAGGTTCAGTTCCAGGCTTTGCTGCCAGCCCTCTGAGAAACCTCATAGCTGGCCGGTCAAGGCAGATTGGAGAAGAGTTTTGGATACCTAAAGCTGCCTGCAGCCATCTAGTGGGACTTTCAAATACCTCCGATTCTCTGCTCCTATTGAAATCAATAGAAATAGGCACACAGAAGTTTGGCAAAAATAACAACAGGCATCTGTTTCTGAAAAATCTGCCCAAAATCTCCCAGAAGTTTTTAGGTTCTTACCTCCAGTTTAAGCACTTCAGTTCCTTTTCTCTTCTGTGTGGCCTTTGCTTCCCTGTTCATTACATTCCCCATTTGTTATTTATTCCCTATAGAGATTATGGGTTTCCTCTCCTTCGTGGAGATCCAGAGGAGGGAAGATGAGTACATTGAAAGCTTTAGGCTATGCATGTATTATTGTAACTCAGTGTATGTGTTGACAATGGATTATGGTATAGCGGGATCAGACCTACCACGTTTTCCAGCCAGCATTTCCTGCTTTCTCCCATTAGGGGAAATGTAGTTGCTAGAGAGGCTTCTGCCAGGCCAATCATCTTCCTGCCATTCTTTCTTTTCCTCAAAGAAACACCATGCAGACATCGCTCTGATCCAGAACAATGCTCGAGTGGGCAGCTGCATTGCAGTGGCCCTGAGCAAACTACAGAAAGCCACGAGGAAGAGGAGGCTGCCTCAGAGAGAGGACACGATTGCACCTCAGCCAGTGAGTCCTCTCCTGCCCTTTAGATAACATGTCTGTGCTGGCAGCATTGAGGATAAATTTACATCTATTCCCAAAAGTATGAAGTGACTCAGTTCTCAGACAGACCAACCTTTCCAGTTAATGCAGGCGGGCATTCTCTTTTTTGTTCCCTTCATTTTCCTCAGGTGTATGCCATCTCTGTCTCCATTCTCCTTAAAAACCTTTAATCCTTAAGACCCTGATGACCTTTTTGCCTTTTATTGTGCCCTTCCATACAACTTCAGTTGTTCAGTTGCTAGGGAAGAGATGTGGCTACAAGAGCAGACCTTAGTGGGGGGCAATACTTTGATTTGGTGAGGAGTACCTGTTTAATAAATTTMTCCTCTCATTGGTCTCCTGCTTATGACTGCCAAGAAATGGCATATCCCACTCACATATCCAAGAAGTGCTGCATATCCCAAACAGAATCCCTTAAAACCGTAATACATCATTCACTATCACAAATTTTGGACGTGCTACATACTTTACAGRAAATCTGTTTTAGGTAGCCTTTAGAGAGCTGAGGAGCTTCTCAAACCCATTTGCAATAGCACTTGTCAACATAAAAGAGGTCAGTGATTCCAAAGGCAACAGCCCAGCATTTGGCAGAACAAGAGAAAAACAGACGTATGTCCCCAAGGAATCTGGCAGCCTCCTTCTGTGGAGCTGCTTTTTCTACATTTGTGTGACAAGAAGACAATGGTCCGTAAATTGTCACTGGGTGAGGCTGAGTATCATCTGCCCTTGACCTCTGAACATGGCGGTTTCTTCTGGGAGCTTGCACAAAATTACCTAATTCTTCCAGCCAGTTGTTTCCATTTTCTTTGTATTTTCAAGTGGCAGTATCAGCATCTCTTCTGAGGTTTGGTGTGTCAAAAGCTCTCCAAAGAGAGGTGGCCTCAGGGGCACTGACACAACTACATACATGTAACTTCTTTCATAACTCTAACAGTGCTCAGTGAAATGGCCAGCAGCCCTACACACACACAGCAGTGTCCAGCCTGCTGTGCTTTGGCTGTCTGTGAGAAAATGCAGCCTTTAGAAGAGATTTCCATCCTTTCTAAATGGAATTGTGCATCTAGCAAAGGCAAATATGAGCAGGCTGTTACACTAGGTCAATGCTTTCAAGAGGGTGTTAGAAGTGCTTAGGAAAAGCAAAGAAGACTGAGAACTTCTCCATCAAGTTTTTCCACCCAMTTTTTACCCTTTTTTCCCTTTTAAAGGTGGTGATTGGAGGCATCAACGTTGACTTTATAGCCAAGGCGCAGAACTCTGTCATCCTGGTACTGTATGGCCAGCAACTTTCCTAGCACAGCTGCTGTTTGCAGCTTCTCTCGTAGGAGAGCCCAGCCACAGAGAAGGGTGTGGGAAGGGGAACACGTCCACAAACCTGGGCAACGCGCTGCTGCCTACCTGCTATATTGTCTGGCTGGGCAGTGGGGTGGTGCATACTGACCTACAAAGTCCTTATTCCTGCCATTCAAGACAGAAGGGTATGTCTGTAGCTCCTCAGTCCATGCTAAGATGCCTCAGGCTGATTCTGTGATGTCACAGGCCCCAAAATGCTGTTTTTCAGTAGGAGAACTGCCCAAGTCTTCCTCAAAGCACATATGCAAAGAGCTAGAAGCAATAGGTGAAGACTCTCATTGTGCTGTGACACTGTGTAACTCAAAGACAAAGCCTCTGGGGAGGAAGTCCCTAGGCAAGAGCCAGCTCTGACTGTCAGGGGCAGTCCTAGCAATGCAAAGCAATGGGAACAGGGACCAGAACATGATCCTCCAGAAAGAAGGTTTTCAAAGTAGAGCCGACACAGCTACAGCCGAACAGGAAAGCCAGATTCCTGAATCATAAAGGATTTGGGACTCTTTCTTTCTCAGACACACACATACATAAAACACTTACAAATAGATCATTGTAAACGTCACCAGACCCTCTGCCTCTCAGTTYTCTTTGCCCAGAAAAATGACTAAGAAGCTGAGGGACAGAAGAGGTGGGACAGACCTGGGACTTCTCCACTGTAAATGACAGCCTTTTGTATAGCYAGTGGTTGGTCAACAATTTTGTTGAGCTGTAGGTAATACCACAATTGGTGGTGGTGGCAGGGGGGTGGCTCGTTCAAAAATCACCTTGTTTCTCACATTGCTCAAMCCCCTGCCCTGAGATGGGGCAGTGTATGAAGACATCTCAGGCAGACAGGGCAAGGCCCCTCGGGGAGGCTGCTGCAAAAGCAGCTTCCCTATTCCCCTAGCTTCCCTAGCCTTCCCTGTAAAGGCGGCTACACAGCCTCCTGGAGACAGAGGCCGGACAGTTTTGTATTGGTGACACATGCAGTAACACCAGCTGTGCAGACCCAGGAAATAGAAAGTCCAACTATTTCAGCTGTGATCTACATGGTAACATCCCTGGCCCACATGGGGCTACCTCGGCAAGAAGCTTTGCATCCCAGGGCAGGCAGCTGCCCCTTGGCTCGCCAGCAGTGAGTGCAGATCCCCAACATGATGAGGGACCAAGGGCAGCAGCAGACCCCGGGGGAGCAACTGATGGGGGAAAAGGGGAAAAAAGGAATGTTTTTTTTCCTCCGTGTTGCATTCAGAAGTGCGGCATTTGCTGCCTCTCTGCTTCAGAGAGGCCCTAGAGCACACAGTGGCAGCCTCCCAGGTGCCCAGCTCCAGAAAGATACAGGAAGTGACAGCCAAAACATTCCAGTTGGCAGCTGCTCTGCTTAGGCACGAGGAAAGGGCAGCCTCAGCAGTACTGCTCTACTTGGGCTTTTAAAGACAGCTTTTTCCAAAGAGCTCCGTACCCACCTTGTGACTCTCCGTGTTGCAGAGCACTTGGCTTCGCACCATTCACACCTCATGCTGGCCCAGGGAGCGGGAGAGCAGCTGCAGTCGGTGGCTGTAGCTCCTGCCTGGCTTCCAAGGCTGTCCTGAAGCAGGGTCGCTTATGAGCAGCCGTGTGACCTGCAGAGAGAGGGACAGGGCTTYTTGCTCAGTGAAGATGTGGTAGGAGCAATATGCTCACAAACAATACTCTTATGATATGCAGAAGTAGCTGAGAGAGGAGGAGAGAGGTGTGAGCYGTGCTCCGAGTTTGAGTTACGGGCACCATTGGCAAGGTCTGCTGGGAGCCAGGCATTGTTTTTGCCTCACMGGCTGCTCCTTTCTCTCTCYCTTCTCTCAGATACTATTTTAAAGACATTTTAATGTCRTTTCCTTCAGATCTCGTGGAGCTGTGCRACAGCAGAGGGCACTCACAGCTGGGTCCTTGAGTTGCAGMGGCTGGTCCATCCAGGCCACGGGCAGGTCCAGCTTAGGAAGCCTGAACCTCTGTYTTTTGGGATGGGGAAAGGGAAGGGGGGTCAAAAGAGCAGATCAACAGGCCACTCAAAGGAGGAACCTCATAAGCATTTCCAGCATTCCTGCTGGCATCAGTTTTGGGAAATATATTGTGGAACTGCATAAAATAGAGTTTGTGCTCATTACTGACAGAAGCTAGTATCCTCTTTAAGTACTAAAATAGGGGGTGATGTTAAAATCAGTAGTTTGACTTGCCTAAAAACGTATCCTTGCTTTTCTGCTTTGGAGTAGATTTTGGTTTTCCTGGCTGCATCTGATATGGACAGTGAGTTTCAGTTAAAATCGGTGTGCTCGTGCTTTGGAAATCTGCTCCAGTCCGAGGGAGGTGGTAGCCACAGATGGAAGTGGCCTCATTCCTGACAGCGCCTGTGGCAATCCACAGGGAGCGAGAGTAAACATAATAGAGGGGCTCTGGCGGTACGGAGGTTAATTCATGAGGAGTGACAAGTAGCGGAAAGATGGACAGAGGCAACAGACTGCTGATACACAGACAGGTCTGCACTGGTTAGGGCTCAGAGAACCGCCAGAAAGAAGAGCAAAGAGGTTGAGAATTAAGCACCAGGTCTTAAAAATTATAGACCTGGGGAGAGTTGAGGGAAACATAAAATCTTGTAGACTGGAAGAGAGTGATCAAAGAGCCTCTTTTCATGGGAGAGCAGCCCTTTACAGCCACGTGACCAGGTGAGGAAGGGACTGTGTGCAAAGGACAGCTGTATAAGGTCCATGATTTGAACACTCAGCATAGGAGAAGAAGGGTCCTCAGGGAGCTTGGATCTGGGTCCTAGGTACACCCCGAAACAGTGAGAGGGTGGGAGGATAACATTTTGTACTGTGAGATGGCAATAAATACCGTTTCTTGTGCAGGGTGGTGAGAAGTGGTTTTAAGGAAGAAGAATGGGCAGGGGCACCTGGGGCACCGGACAGACRTGAGGCAGAACAAGCCTGGCCCAGGAGCTCCTGTGCGTGGGCACGCACGCCTTTCAGCACTTGTCAGCCAGACATTTAGCATGCTTGTGAAAGCCCTGGATTACCCAGAACAGTGAARGACATTATGAACATGACTGGAAAACTGTCTTTATAAATGGAAAATATGTTACAGGGGTTAAGAGCCTTAAAATAGTTTGATAGCCAGTGATGGAGCCCCAAGAGGTTTGACAACATGTTCAATCCCCTGTCAGGTGCAGGATTTGTTTGAGGGAGCGCATTTACTGAGGTAATTCATTTGGCAGGAGACCTTGGGGATGCCAAGCTTAGGGAACCACTAAGACGGGTTTTATCATCAGAGTTGGAGCCTGGAGATGGGCCTGGAAAGTTCGCGCTCCTCCCAGGCCTYGAGCTAGATGACATCTGCCCCTTCTTATTGCTGCCCTGTGTTTCAGCAGTGGCAACTCCAGTTCCTAGAGACACGGCACCTGTAGTGAGCAGCTCGCTCYGCTTTGCCAGCTAATGCCTTATTCCTCCAGGGCGGTGGACAAACAAATGCTGGAAGAGTGCGGAGATCTTTGGGCGGCGTTGGAAGAAACTTGGCAGGTGCATGAGTGCTCGGGCTCGCCTGCGGACACACGGCAGCTGCCATCAGGAGGATGGAATAGCAGGAGCCCTTGAATGATGCCAAGATCTGGTACCATCGTTAGGCAGTATTGCAGAGGGTACAGTGCCTGGAAAAGGGCCATTCCGAGCAGTAACAGGGGAGGGAGTTGGGCAGGGGATGGGGAAAGAAAGATAAAGATGCTGCAACATCAAGTTAGCTGGTTAGAGCTCAGTGAGCCTCGTACCAGAGTTAGGCATCAGTGATCCCAGTGCCTGATGAGTAGTCTGGTCCTCAGAGTGGAATTGAAGTCAGGTTACAGTCACATTAAAAGTATGACTTGAGGAAGCATTTGCAAGGAACAGTCTTATTCAGAAGTGATTGCCCAGGCATCAGGAACAAGGGGAAASAGAGAGCAGGAGCTACTGTGGCAGAGGAGAGGCTGCAGACACTGGAAGAGGAAAGGATCACAGTGTGATGATCTGGTGCTCCATCACAAGCAGCAGCAGCTCAGTTTGGGGGTACTGGAATCAGCAGGGGCAGAGGGGGCATATTGCAAGAGGATTTGAGGACTACCTTGGATATTTGATCTTTCCTTAAAACTCCTAGCATAAATCTACTATCACTTCACAAATGGTGAATCTTGAGAAGAAAATTTCCATCCATCCATCCATCTCTTGAAGTAAAATTTCAGACTTTAATGGTGAGGGGAAAGGTTTCATTAAGGTTTGGTGGTTCTAATAAGACAGCATAGCAAGCACATCTGTGTGGCRAAGGCCAGTAACTAGAAAGCCCACAGACCTGTGAAGATGGGAAGATCTTCTTCCCCTGCAGGTGAAGATGATGATGTCAGGGAAGTGCAGAAGGTTCCTCCCACTTCTCTTGCCTGTAGCTGAGGTCTAATCCTGAGCAAGGCAGATGGAGGAATAGGCAAGGACTGATAGATGCCAAGTTCTCCAGTAGAGTGTTTACCTACAGACAATCATCCTGCCTGCACAGGCTGTAGTTGTGTTCATGCTGCTCAGATGGATTTATTAACAACCTCTCTTTCCATTTGCTTTCAGACTGCTTAAGCCGTCTTGGGCTGACTCCTCTCTTTTTATCAGCTATGGGAAGAGATGAACATTCAGAGTCCGTTCTACGCTACTGTCACCACATGGTATGTTTTAGAGCAGTGGCTCCTCAGAAGCATGTATGTGATAACATTATGTGGAGGGAAGGGTCTTCTCAACCCTGACAGCCTAACAGCCACCTTCCATCAGGATAAGAGGAGGAATAATCCAGTGCTCCTTTCACTACTGACAATTCGGAAGCAGGGAGCCACTTCCCAAAACACGGCTATATGTTTGTATGCTGAGGGGTCTGAACCATGTGTTGTGAATTACTGAATCACTTAATGATTGAGGTTGGAAGGGAACTCGAGATCATCTAGTCCAGCCTAGAGCATTGTCCCATTGAGCAGTGGGCCCACATTTTCCCTAATATTGTTTTGGTTACTGACATATTTGGAAAAAAAAAAAAAAAAAACCCTTTTTTTGCTGTCATACCTTAAACATACCTTTAAACATACCTTGATGTTTAAAACTGTAGATGGGTCTTGGTCTTCTTTGCTCCATGCCAGACTACTTGAATGATTGCATTCTTTGTATTCCTCCCAGCTTATCTGTCCCTGAGTTCAGCATCAGGAAGTGATGTTTGAGGGAGGAGAGGTAAATCAAGAGAAACCACAAAAACATGTAGGAAGGCCCAAACACAGCCATAAACACACAAAGCATGACCCTGAGGAGAAGCACTGCCAAAACCCGAGTGAAGCATAAGATGGAGAAAGCATGGAATAAGGAGCAAAAGCTTGTTGGTGTCCTTAGGACCCTGGCAAATGAATATACATGGGTAGATAACCCATGGGGCTTGGATTTCTTGGTACCTGAGCAGGACATAGAAACAATAAGAACAAGACTCCTCATTTGATATAGAAAGACTTCACAGCTTTRTGTTTTGGCAAGTGTATAATCCCTCCTCCACGCAGACATGCTCCAGCCTGTGTCACCAAAGCGAGCAATCTCCTAAAGGAAGATGGAGCAGGACTGGCTGGACAGTTGTCAGGTGGAACTTGCCTGTAAGAAAACACATTGCCAGAATCATCAGTGTTGAAGAAGGTCTTTTCTTTTAAACTTTCAGCTTCTCTGTGAGCTGCTGGTGGGCTGYGTTTCTCCAGAAACACATGTAGTCAAAGAAATGTCCTGCATTCTCTAAACCAGATCATTCAAAAAGACCCATGGAGAAAGGAACCTTATAGTTATGTCTACAGCACTGTTGTAAAAATAACCCCAAGACCACTTTCAAAACCAGACTTGCAYGCTGTGCAGTCAGTGATGTTATTAATATAATTGCTAGCTGAAACATACCACCACACCAAGCCCAGCATGTCGAGAAGCCATCAGATGTGTCATATAAACTATGGAAAAGGACAGCTGGAGAAGGCAAAGCTTCACCCCTCCTTCAGACTACTACTCTTTTGCAGTGGAAGCATAACCTCTGGAACTGCATGGAAGAGACTTGCCACTCTCATTTACTAAATAATTTCTTTAACCTTTGCGGGGGCATCTRTTGCATTGCAAGTGTTAAAAAATAGCTATCTGCCAGTATTGTCTAGTCTGAGATTCCTCTGAAATGTTGCTTATCTAAAGGAAGGAGGGAAGTTGAGAGAACAACAAGCTGGGCTATTGCTATCTAGCAACAAGCTATAGCTATTGCAGAGAAAGAATATTCAAGTTTAGGCAAATGTAGCATGGAAGAGAAATGCTCCATTTCTAACTTTCTTCTTGTTTTAGGACATGAGAGCTGTCCTTCAGCTGGAGGGGAAGGACACAGCCACTTACTGTGCTGTGATCACTAGTGCCGGGGAGCTCAGCGTTGGCTTGGGAGACATGGACATCCACCAGGAGATAACAGAGCAATACGTACGTGCGCCGTCTGCTTCATAAATCTCTGCTTAGGAGGAGGACAGTGGGTGTGTGAGAAACAGCAGCCAGTGAAACTATACGAGGAGGGAGTTGGTGAACAGAGGGAACATGGGGGAACCTGAAGTTCATCCCAGGCTTTGGCCACGGAGATAGCAGCACGGCCACCACAGCTGCCTGTTGCTCACTAGCCAGATGGGCTTCTCTCTGTTTCTTTCCCATGAGATATCACCCCTGCTCTCATCCCATGCTTGTAGACCAGAATCCTCTTTGGTGACTAGTCCCAAGTTGCCTGTCATTTTTGGCACCAGCAATAAAAAGCCAATTCACCTGCTGAATTGGTAGGTATTCTGGAAGGTATTCTCCCCTCTAGGAAAAAACAAGTGTGGTCACAATATGGATTAAAGCAAATTTTCCTGTTCCATCTCTTCTCCTCCATCCCCGTTGTTTCTACATGCTGCACTGTATAAACAGCCAGTGCTTCTCAGCATGCCCAAACCTTCAAAACRACAGGAGTAATGGAAGCAGTGATTAAGGACTGACTCAGGGATAGTGCTGTAACTACACCCTCCTYCCTCACTCTGCTCTTTTGTTGACAGAACAAAAGCCACTGCTTCATGACTGACAGCRACATGGAAGTTAAGTGCAGTTTACTTACCAGTGGGATCCCCAGGAGACTGAGAATTCCTAGGAAAAAAAGTGGTCATTGCTCCCACTTCCATCCCCACCCTGCCTCTCCCAAGCATTGACATAGAAACCGCTACATGACAGTTTAATTCTCATGAGCTTTACAAAGTGACTGCGAGAGGGGGCCAGTGGAAACTCTGAGCCAATCTTCTGATGAAAAGTGCCTTTTGAAAGGCCCATTTTTCCGCCAGGATTAGCAGAGCCCAAGGAGAGGAGCTGCAGGAGCATCTGTGGCCCTGGCTGGGGTTTGGCCAATGCTCATGACAGCCCCAGGGGCCAGCAGCAAGTCCCTGCTCTGCTTGTCTTGTAGATAGCAACAACCACAGAGCCCTGCGTGCGAGAGCTGTAACCACTCGAGGAGACATTAAGGGTGGACAGGACGTGATCAGACCAAACAAGATGCAATGTGAAAAGCAAAGAGCCAGACCGTATGTCTCATTCAAGGTGTCACTTCAGTCCTGCCTCGAGGAAGGGGGCCACAGACCGAAGGCCCCCATCTCACCAGTGTTGTTAGCACCAAGATCAGAAAGAAAATGAACTTTCAGACTTGCTCCTCTCTTTCACTGCTTCTTAACTGACTTTCTTGCTGACTTGCTTGCAATTGCCCCTCTTTGCCTGCCCATTCATTGCAGAAGGTATTGCAAATCTTTCCTCAGGTTCTAGATACTCCCCACACTTTGTGTGGGAAGCCCAGCCACAAAAATTTTTATGGATTWTTAATTTCTTATCCAAAAAATTCTGTGGATTCCACTCAATGGGTCAGTCACCTGTTCTTTTTTGTATCAACAAGCCTACCTATGTGGGTATCCCTTTATCATTCCAGACCTTTGCCCTCCACCTCAGTGGAATTTGGCAGGACCAGGGAGGGACGAAGAACAAGCTGTTAAGCTGGCTCAGGATGCACTAGGTGTACAGAAAATTTCTAAATGACATACACAGCAGGCAAAGAAAGGTATAGCCAAACCAGACGCAACACAGGGAATCCTACAGCGAGCTCCTGCCATCAAATAGCAGCATCTCCTCTCCCTATAGCTCCTCCAGCTGAGCCTGGAGTACAACACAGGTCTAGGGAGAGGCCAGGCCCCTGAATCTAGCTCCGCATCACAGCAGGAAACGAAAAGGAGATGAGATGAGGCAAAAGAAAGGATCCATTTCCCTTGAGGAATCGTTCTTCTAGGTTTATACAAATGTCTAAAGGCTGCAATATGAGTGAAAACCACGCATGCTGAGTCTGAAGAGCAGTCATTCTTGCCCACTGCAACAACTCAAACTGTCTCTGTGTGTTCTTGATGTTCACTAGGTGTCCAAATTCAAGGAGAGCCTGCTCCGGGCGCCGCTGGTGTGCGTGGATGGAAACGTGCCCCTTTCCACTCTCCAGTATGTCTGTCAGCTAGCCAGGGAGCACGGGCTGCCAGGTAAGGAGGACTCACCTGCCCTGGCCCGAGCCTCCAAGCAACCCAGCTCCAGAACAACTTGCACACGCCGAGCACGCTGCCACGTGGCTCGCTGGAGATACCCAGCTCTTGTCTGTCRTGCGGTGCTCCCTTCTACACACGGCTCCTTTGCTTAAAATGGATGAAACAATCCCATTTTCTTTCTTTTCTTTTCTTTTTTTTTTTTCCTCCTCTTTCATTCTGCAGATAAATCACACATTCCCATCAGGGTAACAGCTATAGCCCTTAAGCCCTGCCAGAAGGCGAGGAAAGGCTGTTCTGCTCTGCCTTTAAGCTCAAGGCAAGCGCAGCTGCGTCCGCTTCTGCCCGTTCCAATAGCAGCCTGGTTTGCTTCCCAGAATGAGTGCAAGTGCATCTTTTGAGAGAATTTATCTGCCTCTTCCCATAAGATACAWAGTCCCTGCCCAGGGTGCTGAGGGCTCTTTGCAAGGCTTCCTGAGCCTGCAGAGCCTTTTGCTTTTAACAGCAAATTCCTCTTCTGAAGAACAGGAAGACAAAAACAACTGGCAGAGGCTCCATAACCAAATAGAAGGGGTAGCAAACCCAAAGCCTGGACCTATTGTTCCTGAGCAAGAAGCAACTGCATCATTTCTGAGCAAAAGAAAGGAAAATTAGGAGACTTTGTACCCAGTGCAGGGGAGATGGTGCATAAGCTGCTAATAGCTTGTACGTATCACCCCAGCTGTGCAGGTCACTGTGATCTTTTCACACTGTATCCTGTTCTGTAGTAGAATGAATTGTTTGTTCTCCTGTCCATTCCCTGTTAATGAGCTAATTAACTAACCAATTGCAATGTTGCTTTAAAGTATGCTATGAGCCCACAGATGAGAACAAGGCGTCTAAGCCGTTCCTCTCAGACAGCTGGAAAGCACTCACGTTCATCTCCCCCAACCTGCAAGAACTAAGAGCAATAAATCGGACCCTCGGGAACCCTCTGCCAGCAGGTATGGAATACTCAGCCACTCTTTCAGACAACCTAGACCCTTTCCTCTCCAGCTCCCGCTCCAAAATGACAACATTTGCTGACCATCAGACCACATGGTACTAAATCAGAAACTGCCAAAGCAACAGCAAAGCAACTCTTTCTCTGGGGCAATGATTTATTCCAGCTCCAAAACCCTTAACTTTGGCTCTGAMAACTACTGAAGGGCTTGGAGGCTTCATGAAGCCCACACAGCAGCCTCCTGCAGGGCAGCAATGAACTGGCCTCCAAACWGCAACTTGTTTCAAATCACTAGAACTGGCACACTCCCTCTCACACTTGTGAGAGAAAATCACACGGATTCTGTGAGAAGATGCATATTTCCTGAATTTAACGCATAGCCCCATTTCAATCATTTTTGATTGAATTCTGATTTGACTGGGTTCTGATGTTCTTAAAATAAGCATGGCTTTCATTTTGAGAACATTGGGTTATATTACAATTTTGATAAGTATCCTCAGCATTTTCATCTTACAACCATCCTTGCATAGGTTTTTAAGGACCAGGCCATGCTGCTGATCTGTCAAAGAGGCCTGAGATGGCTCTGTTCAAAAACAGAGATCTCATTTTCACCCTTTCATCAATAAGAAAAAAAAAGAAAAAAAGRACAATCCTTAGTTTATATATCTGCTTTAGTGAAGCATGAGGTTACGATGGCCATTGTTCTAATAATAACCAGCCTCTGGGAAAATAAAATATCCCCAGCACACTACAGAAATTCAGTAGCATTAAAACAATAACGTCATGCTCCAAAACAATTGCTTGGTCTCTATAGAGTAGTCCCATGAGAAGTGGATTCCTAAGCAAAGGACAGAAACTTGGTGGGGAAGTCAAGGGTTGGAAATCTTCATCTTCCTCATGATTTAATTAAACATATATATGTATATGAATATATATGTACATGAATATATATGTATATGAATATATATGTATATGAATATATATGTATATAAACCAGATTTTTGTTAGTGCTCATAAATAGGCTGCGAACCTGGTGGTACACAAAGGTTAACCCAGAATGTTTAAAGCGAGGTCACAGTTTTTCCTTCTCCCAATCTTGCTTTCTATCTGAAGAGCTGCCATCCACGTTGGAAGACGTGGTCCCGACGGCCATGAGGCTGGCCCGGCCCTTGCTGACGCAGCTGCGCTGTGTGGTGGTGACACTCGGCGCTCACGGAGTCCTCTTATGTGGCAGGAGCCTGGGGGGCAACGTCTTGCTTTGTCCCCGAGCTCMCCAACAGGTAAGGGCACAGGAAAGAGGCTCCAAGGGCTCTGTTGCTTCTGTCAAGGATGAAATGGCCCCGCTGCTGTTTCTGGCAGTGTGGTGACACGCCTGGAAAGCACAGCACCAGCGTCAGCCGCTGTGGCAAATGTGCATTTGGAAGGGAGGAGGGCACAGAGCTGCGGGTTAGCAAAARCATTCACACTGGCTGTCCCGGCACTGCTGGCTCATGACAGCGGTGCTTGTAGTCAACTAGTTCAAAATGGRCTTTCCATGATTACTCACAAGTACAAAATTTATTTTCAGGAACTTAAATGGCTGCACTAGTGTAAAGGGAAAACTGTTTTCCCAAGGATGCAAACAGGTCCTGTTCATAGTGTACAAAAAGATTGCTGACTTTTTTTTCTTTTTTCCTTTTTAGCATCAGTGAAAGTCTGCATGACATCGGTCATACCCAGATGTCCCTTCTCAGCCTGGATGTTTCCCACTAATTTTCTTTCTACTCTTCCTTACGCAGGGTGCTGCTGGCAGCCTGTGTGCCGCCCACTACCCCGCCATCCACATCAGCAGGGAGGAGATAGTTAATGTCTCTGGAGCTGGTGACAGGTACGTTCCTAACTGCTTCATCTTCTCCCACTAAATGTGGAACCTTCATAATCTGAATYGCTTTAAATGCTACTGCAAAGACAAACTACATTCTGCTGCTTAAGAACCAGACACTAAAACCACAAGAACAGGACTGGTTAACTGAGAGTCCTTGCAAAACTTGCTAAAAATTTCTACATAAACATCTTAAAGCCAGTCTTGCCATTATTAGCTTTGCATTTCTTTAAGATCCAAGCCTTTCATGACAGTCTAGTTGTTCTGAATTACTTCCGACTAAAGTGCTAAAAGCAGAGTAAACCATCTTACATCAAAACTGTCTTGCTAACTACTTTAATACTTCTCCAGTGGAAGTGAGACTGGCACTTAGCATCTAAAATTGCCCTATAAAAGCAGCTCATCAGGTTCAGCATCAGCATCTGGCAGTAGCTCCTGTGTTTCAAGAGAGTCTTCTACATAATTCTCCAAACCAATCACACAGTGTTGTACACAGGAGTGGGAAATGACAGATGATCAATTCTGTGAAAGTGATATCTATATCTATATGTAGCCATCCCTCCTGCCTTTTGTTTTTTTTTCCTTCATATGCTGCAATAACTGACTCTAACCTTGGCTGCCTTGGACAACACCAAAAGGGTGCATGTGACAGAACTTCCCTTGTATTTTTCTACTCTTACTTACCAATAACTCAATAACACTATTGCTTTTCTCTTCTATGAGTGTGGAGAATGAAAACTCATCTTAATAGAAATTTACAGGGGTCCTCAGTGTTTCAGCTAGGGTCATTCAATAACTTCTTGCCAAACTGATTAATCTGCTTTGCGCCAGGRTCTCCAGTTCCTTCTTGTATCCCTAGTCACTGTTAAGATGAGTTGGCTACAACTGGCACAGCTCCCTAGGGAAGACTGGGGCCTTTTTCAGTGCAATTCCTGCAAGCACAACAGAGAGAACGGGCCTGGAAGGAGCCTCGAGGGGTCAGCCTGTCCTAAGGAACGCTTGCTGTGCTAACTAGTCACACAGATGTGCCTAGCCTTCTGTCAGCCCCTCCAGTGATGGGGCTGCCGCCTCTACACCATCTGTTCCATACATAACTATTCCTTACCATGGGATATTTTTCCTAAAGGCTARTGTAATCTAAATATCTTTTTTAGGGGTTCCTTTCCCCTTCGAAAAGCTTAGTTTAAGGGCAAAGGCTAAATAAAGTGTGCCACTGACCAACTGGGATGAACAGAAGGCATACCTGAAGTTTGTGTTTCCTTCCAACACCCATCCCCAACTTTCAGGTTAGGGATGCATTAATGCCCCTAGTCCTGAAGTAAAAGGGATCTCCCCTCTGGAGACCCCATTTCCCAGAGCCTGGAGCCCACCTGGGAATTTTCACAGTCCTCGTGTTTGATCGGCAACAACAACTCATGGCTGCTGCTGTGACCTGCAGAACCTCCAGAGGCCAAAACAGATCCCCTGGCTGTCAACACGCTGACACTGCAGTCACATACGTGGTACCAGCCAGGTATATAACCTTATAAAGTTGCCTAGAGTCACCTCACACTAGAGTCACCTCACAGAGGAAGTCTCTGGCTCTTTCCAAGGGACTACGCAGTAGAGCATGACCCAGGGCGGTGACATGTTCGTGGCTTGGTCCCTGTGGATCCCTGCCCTTCAGAAATGCTGGGAGCACCGGGGCCCTCCTGCTCTTTCTCTGGGGAGCTGAGGAAGACGGTGGAGCCTTCCTCCGGGACGGCAGCTATCCCGGTGTGAGCGAGGGAGCCTGCAGCGCCGGTGTGSGGGGGCCTCGTGCCTCGTTTCCGTCCCGAGCCTCCCTCGGAGCCCCAGGGACGCTCCCGAAGGAGCCGCTCCCGCTCCTCGCACGCGGCTGCCATGACAACACAACAGCGCCCGCATCGCTAGGGAAGGTCGCCCCAAATATTTACCGCGAGCTCCGGAGCTGCTGAGAGATGGAGCGGCGCCTGCAAACCGCAGTCTTGTGTGTCATTGTTTGGGAGGAAAGTAGCTGTCGAGGTAATGAAGGGAAGCACCAAAGCCCTTGCTCGTCCCTCKCCTGCAGTCAGGAGCCCCGGGCTCCCCGAGCACGGGCACGTTCCCCGCAAGCCGYGGGCCAGGCCGAGCCCTCCCCGTCGCTCCCATCAGCGCAGCCCCACACGGCAAGAGGGGCAGGAGCTGCCGGGACGCAGAGCCACTCACGGAGACCCTTCCCTGGGGGAGGTGGTGCCCTCTCCTCCATGTGCCTGTGAGGGAAGGCCATGARGATGAGGAGGCAGCCGGCAAGGCAGAGCCTTGTGTSCCCTGCTGGGAGCGAGGGAGCCCCSCGGCTCCCGTGCCAYGGCAGGGACCGGGCAGTGCTGGTGYTCAGGCCGCTCCGCGTAGCTGTCCCTTGTCATCTCTCGTCATGAATCCTCCCCCCATCACGTTTTCCTGTCCTGGCTTTTTCCTCTCAAAGGCCGTTCTCGTCTCCCTTCTTCGTTGTCTTCTCCTCGGTCCTTGCCTAGCTTCCTGATGCCGCCCTTGCCAAGGTGTGTACTTGGGAATTAAACACTGGCCCCCAGCAGATCAGGAACACCTCAGCGCTTCAYGAGGACCTGCGAGTGGGAGCTGCTCTTCCAAACACACCAGTTTTACTGGGAAACCTCAAATGGAAAGTGACAGCTAACGTTCAAAAAAGGCGATATCAAAAACCTCATTCCAGCTTTGGATTTCTTTTTCCAGCTCTGCCTGGTAGTTTCTAGCACATATATATGGAAGCTTCACCTGCCTTCCCATCCACCCCTTCCTCATTGGGGAAGACGAGGAATATAGCCCATAGCAAAGAACAGATAAATGATGAAAATAATTAGAGAGCAAGGGAAAAGCAGATTTCTCCCCTTTTTAGACACCCTTCTTTTCCTCTGCCGAACTTGCAAAAGTAGATAGAAATTAAATGTTTTAGAATGGAAAAGTACCTCAACTTCTAACATGAGAAACCACCATCTACTAAAATGCAATTAAGTAGCACTATTTGATGCCCCAGATTTAAAAATAAAGCAAAACATTCTCATTAGATTTTCATCCCTTTTCTGGGTCTTACCGAGGTGTTTTCTGCTTCTGCTAACTGCTGGTTTATGTTAAARTGAATTCACTTACAAATGATCGTGTTCCTGGGGTCGAAGTTGTTCCCAAGTGATCAGTGTCTTTCCTTTCTCTCCACAGTTTAATGGCTGGAGTCATTGCAGGGATGCTTGCTAACCATGACACAGATACCTGTGTCCGGATGGGTCTTCTTGCTGCAAACTTGTCTCTCCGTTCCTATGAGCCCATTTCCCCAGAAATCAGCACTCACAGTGTCAGCCTGGATCAAGTCAAGAGCAGGAACTGGCCAGAGGTGAAGATATGGGAGATGGACTAAATTTTGTGCACCATGGCTTTCTCACTCGCTACCTTATCCTTCCTAACACAGCCAGGCAGCAGAATGTTTCGAGTTGCAAGCTCAGAAACTTGATTGCTGGGCGGTCAACTTGGCCTTGCAGTGCACACTGCACCTTTTAGGAGGAGAACTGTCAATACTGCCTTTGGGGACAACTTGTATTGCATTGTGCACACTCACTTTTGCCCGCTGTTGCTTCCTCTTTCTTTTCTTCGGTGTGTTGAATCAAGCTGCAACTGCACCTTGATTCTTCTGTATGCCACCTGTTGATAGTTTATCTCATCTCAGGCTCTAATGGGAGCACTTAACTGTTCTGATCATGGGTAAAATTACTCAGGCCCCAAGCCAGGGGACCCTTGTAAAGAAAAGCAGGACTCAGCTCTTTCAGACTTCCTGCCTTCTTGATCTCTAGGTCACCATCTTATGTCACTATTGTAAATTACCCAAATAACAACAGAGCAGCTCCCTCTTGTAAATTAACGACAGAGCAGTTCCTCTATTGTTACCTTCCAGATCTTGGGACCATTTCTCTTTAGGCAGGCCCTGTAGCAACATACTGTCTTGCTCCTCACTCCTGATTTYTCTCCAACATCTCTCATGAACATCTTCCCTCAGACATCAAGCATCCTGGCTATGAGGAAGGGAGCCATCTCCTAACTCCTCCATWTCCAACCCACTTGGCCACCCGTCGGCTACCTGACATGGGGAACAGCCGCACTGATAGACACACGTGGCCTAGCAACCCTCATGGAGCACTGCAGGCAGGGGCCACAKTGGTTGCACCTTGCTTGAACACCTCTGGAAGCAAGAAGAATCCAGGCACCATCAGTGAGGATCAGGACAATCACAGCGCTGCCAGGAAGGTGGGAAAGCACCGGCCCCATTTACAGACAGACAGGCAAGTTGTGTAAATCAGATGGTGCTCCCAAGTTCACGCCAAGTCCATGGCAAAGTAAGGAGCAGAACTGAGCTGCCTCTACCACTCTGTCCCACCTTTGAGCTTCATGGTGACACCTCTGCCTTTCCAGAATCTTTATCAGCAAGAACATCTACACTTTGATCCATTTTATACAAATTAAGTCATGTCCACAGGCTTTTAGCAATTAACCAATGCAGCAAACTTGGCTTTGGAAATCAGCTACTCAACCCTGTCTTGTGTAGCTTGCCTCCCAGAGAGAGCACCTCTGCTTTTCTTCCAACCCCAGAGAGATTAAACTTTGGGGAGGGACCACGCCAGCTTTGCCTCTGTGGTTTAAGTGTTACACAGAGTCACTCATTGCTGAGGAGGCAATAAAAGAGGCACTCATTGCTGAGGAGGCCACTGTGGTGGCAGTGGGGGAGCACAGGGACATCTCTGTGGGTCTCAGAAGATGCTTGCTCCTCCAGAGCCAAAGGCTCCAGTCTCATGAGCCATTCCCAGATGTCACATGAGAAGGCCAGTGGCGAACAAATCCCTGCTGCACATCACAACACCCACCRTGTAATTGCAAACCCCAAAATGATGGCTGTGGGAAAGGGTCAGGCTTCTAACACAGGCTTGAGGCGCGCGGTCAACTAGCCAGTACTGATTGTGGCTTCCCAGTTCAGAGTTACAACAGCCACACATGAAAATACATAGTTTTTGCTAGAACTCCTTTGCTGTTTGTACGAAGAATTATAGCAGCAGAGGTGTGGAAATGATCTGYGACTTACCTCAGCTCTGGCCTCCCAATGGCCCAACCTCCCTCCTGCTCACACGCGGGAAGGTGGGATAGCAGCTCTGCGGAAGAGCCCGTGATGGTGGAAGATTTTCTTCTTCAGCTTAGAAGCTGTGATGGGCACAAAGAAAGAAGGAAGCTTCTCATTTTGTATCTAAAGCCAATGTTGCAAACAGCATTAAAAAAAAAAAAAAAAAAAGAAAGAAAGAAAAACTCAGGAAAGACAGATTTCCTCAAGGTCCATAACTGGTGATTTCATGGAACCAAAGGTATATTCCTGGAGATAAGAAAATGTGGTTTTGATCCCCAAATGACCACRTTGCTGGCACAGCAGATCCGCAGGAGGCAGCTGCCTCCATGCTACGCCCCTGGGCTGTCCCTGGTGCCATCCACCCTGCAGGACCAGCCTTCGAGGGTCCGGGCAGTAGCACACGCTGCCCTTGGCCAGGTTTTGCCCTTTGCCAYAGGGAGGTGCAGGTAGCGAAGAGCTGCTGCTATTGCTGGCTGTAGCCCAGGCACTGCCCCCCGACAAGGCCACCAAGGAGCAGGAGGAGGCCCTGAGCAGGGCCCATCAGAGGAGCAGGGCTGAGCTGCTGCTGGCTGCCCAGGGGCTTTGCCTRCCTCGGGCTGGCAGTGCCTGCTTCAAACCGAGGCCGGGTTGTGGGGTATCGAAGAGCAGGGTCACCAAGCCCTTGATCATCTGGGTTTTTCATATGTGATACCAGGAATGCGTCCACTGGCAGTAGTGCTGATGAGATGAGAGCAGATGCTGACGCAAAGATGGCTCTTATGGCTGAAATTGCTTCATTTTCCCGTTGACTCTAATACTTGCGCACATAGATCTAACATAAAACAAGAACAGCCAACAGCACAAGGCCAAAGAGGCAGCAGCCTGGGAGCAGGACTAGGCAGTCACCACCATCTTGATCCATACCTTCATTCAGCCCAACTGCAGTCCCTGACGGTGTTTGGCAAACAGTTTAGTGAATGCTGGAACTAATCAAACCTGATTTCCAGTAAATTCAGCTCTTGGGGCTGGATTTTTTTTTATAGCAGAGTTATGGTGAGCCTGGAGTACGTCCTCACCCTGTTTCATGCAGAGCATGGACAACTGTAAGGACCCTTGACTGAGGAGCAAACCTGTGGCATCTAGCAAGGCACAAAAGCCACCTAAAGCGGGTCAGGACATCGGTAACGTGACCCTCCAGTGCGGACTCTCTGTTGCATTACAAGAAATGAGCTCCCAGTGAAACCAGTGCAGGAATTCACTGGATTTCCTTCCTCTACCCAGACAACTTCCCCAAAGCTTGTGGCAGCTCCTTCCCTCTGCTCCAGCGGCCTTCCTGTCGGATTTGGCTAAAACCGTCAAAGAGCTGAAAAGGCACAAGGGCTGAGAGGGAACTGACAGAGCAGTTCATCATCCCGGCATTATCTCCTTCACAAACAGCAATACGAGAGCAGCCTCCTGTAGAGCAACAGGCCCCGCTTGCCTCTTGCACACCCCTCTGCCCGGCTCGCGCACGAGCTCTTCGCACCAGCAGTCGCTGCGCACCCACCGACACCCCGACCCACCGCGCGGAGCCGCGCGGTGGGAGCGGTGGGAGGGCGCTGGGGCCTTCGGAGAGCGAGGGAGGGGATGGGACCTGTGGGAGCAATAGCAGCCCTGTCTGCGCACGAACGGGAGGTGGGACACGGCGGGGCGGGAGGACGGGGCTCTGTGCCCTGGGGCAGGACCCTGCTCTATAAAATGCCTTCAGCACCCGGTTGTAAGGAAGTGGGGAGCTCCAGCCTCCATCCTTCTGGCTAGTGGAACCCCAAGTGAAGCCACCGAGGGAGGATGCAGGTCCAGGCGCTGGCTGCTGCGGCCCTCGTGCTGGTGCTGATCTCCTTAGGCCCAGCCCTGGCAGAGGGAGCGTGGGGCCACATCCCGGGGCGGCAGCCGGGAGCCCGGAGCACCGGAGCAGCCCCTCCGCCTGCGGATGAAGGGGACAACGCGTCCGGGCAGGGCTCAGCGAGAGGCCACGCCGCTGGCAGAGAGGGGAAGGGGGCCGCCCCGGCTGGGCTCCTGCTGTCCAGGCAGGACAAGGCCCCGAAGCACCAGCCCTCCAGAAACAGGGGCCTGGGGCTGAGCCACCACCTCAAGGGCTACGGCAAGTTCAACTCGGACACGGTGAGTGAGACCCCCGTCCGCTCCCGGTGCTCGCGGTGTCCAGCGCAGTGGGGCGCCCGCCTTTGCGCCTTGACCTACGGTTTGCAGGACACAGACACGGGGACAGGGCCACGGGGCAGCGCCAGGCTGCGGCTCTGGCCTCGAGAGCTGCTGACAGGGAGAGCCTCTCTGCTCTGCTCTGCAGCTCCTCTGCTTTCCCYGGGGAGGCAGYGCGGGGATCTCTCACRCTAAGAGGCTGTCAGCAAGGAAACRYAGCTGAAGCCCTTGGCTGGTTTGCTCWGCACCTAGCTAGGGACAGGGACCTAGGGACAGGTCCTGGGCTGGAGAGACACGGCTGCAGAGACAAGGAAAACAACCAGGACAGCCCCAAAATGCAACTCCAAGCTAGAATACAGAGGGAAAAAAGTGTATTTTCGCATTCTAACTAATCTGAGTTAGTACTTTTCAGCACGGCTGTTCCCACCAAGTTTTAGCACCCAGACACTTGCAGTTGAACAACAACTAGACGTTAACACGAGGCACCCGAGCCTGGGGATGTCGGAGACCCTGGGGSGTCTCCGGAGCGCCGCGCACCTCCCGGCTTCTCCAGGGTGAAAGGGYTGGGGGTCGGAGGCGCCCAGCCCCACGGCCGCCCCCAGGCTGCGGCTCTGCCCGGAGGGCCGCACGGCGCCACGGCCGCCTCTTCTCCCTCCGCAGCACTCGTGCCACGGGATCCAGTCGCGGCCCTGCCACAAGCCCTCCGACTGCGACGGCTGCCTCGGCCTCTACACCTGCAGGCCGCCCAAGGGCACGTGCGACTTGAAAGCGGTTTCCCGGGAATGAGGTAAAGGGGAAGGCAGCAGCTGGCACAATCGGGCCTCCCCCAGGAAGGCCCAGGGGGGTCTTGTCCCTCAGGTTCAGCTCCATGGGGTGATGCCAAGCTCCGCTCCAGGGCTCTGCTCCCTGCCAGGGCTGGGGGAACTCACCTGCCACCTCTGCGCTCGAGTGGCCACACGTGCCTCGCGAGCGTGTTGGCAGCCCCGCAGCACCGGCAGCTTGTTGGCTGGTGAAACGCGGGAGAGGCGGAGGTGCTCTGGGAATACGGCATGCACAGCACACGGCGCATAGCCGGTACACAGGCTCTGCTCGTGCGGTCTCCTCYGGGCAGTGCTGCTGGCACAGCCCAGGGGAAGGTGTTGGGCTCAGGTGACCTGTGCTCAGACCTAGACCATCTGCTCTCATGTCCTTTCTTGGCAGGTGGATCCCTCCAAAGCACATAGAGCACTTAAAGACAAGCCGTCCTGCTCATCCTGGAGAAACAGAGCTTCACATAATATTGGAGAGACTGTCCTACAGCTGGAGACACACTTTTTTTTTTTTGGTCTAACTTTTATTTTAAATCCTTAATTAGAAACTTGTAAGCATTTCTTCCACTGTGCTTTTCATGCCACTGCTTTTTCAGCCTCTGGGATTCTGTGAGCTGTGTAGGTTTGATTCCCACTTTCCTTGGAGCTCCCAGTGGACACGTTGAGGAGCAGGGAGCCCTGTCCCGGCAGAGCCCACTTGGAGCTGTCCCGTTACCTGCAGCCCCCAAATGCAGCAAATGGGGCTATTTTACAATCCATTTCGTTTTGAGCTGTTAGGATATTTCAGCATGTGGAAAGTAGAGTTTGGCTAAGAAACCTGTTAGCCTGAGGGCATCCCAGGAAACCCTCCCAACTCCTTAAAGGCAGCTCCAGCGGAGGAAGAGCCCCCGGAGCGGCAGCCTGGCCGTGTGCTGGCCGCGCTCCCGCTGGGGCCGGTGCCTCGGCCCCGCCGCGCTCGCAGCGACGCAGGCTGGCGCCTCCTTCGGTGCTTTCCTGCTCTTCAGAGCCTTGGTTTTACCCAAGCCTTGGCTTAACTGGCCAGTTCCTCAGCTCCACAAAGCAGCCCCGTTCTCCTGTCACCTCTCCCTGTGCTCCCACCTTGGAGCAGACGCAGCAGCTCCTGCGTCCGAGCGGCCTCCGTGGCCGCCCCACTGCTGGCGTCTCCCCCGTCAGGTACTTTCTCCACACTGTTTTTCCCTTTGCCAAGAGTCCTGCGGCGCAGGCTAATAAATGAGTGCAGCACTGAAGAGCTCGGGGTACTGAACTGGAGTGAGAGCGAGCGCAGCGCCACACGCTTGACGCAAGGGCGCGAACGCAGAGCTGCGCGTGGGGCGCGCTCGGGGCACGCGCCTGCGAGCGCCTCTGTCTGCTCCCATGTGATCCCTGCTGCGCCGGTCCCCACAGACCAGCGGGGAGGCTGTGGGGCTGCTGACCGGCCCCACACACAGTGTGATGCCTGGGGAAGGGGGCAGCCATGGCCCGAATCCCTGGGAACGCAGATGCCAGAAGCGGCCAGCAGCCACCGCGTCCCCAGCTCCTGCCGCGCGCTGGAATCGAGCTCCCGGCAGCCCTGATCCTGCTCCAAGGGCCCTCACCCCACCSCAGCCCGCTGGCCACGAGGGAGCTCGGGCGCCCTGCCGAGGCCGGCAGCGCTGTGCGGCACGGCTGCCCCAAACCCTGCTGCCCCGGACGGCTCCGCGCCTGCACCCCCCTCGCCCCCAGCACCCACAGCCCTCTCCGGGCACAGGAAGAGGTTTTCCATTCCGCACAAACTTCCCCGTCTCCCTTCCGAAGAGCACAGGAGAGCAGAGGATGCTCCAGCTGCTCTTGGCTGGCTGCGCTGACACGCAGGGGAAGGGAAGCAGCTTCTGCATCAGCTAGAAAGGGACCTGAGCCCCTTGAACCTTCAACACCCCTCCCGTGTGCTGCTCCACCTCTCCTTCCCATGGGAATAGGAGACCAGCAGGCAAATGGGAAGGAGCAACAGCGAGTCCCGACGCCTCGCTCCGAAAGCACAGGGAAAAGCAGCAGCCGCTCTCCTACCTGCTCCTCCTGCTCTCCCAGGCAGTTTGGAGGCCCCGACGTCGCAGGGGGCTCCTTCCTCTCCCGGCTCCATCCGCCGCAGAGAGGGCCTCACAGCTGCAGGGAGCCCCAGCGAAGGGGGGCAGGCAGCARCCCCGCGAGCTGGGCAGCAGCTCCACCAAGGAGCACCTTCCAAGAGGYCCCCTCATGGAGCGTCCCCTGTTTGAGCTGATGATTTCTGTCCTAGCCAGCCTTCCCCAGCATCATGATGTGTCCTAATGCTGCTGGAGGGCATTCCCAGCTGCCTCCCCCACAGAGGGGCGAGGGCGCGGACACAGGCTCTCCCCCAAGGAACACCCGAGGTGCCGGACACCTTTTACACCGCTCACTTTTAATTACATCACGTAAGGAAAGGCCTCTCCTTGTGCCAGGACCCCCTGGCACAGCCACCCTGGTGCCAGGCTGGCAGTCAAGTCCTCAGTAGGTTTAGTGGTTCCCCCTCACCCGTTCCCCCTGCCCGTAAGCTCCTCCTGGTCAGTCTGCGTCCTTGCAGTCCTCAGCGTCCTCATCTTTGTGAAGACCTGTTYCCACACATCTCCTCTTTCCTCCCCTGCTCGGTGCTGGAGCTCTGCTCAGTCCCCGTGGGAGTCCCATCCCGGCCTCCAGTAACACCAGGTGGAGAGGAGGCCCGGCAAGAGTCATTGGTTAATATCTGCTCTAACCCCAATATAAATAGGAAAATACAACAAACCAAAGGGGTGACTAGCTAAAAGATCCAGTCCGCTGGGACCTCTGCAACGTGCTCRTGCAGAGCTCGGGGAGCGCTCGGTCCAGTGCATGGTCCTGTAGAGATCCAGCGGCTGGTCCAGGCAGCTCCCTGCCCGGCCCGTCTGGCCTCAGCTCGCGCAGGGCGGCTGCCCCCGGGCAGCAGGGTTGGCTCCTGCAGGCCGGGGGGATGGATGGCTGGTAACAGTCCGGTTGGCTGCTGTTCAATGGTAGAAACCCTTCTCTTCTGTGGGATGCACACTCTTACTTTTTGTGGAGGAATTTCATTTTGCTGCCTGAAGAGACGGAGAAAGAGAAACGGACTTCTCTGAGACGAGGCAAGCCGGCTGTCTCCCTCCCTGCGAGCCCACGCAGGGCACGGCGCTGCTGTCGGCTCTGGGTCCCCACGCAGAGCAGCTYGTGGCTCCGCTCGCCCGCTGGGGAGCTGCAGAGCGGGAGCCGCGAGCCCAGCCCCGGGAACACCCCCCAGATCCCATTGCCAGCAGTCTGGGAAGGCGAGCGTCTTCCTGGCTCCTTAGCCAGGCTTTGTGTGGCGAGAGGCAGGGCCCACCAGCCCCACAYGTTTCTGCTCTTGCAGAGGGGCCAACACAAGAGGGGCAGGGATGGGACCTGAGCACAAGACCCAGCTGGGGCGCCCAGGCTCAGAGCCCTCATCAAGGGCTTCCTACCTCTGACTGGAGCTCCCTTCCCGAGCCCTTACAGTGGGAATTGAATCCAGCCCCTCAACACTCCTCAGCAGTTCCCACTGCTGATCCCACAGCGAGAGCTCAAGCCTGGGGAGAGTTTGTCACTCCGGCCACGAGGAGGAGCACCCACCACCCTGCGCCAGTGCTCACTCCAGTGCCTCCCAGAGCCTCCTTCCTCCTTTGGGAGTCTCAGGGAGAGCTCACAGCCCAAACCCCGGCACCCCACCAAGGTCCAGGCGGGAGGGCAGGGCTGCCCCGCGAGCCGGGGCAGGGACACAGCACGGAGCACAGCACGGAGCGGTGCCCGCAGCGCTGCTGCTCGCTCGCTGCAGATCCCAGCCCCGCTCTGCGAGGAGCCGCGCGCAGGCACCGGGACAGCCCTGGGGCCCCGTGGTCAACAGCCCCTGCTGCCGCTTCCCTGGGCATGGTAACAGGGAAAGGAGGGCCCGAACTTCAGGAAAAGTCAGTGGTTTTGCTAGTCCCTTACCCAGTCCCTTCAGGAACCTATTGACTCCACTCTGCTCCCCACTGGGAAGTGTTTCCAGGTACTCCTGAGCCCGTACCTCAAACAGACCTGCAGGAAGAGATAGATGTCAGCAACCTCCATTTTGCTTCCCTGTGCTTAAAAATAAGCAGCACATCTGAAGCACCTGGCCCTGGCTTCCCAACGAATGTTGCACAGGGTAATGCACAACCCACCCAGCCTCCTCCACCAGCAAAGCCCAGATCTGGGCCAGGAGCTTTGTCCGTGTCCATGGGGCTCCCAGACACGCTGCTACCTCCCCCCGGCACTGCAAGCCCGAGTGATCTGTGGCACTTCACAGGGGAAGAGATCCCTGTTTGGTCCGCTCTGAGCGTGGCTAAGCGCAGAAAGCGAGGCCACGTGGGGCGCCGTCRGGCGGGATCCACCTTTCAGCCCCCAGCCAACACTCGCCCACCGCCTACGCAAGGCCCTCTGCTCAGCAGCACTTGGARGGAAACTGCTGGACCAGCGCCGAGCTGCGAAGGGATGAGACTCCCGGTCCAGCAGAGCCCCAGGGGCCATGGGATACGAGGAGTGAAACAGGAGCAGCCCTGGGAAGGACACTGGCACCTGTGGTTTCTACTGGACCAAAGAGCCCTAACGGCTGCAGGCTGCTCTGCCTCGCACGCGCTTCCCCAGGGCCCATGCCCGGCAGGAAGGAGGGCAGGGATAAACGAAGAGCCAGCAACAGCCCTCCTGTGCCAGCCGTGTCACCCAGCAGGACGGGAAGGGGCACACATGGAGGATGAGGCTTATGTCACTTATTGCAGTGGTGAAGTGTGGCTGTAACCCCAGTAAAGGACTTTGGGAAGATAAGGAAACAGACAAAAATATCCACAAGGGAYTTCTTGAGGCCCACATGGGGATACCGGATTGGGCCATCAGCCCACACTGGAGCTTTCCTGCTGCGTCGCTCCTAGCATCCATCCCTGCACCCCACAGCTTCCCACCACGCTGGGGATGGGGCCGGCAGCTAGTGGGAAGCCGCAGCCCTCGCAGGGGCGAGCGCGGCGCCTGCCCCAGTGCCCGCGAGCCAGGCAGGGCCCCTCACCTCGGACCCCCTGCTTGCGCAGCTCCCGCTCCTGGATGAAGCCCCCGAACATCTGCGTCTCCATGAAAACTTCCAGGAAGCGGCGGAGGCTCTTGGAGGAGACGGACTTGCGGAAGGCCTCGCGCTGCAGAGTGCGCTCCTCTCGCTCGTTGAGCGTCAGGAAGAGGGAGTAGTGGCCCACGATCTCCACGAAGAAGCGCACGAAGGCCTCGGACACAACCTCGTTCAAAGGGCTGCACTCTAAGGGCAGAAGAGAGGCCGGCCTGAGGGCGCTGCTGCAAGGGAGCTGGAGGAGCAGCGCTGCTCCTCACTCCAGGTACGTCCTCACCAACCTTTGCAGCCCAAGCCTCGGTACAGAAAGCTTGAGACATCCCATCTTAGTGGGCTGCTGTTTAATTTGAAAGCTACCTAGCCCTGTCCTGGCTCTTCTGCAACCAGGTTTTACCCACATACCTGTAAAAAAACCTCTCTCGGCCCAGTCCTGCACTGCTGTTTCACAGACTAATTCTGCACATTGGGCAGATAGAACCTCATGAGGTTCAACAAGGACAAGTGCAGGGTCCTGCACCTGGGCAAGAATAACCCCAGGCACCAGTACAGTTTAGGGGTCGACCTGCTGGAAAGCACCTCCGCAGAGAGGGACCTGGGAGTCCTGGTTGACACCAAGTTAACCCTGAGTGAGCAGTGCGCCCTCGTGGCCAAGAAGGCCAATGGGATCCTGGCCTGCATCAGGAGGAGTGTTGCCAGCAGGGCAAGGGAGCTGATTCTGCCCCTCTACTCAGCTCTGGTGAGGCCTCACCTGGAGTACTGGGGGCAGTTCTGGGCTCCCCAGTATAAGAGGGATGTGGAGCTTCTAGAAAGGGTCCAGCGGAGAGCAACTAATATGATTAAGGGAATGGAACATCTCTCGTATGAGGAGAGGCTGAGTGAGCTGGGCCTATTTTCTCTGGCGAAGAGAAGCATGAGAGGGGAYCTGATTAACAGGTATAAGTTCATGAAGGGAGATTGCAGGGAAAAAGGGGACAAGCTCTTCTCATTCGTGGCCAGCAATAGGACAAGGGAAAATGGCCACAAGCTGAAACACAGGAGGTTCCCTCTCCAGGTGAGGAGCAACTTCTTTCCTGTGAGGGTGACAGGGCAGTGGAACAGGCTGCCCAGGGAGGCTGTGGAGTCTCCTTCTCTGGAGGTCTTCAAAACCTGCCTGGATGCCGCCCTGTGCCACATGCTGTAGGTGTGCCTGCTTGAGCGGGAAGGTTGGACTGGATGATCTCTAGAGGTCCCTTCCAACCTTGAATATTCTGTGATTCTGTCCACTACAGGAACCTGCCTCATTCACATGGTTATGAGCAGAGAGAGGTTCTGTGTAATCCTCACCTGAAAGGGTGACAGATGCTCCCTAGAGCCATAAGGAAATGAAGGGCAGAACCAAGAAGGGAACAAGGGCTGCGCAGTGTAATATTTAATAAAACTTCAAGCAAAATCCTGACCTACCTCTGATTTCTGCAGTGTTACATTCAGGCCAAATCTACTTTTTTTTTCCCCTAGGGAGTGACGGGAGAAGAACAGGCAGGAAGAGACATGGTTTTATGCTGAAAGACGCTGTGCTTTACCCTGCTTGCCATTCACGGAGCCCTCCTCCTTGTCGCTTGCCAGCTCGTTCCTCTGCTCCAGGATGTGCTCCAAGGCGGCCTGCAGCTTCCGAGGCAGAATGGAGTCCTCATCCTCCATCTGCAAAACAGAGTCAYGTCCTCAGGGTCTGGGCCTGCCCTTCTTCCCCACCAGCCCCTGACACAGCAGGGCAGCACTAAAAACGAACTGCAAGGGGAGGAGAGGGAGAATTCATCACATACCYAGCACTTTCCCAACACTTCCCAGCCTGGACTATCAAGAAAGGATGGGGGGAGCAGAAAAGGGGGTGTCTTGTCCCAAATACTCTCCTATTTTGGGAGGATTTCAGGTGTCTCACCTGCCAAGGCKCACCCCGAGCTCCACTATCTGTGCGAGGGCACCAGCCACTCCCCAGCCACAACTCAGGTGCACGACGCCGGCTGCAGCCAGGCAAGCACAACTGCTTGCTGAGCTTTGCTCACGCAGCCATCGCGTTACACAGACTTAAGAAGTTCCTGCAGATCCCCRGGTGACCCTGCGAGCTCTTACCAACCCTGGCTGAAATAATGCGGTTCAGCTTAAACCTCCCAGAGAGAGGTAAAAATAAAGCATTTCACCCCGYGTCTGCCACTGAAAGGATGCAGACACAACACTGGCTTTTTGGGTGCAACCCATACAGCGTAAGGGGCTCAAATGAGGAATCACAAACTCCAAAGGACAGGGAGGCATTTGAAGGAATCATCGAGGTCCCCTTCCTGCTCAGGGCAGGGTAGGAGGTAGGAAAGGGACTGGCAGACGCAGACTGGAAGAGKCAGAGCTCCCTGTGAGCTGCAACGGCTGCCCAGAAGCCGGCGCTGCCCAGCCTTATGGCATGTCACTAAAGGGCCTGCAGAGGCAGGTGCCACGGATTCCTCTTCAGAAAGGAAAAGAAGAAAAAAAAAAAAGGAAAAAATAGTACTGCACAATGCTTTGGTCCTTAGCATCTGTAGTTTCTGTGGGACTCCAACACTACACGCATTACGTGGTAGCCACTACTGTGCTGCAGCCGCACACCCTGCCTCGGGCTGCGTGGGCAGCAAGCGCTGCAGACAGGCAGGCAGTTTCTGCCAGGAGGGAGCGGGGCAGCGCGTGTCGCAGCAAGGTCACGGGAGATGCAGGATATGGAAGAGCTCCGCTCACCTGCCTCAGAAACCGGTTGTTTACAAGGTCGACCACCAGGACCTAGCAGAGTGAGAAGAAAAGCAGCAGGTTGTTACTCCCACCACCGGCGTTTATCTCAAGCCGCAGCGGCKCTGGCGGGAGCGGCCGCTCCGCTCGACCGCAGCCGCTGGAGGCGGCCCCAGCGGCAGCCAAGAGCGCGGCCCTTGTTGTGGCTTTCCAACCACTTCCCCACAAACCACAGAAGGGCTTGGACACGGAGCGGCTCGTGCCGGAGCCCAGCCCCATCTGGGAGCCGGAGCGCACGGCTGCTCCGTGAGCCGGAGTGGGCGCTCCCCGGCACGCGGGATCCCTGGCATGCGGGATCCCTGGCCCGTGGATTCCCGCCCGTGGCCCCGCTCACCTCCTCCACCGGGAGCTCCTTGAGGCGGGGCAGGGAGCTGGAGAGCAGGCCGATGAGGAAGGGCGTGGGCGAGCACACGATGTCGATCATGGCGGGCGGCAGCACCGGGATGTACGTGTGCTGCCACGCGAAGGGGTAGAGCAGCGCCACCGTGGCGTGGCAGCACTTGGACAGCGTGCTGCAAGGCAGAACACACGGCGCCTCAGGCCGGAGCGGGAGCACTTCCCGCAAACCTGACACAGGCCCCTCTTCCACCCGCTCCTCGCACCATCTCAGCAGGCACTAGGCCCTTCCCCAAATTCCTCTCTGCTTTCCCTACCTCCAGAAGGAAAGAGCAGTGACAGGAGGCCAGGTGAGGGAAGACAGTCCCACACTGCCACGTGCTCTAGGTGACTCTGCGTGTACAGGGGGGTTGGACTAGATGACCTCTGAGGTCCCTTCCCACCTCAAGCATTTGSTGATTCTCTGATGAAGGACACAGCTCACCGAATTCAGCGTCTGGCCTCGTGCCACCCGGAYGGACAACGCCTCATGGACACAGTCTTCCATGCAACTCCCGCTCGTTTCCTTTTCCTCATTTCCTCCACATTTCCTCACATTTCCTCCACATTTCCTCACAGCATGAGAGCAGTAACTCTTCCCCACTCAAATGCAACCAGGGCCTCTGCTCTAAGTCCCCTCGGTGACATGTTCCAGGAGGGCCTGGCCAGGAACCCCCCCGGGTGTCATGACCACAGCCACGACAGGACACGTGCCACATTGCTGTCCCTCACGAGCACATGGGGCTGGAAGGGGGCAGAGGCCGGCGCAGCCRCCCCACATCCAGCTCCGTGGGGGATTTACGCCGAACAAGCCGGATCTGGCAGTTTAGTGCAGACTTGGAATGGGAGGGAAGGGCTTGATTTGGGTGGGGGCTTGAGCTCACTCTGGAAGTCATGCCTGGTCTCCCTCCCTCCGCGCCTCCGCTCCAGTTAAGCCTGGCAGGATTTGGGTCCCGTACTGCAAGGCTAAGGCCAGCTGGGCTTATCGTGGCGTGGCCGCAGCGGGCTGCCCTTCGCCAGATCAATGCAGTCTGGCAGAACGCGATTACGGCTGCGGGGACACCGGGGCGACCCTATGACTATGGGCAGTAAACATCAGAAAACACAGGATGCTTTTTGGAGATAAGGAAAACTCCAGGCCTGGGGAGAATCTGCTGAATGTGAGCATTTTGTCTAGGACACTAACAGGTATGGAAGGACCCTTGGAAGATACTTGGAGTTACTGTATAAAACAAACAGGCAGACCCTCCATAGACTGCATCACACACAAGTATCCTCAAGCCTTTAAATGGGAAAAGACAGCTCCACATCCTTGTTTAGGAAGGTTTGGGCACCCCTCCCTCCTCTCCGCTCATTCCTGCCAGCAGATCCTCCCTCTCTGCCCTRTCCTCGTCAGCAGGCCCATGTCTGCTAGACCCATGAATGCAGAGCAGGGCAGCTGCTGCACCCCTCACACAGAGCATAGTGAAAAAAAGAAAGAAAAGATAGAAAGCAAAGATAGAGAAACTACATAAAGAGAGAAACAATGTGAACCAAAAAGAGAAACAACATGAAAGTAATAATAAAACAAGGACCTAGTAAGACTAAGGCTGTTTGGGTTGAGGTCTGTGAGTCTCCCTTGAAGACAGAGCACTTCAGAGATGGACACAGAAGGTGCCAGTGGAGCACCTCTTCTGCACATGATTCGGGCAGAATTGCTCTGCAGAGGGTTTCAAGGAGCTGCAGCTTTCCAGGAGCCCAGCAGTCTTGGTCTTTTGGGATGAATCTAATCTAATCTAATCTAATCTAATCTAATCYAATMYAAAATACCTCCTTCTCTTGCCTAAGGCTTTTCAAAAGCAATGACAAATCATTAATTCACATCCAGGCCATTGAACCACACAAAAGAATCCCATGTGTGTCACCATGTGCTCCTCTGCCATCCTTGATAGGGAAGATGGTCTGGATTTCACTGCAGTCGTAATGCACCATGTTCTATGTGGCAGATATCTCCACAGGGCAGCCTACCCACTGAAGTTTTGTGCTCTGCTCAAGCTGGATGCCTATTTCTGAGATGGGTTTGTGTCTCAAGTGGGGACACATCTGAAAAGCCCTTCCAGTGTATCAGTAAAAAAGCAGCAGAATCTTTTACAGAAGCACCAAGTCACACACCGGGGCAGCCAACAGGTTCCCTTCATGCTTAACACTTGCTGGTGAAACGTTTGATAGCCCACAGCACTGCAGTGATTCAATGCACTCTCACAGCACTGTGTATTTTGGTGCCTGTCACCACTTCTGCTATGAGGACKCTCATCCCAAACAGACAAGCAATGCCCTGGTGTGGCTACAACCAAACCAAAATCCCGAACACAGCACAGCCACGGGCATCCGAGGGCACCACAGGCATCCCAACAACCTGCTGCTGTTGGAGCCACACGGACCCAGGGCTCCAAATGCCACGTGGCTGCAACCTCGTAGAGAGGTGGTCAACACAGAACCTGGACACAGCAGCTGCAACTKCAAGGAAATTCCACCTCCTGTCTGGGAAAATCTGCTCCAAGGCTCGCTTGACTGGCACTAAAGAAGACACTCTAAACAACTCACAGCAACAACAAAGGACGGATCGTGGCTGCTCTATTTGGTGACTTTCTTCCCAGATGAAGACTGGCTATAGGTTTTCCAGCTTTTCCACTCTGAAGGTAACCATTTTCACTAAAAAGTCCAGCAGCAGAATTTTTCAATGACTCTTKGCATTTAGGAATTTTAAGGAGTTCTTAAAAAACAAAAAAAGAACCACATGCCACGCAGTCCATCAGTATTTTGGAGTTTCATGTCAGTAAGGCCTTTGTTCCTGACACTACCCAGACTGCTGAATATGTGCTTGTACTTGGCAATTTCACACGGTATGATTCCTTTATTATTATTTCTTTAATATAAACTCTGCTTCAACAGGATTCATTTTACAAACACCTTTGAGTTTCTGACGTTGTGTCATGTCTGGCTTTAGTAACTTTGCTTTGCAGAGCTCTTGTTTTACGAGGTTTAACGGGTGACGGCGCTTCCCACTCCTGCAAYTTCGTGAAGTGTCACCACAAGCCTTGTGAGGACAGTGAGGGCTGCTTGTGCCTCCCACTGAAGAGGTGAGTTAGTGCATGTGAAGAAGCGAATGTTACACTGAAAAAAACCCAAAACCCCACAATATTATCACCTGATGTCCAAATCTCTTCCTTTGGGTTCTTCTTCTCCCTAACCGGAACACAAAAACGAGGAGTCTGGTTTTCTGGGATGCACGGGCCCAGGTCCGACTGTTTTCACAGAACACAGAGAGGGCTGCTGATTAATTAGCTTTTACTGGTGATGACCACATTTAAAGTGTCTCCTCTAATGCTTTTAGATCTGCCTTTGATAACGACGACCTCTTAGTGTTGTTGACACAGCTGTGGTTCCTGGCAGGGACAGATGGGCTTTCTCAAGTCGGTCAAATCCAAAACAGGCTTTCAYGGAGATCTAGACAAATGAGGGCCTTAGTTTGAAGCCCACGTCACTTTTCTGATTTAAAAACCGCTCCGAATTTGGCAGATCTCCCTCAGGCCAGTCACAGGCTTACCCTGCAGCACTGAGTAAGAGCCATGGACAGACTACACAGATCAACATACCTTCAACAAAGTCACTTTCCTGGCCTGAGAGGCAATGTATACTTGTTTCCATGGCAACAGAGGAAAAAAATAATAAACCAAATTCTTTCCTTTTCCGTTGCCAGCTTTTGGATTGAGAGATCTTTACTAGATAATGTTCATTCTAAAGCTGGAGAAGACCAAGCATTTCACTTGCCGCACACTTGTAGATGCATTTCTTGGCTCAGCTTGAAAACATTTCACAGTTCACACAGGGGCTTGGCACGAGACATTTCAGCTTTCTTTCCCAGGGACGGATTTTAGCGCAATTAGAAGTCATAAATAAAATGCACACATCATTTTCCCTCTGTCGCTGACACACAACACACCTTCACGCACACGCACAGATAGGGCTATTGACAATTCCCCCACAGAAAGCTCCAAAGATCCACGGTAAGTGTAACTTGCTGTGCACCTTTCCCTGTGTCACCTGCACTTTGCCTCTTAATCCCTCTCTGCTGGATCACTTCTAGCATTCCAGACCTCTGAGTAATTTTGAACAGCTGCTTCTATTGTTGCCTCCCCCTGCCTTGAGCTATTGGCAAAAAGTCTTTATCTTCTTTTCCCTGAATTTGGCATTTTTACCCTTAAAGTAAATACCACTTAATATTCATTGAGTTCAAGGTGTTCCTATTGCAAAGGAAGTAGCATTTGGACATGGGGTCCCATATCTGCAACATCATTACTGTTCAAAGCATGGGATTTCCACTGCAAGACCGAGATTCTTGACCTTAATCCAATGCAGTCCAACTCAGCCATTGGACTGGATTAGAAATACAAAAGCTGATTTGATCTTGATGGTTATTTTCTTTCCTCCAGATTTTCAAGCCCCTACAGTCCTTCAAGGTCATTTTAAAGTTTTTCTCCACAACAAAAAGAGCTGGAGAAACTTCATCTTTTATTACAAGAAAAGAAAAACTAAGACKCTCCTGAAGTTGCTTGACACTAAGAGCAAAGTCTCAGAAACATCAAATATTAAAAGCCTTGTAGAGAGCTGGTGGATCTATACTAAATATTTGATTCTGAGCCTTGTGACCCCACAGACTCTGAATCTTAAAACATGACTTTTTTTTTTCCCCCCAGAAGAAAGCTGTTCATGCCATGCTATATTTCTATATAAGTTTCTATGGCTCTCCCCAATGCTGTTTTTCAGGCCTGGACAGCCAGATTCATTCCTAACATCCCCGGATTTTGACAGGAGACATGGGGCTGGAGGGGGGAGGCCAAACGCACAGCAGTGCTTTGAATGAGAGCTGCTCTTCATCACGTGGCGTGCTCAGAAACCACAGCGGTGTCCTGTCCTAAGAAGATCTGACAGGGAAGGCTCTGCCTTCTAAAGTAAAGGTGCATTCTAAACATGCCTTAAAAAAGGCAAAACAAAACAAGTCACGCACCCTACAACCTATTCCTCTCATCCTGCCTCATTTAGAGAATGTAGGGATGCCTGTGTCCTTAACGGATTTTTCCAAGGAGGTTAAATCTGCCCTATGGGGTAGAAGAACCTCCACTCCAACCAAACAAAACTTACCATAAATTATCACACACTCTTTGGARAAAATACTGCATTGGGATGAAATCCCCCAGTTTCAGTCCAGTCTGAGTTCTCACGTGTGGCTTAAGGACTGAGCATAACCCCCTCTGCCCATACAATGTGTCAGTGACTGCAGCAAAGCAAACCTTCCCCTCTCACACAAGGCAGCTGCCAGGATCCGAGCRCAGCCCGTGCTGCAGCTTCCCCCTCCGCAGCCTTCCCACCGCCGCGACCAGATAGACCAGGATCCCTGCAGATCCAGTTCTTCCTTAGCTCCCTTGCAGAGGGGCCTCCCCGTGTTTTGCCCCAGCCCCAGAGATGCAGCCTGCTGGCTGCAAGTTGTGAAAACAGACAGCTCGGGGGCACGGCGCGCTCCTGAAACCTGAGCAGCTCCGCTGTGTCATTACTCATCCCACAGTTTCGCCTTCCCCAGCCCTGGCCTGCTCTCCCGTCCCGAATCTTCAAGTGCTTCAAGGGCTGGAGGGCTGCCAGCCACCAGCTGCACAGCATCTTAAAGAAACCTGGGCCCATTTTCATAACTTAGGGGAGACACAGAAAGGAGGAAAAAGAAAAAGCAAATTTGAAAAGAGAAAGGGAAATCTTCAGCTTCATTCCCCCTCACTGCAGCCTTTCCCTTACTCGCTCTACTTGTGCCTGCCCTATGACATAAAGTCTTCAGGAGTTAGTATTAAAACATTAAAACAAAGGCGAAAAAGGCAGAAAAAATCTAGGAAACCAATCCTGGGACCTCAGGGGCCAATGCAGAAGGGAGAGCATCCTCTGCCTGAGGCTCCCTGCAAACTGAGCGCCGCTCCGTGAGGAACACTGCCTTACCACGAAGCACGAGGGGTGTCACTTCCCCAGCGCTGGGGCTCTGCTCTGAAACGATGTGGAGGAAAGGGGACGTGTTCCTCCTTGGGGACGAGGAGAAGCTCTCACACTGCAAGCTGCAAAGCGGGGGCTGTGGCACGCGGCTCACCGAGTTCCCCACGCGGGGAATACAGCCCTGCTCACATGGGTAAGGAGCTGGGAAGGTGCTGAGGAGACCCAAGGGGCACTAGGGGAGCTAGTGACCGCCGGCTCCCTCCTTGGCAGTGTTTTGTTCTAGGAAGCACGAGAGGTACCTGAGCTTGTCCGCGACAAAGATCACCCGCCTTTCCAGAAGCAGRGAGGCGAAGACTCTGCTCAGGTGCCGCACGCTGAGGGACGTGAACAGGGACTCGAAGTCAACGTGCTCCAGGCGGGAGTCGAGCGGCCGCCGCAGCTCGATTACCTGTGGGGCAGAAGAGCAGGCCCTGCGTCAGCTCCGCCGGTCCCGGGGCGCTCTCAGGCTGAGCCTTCCTGCAAAACCCTGCTCCTGGAAAACCCGCAGCCCGCTCCAGTGGGCACAGAAGGACACCAAGCACAAGTTCTCCCTGCCGGAGTGAGGATGGGGAGCTCTTTATGAGGAGGAGAATTAGTCTGTGTCCAGCAAGGAGTGTTTCCAGATTCCCTGGAATCCCTGGAGAGGGGAACGGAGCTTTTGGACTTTTCCCTCTTATTTTCACAGTTAAGATTTTTTTTTTTATTGCAAGAATCTGGATGCCTAATGTACCAACTATAAAGTTTTATCTCCATTGTGGAAAAGAACAACAGGAAGCCTTTTTTTTTGTTCATATCTATTTAACCAATCTGCAACAGTACCTTAGCATTTACACTCAGTGCCTTGGGCAGATAACTATCTGACTTGTTCCTGTAAACTTCTAACCATGGACATTTTATAGATGCCAGAAGACCATGTAATCCAGTTTGGAAGCATCCTCACCAGCTCCCATCCCGTAACTCACTGCACCTACGTCCTGCCTCACTCCCAGYGCGCGCAGAGCAGCACGGCGCCTTCCCCTCCACACAAAACTTCTTGTATGCAGGAAAGGTGTCATGTGTCCCRCTTTGTCCTTCATATTCCATATCAGAAGAAACAATTTATTTATTTTTTTAATGATACTCCAAATAAATCATTCCAATCTGTCCTTTTATGTTCTTTTCACAAAGGAGGATCTTGTCTTGATAACATCCTGGTGTTACTTTTGCTCATTCAGAGGTCCACTGATCCTTCTCCAAAGTACTTTCGCTCTCTCAGTTATTTCCATATTGTATTAGACTATTTCTCTTTTTCAGCATTTTTTTTTCTTGTCCATATTGAATTACAGACCAATTCTTCCATTCATCAAGGTTATTTTGAATTTTAATCCCTTACTCTCCAAAGTGCCTGCAATCCATCGCTGCGCTGTCATCCACCTATTGTGTAAACGTGGAGTTTATGCCATCAAGCAGACAATTAATGAACATTTAAGGATCCTAGAACCAAAACGCCAAAACATTCTCACAGCCTGACAGGAAACCATTGGGAACCTACTCCTAGAGGGCAGACTTTTAACCAGTTGTGCATGTGGCCTACGGTAATTTAATTTAGTCTGTTCTGTTCAGCTTGTCATCACACAGAGCTATGCTGAAGTCTTCCTAAATTCTTCTAAAAGCCTTTCCCCCTTTCTCCTCTCTCTACCCAGCCAGGTACCTCTTCTCTTCCTCTGGGACCTGCCATTCTCAGCATTGCTTGCAAAACGTGCAGAAATCTCTGCAGAACTGCTCARGTCCTATTTGCCTAAATGCAATCAAGGTGTCCTGTTCTGTTCTGCATCCTCACACTATTATTATTAATACTATTAAATATCTGACCATAAATCTTTTTCCTTCTGAAGTGTAAAAAAAAAAGAAAAGAAAAAGTCTTCATGTTTTTATAACATACATTATAGACCTTCTAACACTAAGAAAGGAGGAAAAAATCAACCCAGTGTTGCCATACAGTATTATCTTCTAATATCTGTCTCATCCTTCTAATGCTTTCACAGAATCTGACATTCATGCAATCATGCTCTCTCCTCTTTAAAAGTTAGCAGCTTTAAAAGTGTTATTTTTTGAATCTACAGCTGGCCAATTTCAGTTTCCAGTTTSAATGGACAGGGTCCCAAGGACAAGTAAATTCTGGATACTTTTTGAGTCTGAGGTCGCTGGGAAAATTTCCACGCTGTCCTCTCAGGTCCCCTATTTGACTCCTTGGCTCCCCTCCACATTGCTGCCAGACAACCTGTCCTTCCCGAACATCCCCACGACATCCCACCACAGAGCCCACCTCAGGGGCCAGCCRGGCACTTCTGGTAGCCCTGGCTTGCCCACATCTCTCTCCTTCRAGGATGGTCTTTTTACCTCTGTCCCTGAGCCTGGCAGGAAGTTCTTGACCGTGATGGTGCGGCCCAAAGCTGGGAAAGGTGCCTCCATGACGCTCCTCATGAGGGGCTGCACCAAGGCGGGCGAAATGCCCCGTCTCTTCTCAACCTCATCCAAGATCTGAAACAAAACCATGAGGCCACAACCACGCGTAAAAGCAGAGCAGGGAGGCAGCAGCAGGAATAAAGTTAAACAGCATCTAAAAGCAGCATCTAAATTCTTTCCTTAGCCCGGCACTGGCATGGAGATTTGACTCAAAAGAGAGAAGAGATGCATCTGTAAACCCTTCGTTTTCTTCCACGAGAGAAACCCACTGAGCACCACTGAGGTGCGAGTTACCACTGCAAACTCCCCTTGACCTTGGGAGCCAAGACCCACCTTTTAATCCCTCAGTGCTGGTGTCCTGTAGTTCTGCTGAAGGAACAAGCCAACCAGCTGACAGCAGATTTTCTGTTCAACAGTATTTTTCTAGGTACTGGAATTAGCATGTGCGTCCCTTGCCAACACCATTTCAATCCCCTCCCCTTCTCAAGCATCAGCTTCCCTGATCCCCCTTCTCCTGGTGTTGGCTTCACTCTCAGGCCCCTTTCTGTGGCACAAATTCCCTTCCTCTCTCCCCCTCACCTTAGAGAACAGGTTGAAGCATCCAAGACGACTTACAATACAGTAAACTTCCGGGAGGCGCTTCCCTTTCCCAGTGGGCTTTCAAGAGAAAGGCAAATACACACACACACACAAAAAAACACCAAAAAAAGTCAGTCACRAGTATTGCAGAGCCCAAACGAGGGCTGTCTCAGCACCTGCAACTCGCTAGCTGCTCAGGAACTGCCTGCTGCAGAAGGTAACACCTCAAGGCTGGCTCAAAACATGGACATCTTAGAAGCAGTAGGGAAAAAAGAGTCCATAAACAGCATGATCCCAACCTTCCTAAGTGAGGCAGGGCAGACTGCTCTACAGAGACAGCTCTGAACCTACCGGAGCAGCATGGGTCTGGACAACTGTTTACTAGCTGGATAAACCTAAGGGAGATATATCCCACTCTCAGCTTCGTAGTGAAACCACAGTCCATGTTCCTAACATTAAGTGCTGGCATGAGGAAAAGGCAGAAGAGCTGTGTCAGGAGCAGAGGGTTGTCTCAGAGAGCAGCCTTTGCACTGAGCAGAAGGGAACGAGGCTGCTCTGCTCCCACCCCTTCCTTCCACATGGGAGAGAAGGGCAGCAGCTTTCACTGCCCGTAAGGGCAGCCAGTACCACTAGACCCAAAGAGAAGTGGTTTCCCTCCTGCTGATGAACAGAACCATGGATAATTACCAGCAGCCTCCTGCAGTATCCGAACCGCCTGCTCCCGTCTTCCCCAGTCAGRACAAAGGAGAATGTCTCACTGCAGAAAGAGAAACCAGAATGAAAAGATACCTATCACTCACACACAACATCTCTGACTTAATCTTTCGTATTTCCAGYACTATCTTCTCAGGGAACTATCTGATTTTCTACCATAACAACACTCATATTTTATTAGCTGGATATATACATCCATTTTTTTCATAGATCTGGATACAAAATACAATATTTACCTGGCAAACTGTTGGATGGGGGCCCAGTCCTTAGCATCAGGGAAGCAAAACTGGGGAATGGCTTTCAACTGGTCTTCTGCCTCACGCATGAATTTGAACGAGCGTTCAAGCTAGCAGAGAACAGAGAGAAGGAATGTTTCCAATTAGTCATGTGGGGATGGAATGACTTCAAATATTTCTCCTGTGACAAATGAAGAGGTGATGACAGAGGCTAAGCTTCTGCCTGGAAGATATCGAAATTTCTGTGATTCTGACTCACCTAATTTTTAGATATCTTAAAGAAAGTAAATCTTTCTGCCTCTAAATCYACCAAGCCCTACTTCTGCAACACCTAGTCCTGAAATATTGTGCCTTCACTCTGGGCCATGAATTGCAGGGAGGAGAAGGAGAATTGCAGTCCGAGGGGAACTCCTGTTACGTCACATTTAGAAAMACACTGTCACATTTGCTCTGCATTTGTCCCATTTTTCACTCCTGTTCTTAGTGAGGCTGATGGTGGAAGCAGGGCCTTCCCTTTAAGAACGTGTCTTCCTTAGGAATGGCTGTTGCTATACAGTGTTGGTTCTGTTTAAAAGGAAAAGGGGGAGAAAGGGAATAATTGCATAAAGGTCTTAGCTAAGGGCAACCAAAGAGCCAAACAGCTGCACTTCCAGTAATGAGGAATATTATGACAACTCTCAAGAGGTTATGGCAGCCCCTCTATCTTCAGGCTTATTGCACTGTGACACAGCAGCAGGACCACTAGTATGAAATGTGCTCAACAGAAGCTGCAGCTCCTCAACAAAAGCTCTGTGGGACGTGATGGAGGAGCCAGGAGGTTCCCGGCGGGCACCTCACCTTCAGTGGGAACTGCTGGGTAACTTCAGGGACATAGGCTGCCCCGGCCTGCTTCTTGTGCAGCGACACCACCACGAAGTACTCAAAGAGCTGCCGCTCCTGGTACTCCATCAAGTCCCGTTCCAAGGTCTGGTACCGCGGCGTTTGCTTCAGGCGGGATTTCACATGCACCAGGCGCTGGCTGTGAGCTGCAGAGAGAAAGGCAGGAGGCTGTCGCCCTGTCCAGGCCTTCTGGACCAGCATCTGGCTGCACTCGCTGGGACAGGGGCTGAGCGAGCAGCGGGAACGACCTGGAAGCTGCACCACGAAGGCTGACGCAGCAGCGCAGCGACGGAGAGGGGCCGCGCTCTTGGGGCCACCGTGCCAAAAAAGCCCCTGCCCAAAAGCACCCGGAGGGCTCCGTGAGCATGAGCACCCCCCAGGAGCAGCCTGAGGGGCTGTGGCATGAGAAGGGTTTAGTGAATGGCTTTTACAGGTGAACACAGGCCAAAGGGACACACAGTGACACGCGATGCCCGGACATCCCTATCAGCCCTCATTCATGCCTCAGTCAAAGCAAGCACYGTTACATGCAATCGATCACCCTCGTTCAGAGGAGATTGTGGGTAGTGATCCCCAGTTTTACAAGCCCAGCACTTAAACATTAGGTCAGGCTAGGGCTGACCTGGGTGAGTTATGCTGGGGACTCCCACGTTGTAATAACAGGGGCTGGGCTGCAGGCCAGCGACAGAAAACACGAGCAGGGGTGCGAATGAAAAGGGCTGCCTCCTGCCAGGCCTTCCTGTGCCTCAAGCTGATCGCCCAGGACCGTGTTTCTCCAAATGCACCCAAGACAATGGGAAAAGGGAGAAAATCTGCCAAGCAAGCTCTAGCTGCAACACATATGAGCTGTGGGACAATAAACATTCCAGCATGGAAAGTAATGAAAAGCTGCCTGCTGGGAAGAGACCAATGAGATTCCCTACAACCATCCCCCCGCTTCGTTTTCCAGCTGCATCCCAAACTCAGTCTCCAYGAGTCTCCCCTGCTCCACTACAAAAGAAAAAAGTTAACTACAAGCAGAGACCTCAGCACACTCCCCACGAACGTGCTTTTGCTCAAGTGGGTGGCACGTGATGTTTCTGACAGAAACAAGCACCACTGGCAGAAACACCAAATAAATAAAAGGGGTCTGCTTGGAAGATGGGGCTTCCTGCGAAGCTGAACAGACTTTAGGACAGGCTCTTGACTCTTTGTCTGTTTAATCTGTGCCACTCATGGACTGTTTCAGACAATATAACTCTCTAGGTGCCTTTTGAATTACAGCAAAGAGTTAAACAGCCCCTAGGCAGTAAAAGCCCTGGAAACAGATGGCTTAGTCTCCTTTCTCTCATCAGCTATTACACTATTTGCTTTAAGGCTGTAATTCTTCAGAAGCTTTCAGAAGTGATCTCTGTTTTACCAGAGACTTCAAAAGAAGTGGTGCCAGAGCAATGCCGAGTGCTCCTGAAAAGCCCACTCAAGCTTTGCCTGTTTATATTCCGTGCAACCTGCTAAAGACACCGGGAATGTGCTGCTGTCATCATGGCAGAATTTGTCTGGGAGCCTTTCCCTTCCCAGGGGTCGGTTCACATGGCTCTGACATGCAGCCCCGTGACTGCAGGCTGATGGGTTACCGAGTCTCAGCTGATGCACAGGGGCTTGCAAAGCACTGGGAACTGGCCGCTTGCTTTGGTCTGTGAAGTGAAACTTGTAAAATGGAAAGTCTCCCCTCCTCCTCCCTGCAAACACTTGCTAAACCCGCKCACTTTCCTATTGTTTAAAAGCACGGAAGTCTCCAATGTGATAAGGGGAAGAGCAGGGTACAGATGCAGCTACAGTAAATGAYTGCTGCGCACCAAAGCTCCTAGCTGGACCTTTCTAGACATGGAGGCTTTYAGCACAGTCACTCAGGTCCAAGCAAGGATGTGGACATTGCTGAGAGGCCAGTGCTGGCACACTTGGGGGGACTGCTCCATTTCCATCATCCCCTCCACAAGCAGTTCCTAACTGTGAAAGAAAAAGCTCCTCTCTCTGGATTTATGTAMATTCCTGTTCAATCTCCAACAAAAAAAAATAGCAGCTTGGGACTCATTCAGAGTCAGACCTGATGGCTCTAAGGTCTCCGGAGCTCTCCTCTCTWGTCTCTGGCCAGCAGACTAGAAAAGAGACCTGTGCAAAGCTGCCAGATGAGAAGTACCAGGATGTTACACAGAAACAGAGGGTGAAGCACGTGATTCACCCTGGCCCACAGGGCGAGAGTTTCAGCCTTCCTGGCCACATCTGCACTGTCTTTCTCAGCTACATCTGTACATGGGCCGCAGTTCATAACACCACGTTTCAAGGCGACTGTGAATGAATCCCTTAAGGATTTGGGCTCAAACCCTTTCCCCTCTATACCCAGGCTAGCCTGAAAGCCTGTCAAAAGGCAGGCAGATGCAGGAGGTTTCATTTTGGGCAGAGACCAAGTTTCCCAATGACAGTGAAAGCAAAAGAGGGCACACAGGAGCTCTTGCATGGGAAGGGGTGTTCATAAACACGAGGCAACTCAGATTGTGCTATCTGATTTAAAAGCATAGAAGAGGGTAAGGAAGGATGAGCAATCCCAAGCACAAWCCACTGAGTTGGGAACTGCTGCTTATCCCTGCCTTTTCAGCTGGGGAAYTGATCTGCTGCCCAGATCAGGTGTCTATCTAGACTGGAATCAGGATACTCTGGAATCTGAAGGAGTTCCAATTTAGCATTCTGACTCTGTCGGGATTTTTTAATTTGCTGTATAAATCCCTACAAAACAATCCCTACAAAGGAGACATTTTTTGTGACCTATAAGGTTATCATGGAGAACAGTGGAATGAAAATGAAACAAAAAAAAARSMAAAAAAAATGCCCTTTCAGGAAAKGTTCTTGGGTGGTGGAACAGTCTTTGGCTTTCCAAAAAAAGGGGAGGACCAGCATGTCACAAGGCTGATGACCAGTTCAAGGCTTGAGTTGAATATTCTGGAGACCAATATACCACACACCTCCACTGAAGTGAAGCAAACACTGCAGCACTTCATAATAATAGAGCAAATGCAGAAAAACTCCATTGACAATAACTTAYATAGTACAATACCAATCTTCTAGCTTGGCAGTCTGGTTTGTGAATTTTTTCTCTGGTTTGTGAATTTCACAAATATGTACTGGAGCTTTGGACATTCTCTTCTCTTGGGATGCTGCCTCTGATGACCTGTTCACACATTTGTGCCCTTCCACTCGCTCCATTTTCACAGAACCCCAGAATGKTTGAGGTTGGAAGGGACCTCTAGAGATCACCTAGTCCAATCCCCCTGCTCCAGCAGGGACACCCAGAGCACTTCCTTGGTGCCCTAACCATTTCCTGTGAAAGTCAGTGTGAAAAGCTCAGATGGGACAGATGCTGGTGCAGACACTGGTTTTAGACTCCTATAGTCCTCTGCCTGTGGATTTCCTCCTGCAGTTTTGAGGTCTTTGCCTTGTCTCTGCACTCTGCTTTGAAACAAACTCTTTCTCCAAAGCCAGAGCGAAGAGGAGAGATCCTGACCACCCCAGAAACTCTGAGGAGAGTTTGTATTTCCCTTACCTTTCAGCTTCTCTTCAGTATCACTGTCTGATTCACTGTTTTCATCTGTAACTAGGAAAAAAAAAAAGAGGAAGATGAAGATTTCTTATCACCAGCAAGTTAAAGTCAAGCCTAGCAGCTTTAGGAAGGCAGATAGCACAGATACTGAGGATCTCATCCCTTTCACAAGGAACATAGCCACAAACACTTCACTCACCAAACCACTATCTTCTGTTCATTCAGGTCATTGGAAAAAAATGCAGCACAATAACTTTACACAGCAAGAGAGTTGCATGAAGAGTAAAATGCAAGAGCAGCATGTTGCTCATGCTTGTATGAGCACAACATCGAGGCAAAATATTGATTAATGTCTTTAGCTTAAATACAATTGTGGATTGCTTGCAGGACAAGGGAAAAAAAAAGTAGTTGATAGTGAATTAGACACAAGGTCTCTAGGGGCTGTCAGACTGTTTCTAACAGTGACCAGCAGCATTTGATACTGCAGAGATGGGTTGAAAAATATTGTAGAAGCCAGTCAATGATGCTGCCCCTTTCCCTGAAAATTCATCCACATTCTCATATACAAACATACATACACAACACACACACAAAGCTTACATATAACACAGGATAAATATGAACAAGTAGTTGTAGGAAATAGACAGAGCTGGAAGTCACCATGCACTGGAAATWATGATGTTTTGTAGAAAAACAATACTGCATCAGAAAGACTTAATTTTGAAGTTTACAGAGAAGAGACATTTATAAATAATTGTTCTGAAGTAAACTGGGAAGTTTGGTTCAGGATGGTTCTGTTGAGCCAGGAGCRAAGCCCTAAGCTCTAGGGCTTCTCAGTTGACAGGGGAGGGCTGAAAGTCTCACTCTTGAGATGGTGGAGACAGTCCTACAGTCAAGAGCCTAGGAACCCTGATTCCCAAATGACGCTATTTGTTTATTGGGATGCTGAAGAAACCAAGCCCATTTTAGAATCCATCATCTCCCATTGGACAGTTCTGTAAAGTGACACATTCCCACAAAGTATTTTGATCTCAACAGATCGGCCTCTTTGGACAGCACATTCCTCTGCAAAGCTTTCAGCCAGCTYCAGAAATAAACATCAAAAAGAGGAGACATTTTTTGTGACCTATAAGGTTATCATGGAGAACAGTGGAATGAAAATGAAACAAAAAAAAAGCAAAAAAACGCCCTTTCAGGAAAGGTTCTTGGGTGGTGGAACAGTCTTTGGCTTTCCAAAAAAAGGGGAGGAAGCCCCAGCTCAAGGTATCTCTGGACTGGAAGAAGTGATAGAAAAACATCACATAAATCATCAGCATAAACTCCACGACAAGTCCTCAGAAAGTCTTAGCTGTGTGATGATTCAAAGGGCCTTTACCTTTCCCTGAATTGCTCTCTGTAGACTGCGATAGCCTCTTGACACGTTTCTTTCCCCTCCGTGCCTCATAAATAGCATTGATTTTCAAGACAAGCTGCTCAGCAAACACACAAACAAACGAGAAAAGGTTAGTGTCTTCCCTGCACAAAGAAGAAAGTCATAGCTCTACTGCAAATGTATCCTCTTCTCAAGGAGACTGAGATCTGTGTAGACCAAGTCCATCCAGGGTTACGTGGGGGGACACTGCTTTTGGCACGTGAGGTGCTGTGTGCCGGGAGGAGGACCCAGCGGTGACCACACAACCCAAGGGCTCCAGCAGAACGCCCCGGCATGGGCTCTTCGTGTCGTTTTGGCTTAAATGCAGAGCAATCCGGGCTCTAGTTTAGTCCCCACCACAGCACAGGAAGGACGGAGCTGCTGGGGGGCCGGGGCGGCTCCCTCTGCAGGATCAGGGCTYGCGGGGCTGGGAAGAGAGGGGGCTGTGGGGGCACCCAGCAGCCCCCCACCCCCGAGGGGTCACTGCGAGGCGGCGGCYGCCCCACAGCAGCGGGAGGGTGAGACACAGCAAGCACAACCCTCAGCGACAGCGGTTCAGAGCGGATTAAGGACAAACTGGTGCACGCCAAGGAGAGCCAGGCAGTGCCCAGAAAGGTTGTCCCATCTCCATCCTCGCAGGGTGACCAGCCCCAAGTGGGTAGAGCCCAGAGCAACCTGCTCTGAGCTCAGCGCTAGTCCTGCCCGGAGCAGCAGGCTGGACCATAAACCTCCTAAGGGCCCTTCCCAGCCAAGTTTTGCTGTGATCCTGTGACYGTTTCATCCAAGCGATGAGGACACAGAGGACCAGTATTTGGTTTTCGCTTTTACTTTACTATTTCTTTCTTTACTTTTAGTTGGTTTAATACTGGGGCTTCCAGCAAACCAGGAGAGAGGCACTTTTCCTGTTGGGCACAGCTGTGCTCAGCAACTCATTCACTGCCCTAAGCCCTCCTTGAAGGGGAGAGGAGCTGCAGAAGGAGCATGTCAGGCGTCCCTGGTCGCAGAGCTGACTCCTTGTCAGGCTGCCAGGACATGGCCACAGCACTCAGATTTACTCCAGAAAGTCTGGAAGCCCCCATGCTTGCAGGCACACATGCTGAGAGACCAAGGTGAGGCAGGTAGCATTCAAGAGCTGCCTCCTAACTCAGGACACACTTGTTTGGGGGTATCCAAAAGCAAGCTCTGAAGTGGCAGGATGCTCCAGTGCGGAAGTATGGCCTCTATTTGCCAGTTCAGCTCAGCTCTCATGGTGGTCTTGCCACTGCACCCAATAAATCTCTCACTTCTGAGCTTGCTCTGCAGCACTGCATGGAGGCACTGCCCAGTAAATACACACTGCAGCCTTACCTTCACAGCACTTGACATAAACCTGGAGTGCCCAAACTCATCCTCAGGACTCGAACGTATACACAGAAGTATAAGTATACAAGGAAATAACAACTTAGACATCTGTGGCCATGGGCTCATCCTTGAAGAGCTACGGTGAACAGTGCTGGTGTTTGATACACAAATATCAACACAGATCTGGTGAGCAGGAAACCAACAGCAGATACCAACACATCCTTATTTGCCCCCAGAGGAAAACTGTGGGTTCTGAAAAAAATCACCACCGGCAGGCCTGGGCTGCCTCTGCAAAGCCTGGGATGAGCAACTGTGTTTTTATAACAGTGTTTTTGAAATGTTCAATAGGTAGCTTGCTGCCAAACCTCTCTTGGACTGAATACACTTCCTGCTAAACATGGAAGAAAATAAAATTGAAATGGAGTCATAGCGTACCCAAAAAATGAAGTAGGAGATGATGCTAGGAGGAAATGCCCAGGACTACAGACAATTCCTTTTGTCACTCGAATGTCACATTTTCCTTTGTTCACCTCAACTCATACCCGACCTTGACTGCATGAATCGGGCAGGCTGCTAGCAGAAATACCAGCAGCACACACAGACCATTGCTGACTGCCCATCCGTCAGGAAAGGAAAGAAACAAGATGGGGGTTTTTMGTTTGTTTTTACACAAAACATTAATTGCTTTTCCCCCACTCTGATGAAATTCAAGTTTTGTGCAAAAATTAAACTATTTTTTTAATCCTTCCTGACAACCACAGTAGATAGAACTGAGAGAGAAAAATCACTTCAAGGCTTGCAGAGATGTTTGTCCTTTTTCTCCTTCAGGCAGAAAGGAGGTTAAACAGGAGTCAAGCGAAGGGGAAGGACAACAGCTATTCTGCAGGGACACCAGTCTGGAAGCTGATGAAATCTTCCTCTCCTACATTCCTGCCTGGGAGAAGCCAAGTGAAAGAGAGAAATCCCTAGAGTTACCTTGGGAATCTTCCTTCGCCTCTTGCCATTCTGAGGGTCTCCCAGGGAGAAGAAGGTGTCATCTGGACTGCTGGGGGTTGAGGGAGGGCTGATTTTAGATGGTGACCCAGTCCCATCACGGTTTAGTTTCCGAATATCTGGCAGCTTGAAACTCCGCCGCTCTGAGCTTTGTCGGAAAAAAATGGGCTTGGAAAGCAACTGGAAAAGGAGACAAAAAGAGAGGAGAAAGAATGCATGAACACAGAACTTGATGTACCTCTGCTTTGCTGCTAGCAGTGTCACGGACAGTAAATCTAGCGGGGCAACCACGGCCCTCAGCTGGTGAAATGGCAGAGCTTCTCGGAATGCAAACAGATCGCTGCACACATGAGAAACTCGCTCATTTCCAGGGCCACACCAGGGCTATTTGACAAGCAATTTAACCATCACATATTCATTCCAGAAGGGAACACAGTCTCAGGGGTTGGCCAAGAGGCCTCAGTCCACTGTGCAAAAAACACTCCAAGACTTGAGCAATAGAAAGGCTGGGACTGTAAACAGGACAAGACTAACCAATCTGTCAACCACAAACATTTGGCATAACGAGTTGCTGGTCAAGAGGAACAGAGAAGCAGTGAGACCACAAGAAGGATGGTCAGTCTGACCCAATATTCTCTCTTTCAGTGGCCAGAATCAAATATTTCAAAGGAAGATACAAGAAAATATCATTACAGACAATAATGGAGATTGGTTTCCTCCTAAACCCATCAGTAAGTTCAGAGGGAGCACAACAGTAGATATCGAAGTATCAGCATAAAGTTCTTAGAGTCTCTGACCAAAACCAGAAACAGAGAAGCAGAAAGTTCAACTGCAGATCAATGAAGGGCAACTACCTCCCACACAACTATGATCCATAAGAACTTACTGGTRGGTTTAGGAGAGCCTTCAAGTTGAAGACTCTCACACCAGGGATACAATCTACTTCTGAACAGTCTGCCCAAACACATCTTTGTGAGTCCCTAGCCCAGGCAGGCTCTGCAATGCGACTTCCACTGCAGTTCCACCTATTTCCTGACTGTTGTGGACCACAGCTTTGGAATGTTGAGGCATCCCAATGGACCAGAGTTCCTCCCATTCAGCTCCTTGTTACTTGTCYTGCTCAGAACCCTATCTAGGGTGGAAAGCACACCTGTGCAGCACTGATGGCCCATTGTCATAGCACGGATGATGAAAAAAGAGTGCACGGACCCTTTCAAAGTCCTCTGAGGAAAACCACTTTTTTCTAGCACTGACAATCCATGCTGCTCTGGACCCAACTAGTAACAAGGAGAATAGATKGAGAACTGTGAGGCAATTTTTTACTTTAAAGTGTCAAATTACTGATTTAACTGGTTGGAAAACAGTAACATGCTACGAAATGCTGCGTGTCAAGCTTCTGAAGGTGTTGGGCAACAGCTCTAATAATAGTTGCCACTTGCAGGGCATGGGAAAACCCCCTGGTCACGAAAGCCATGCCCAGATCCCTGCTATCTGCTGTGAACCCAACTGTCGCCAGGATGATTTTTGTTTGTCCCATTACCCATGCTGTTTTGGACTTGGACTATYTACACGGAGAGCAGAAACCAACCAAAACAGCTCGGGAAGCTGAGAGCAGGGCTGGCCCTTGGGAAGCCAGGAACTCTGAGCAGAAGGTGCAGACCAGCCTCTGTTCTTCTGCTCTCCCTGCCAAGGAGGAAACASTGCTGGGCTGCGAGCTGCCCCGCTGGTCAGGACACAGGCGAGGCCACACATTTAGGGCTGGCTCCCTACCCAGGGCACTGACACTGCACTAGTGCCCACGAGCAGTTCCCTCAAGGGGGGCACGGGGGCATCCTAAAGGAAGGGCTGCCCAGGCTCCAGCCTGTGTGCGTTAGGAGGCCGCCCGGTGCCCACGGAGGCCGGGCCCAGGGCTGCAGCCCGCGGCAGCGCTGGGACCCATCGCTGCGAGCGACGGGAGCACCGTCCTTCCCGGGGCTGCAAGGAAGGGGAAGGCTCTGCTTTTCAGCACAGACCGCCTCATTTTTCAGTATCTGGAAGAAATGTGGTATCTCAGTATTGGCTGGGTGCAGGTCTGAGGCAGGGAACGCAGCAGCCAGCTTTCACCCCCAGCTCTGCCAGGGCTGCGTGAGCAGCCTCTGGGGAACGCTCTAGCCTTTCACCATGAAACACACWGGGATTTTATTTTTCTAGGGAATCAGAGCTAATTCCCAATGCCAAACCATCCCATCAATATGAATACACTCATCAACCGATTCCCAATTGTACCTACTGCCCCTTAATCCACCGGCTCCAACAAGGGTGGGATGAGATCTCAGCCCATGCTCACTCCACATCTATTAMGCACCCCAAGGCAGGCTTCCAGAGGGAAGGGGGTGGTGTCTCAGGCTAGACACTCCTGTACTCTCTGCAYACATGAATTGGCTGAAATCCAAAGCTGCTCTTTTCTTGCTTTACGTTTGTTGCACAATTTGCTCTGGGTACAGGGACACAGAAGGACTTTGCTGGGAACATAGACTGCTTTAAAAGATGCTCCTTTTATCACATTAGTCTTGGGATGCAGCTGCCTAGAAGCCCAGGGTAACATCAAAGAATTCAGSCCCTTTCAATGCAGTTGCTCACTATTTAGTGCTTGCCTGATGCCAAGTACCAGGGGAAGGTGGCCCTCGTGTGAAAAGGAACAAAAGCCAAGAACTCATTCCTATAAAGGAATGATGTTTTTACCTTGCTGAGGGAGAACAGAGAGAACAAATTCCCTCAGCAAGGGTGCTGACACAACCCACTCTGCAGTGATTAAGATGTAAAGAAAGAAAATCCCTAATGTTATGATAGCCAGTGGCCAAACTCCCCTGTTTCCACACAGGGATTCCACCCAAAGGCTTCCTGGACCAGAAGCTATGGCCACATGAACCAGAGTACCTTAGTGGGGGTCCCAGGTACAGAGGAGGCGGGGGATGCTGGGAAGGTCAGGACACATTTCTTCCCCAAACAGCGGCTGTTGGTCTCAATGTCTTCATAGGGGTTTTCCTTTGATGGTGGATCTGAAGCAAAAAGCCACATGCAAGGGATTACAAGTGCAGAAAATCCTTGAGGTTTGCCATAAAAAATCTGTTTGGGGATCTGCTGGCCTTCTCCCACCTCCCACATCAGACAAAGACCTGTTCTCAAGCATTCCTGCTATTGCTTCATTGTCTCCATAGCCCTAGACGTCCAGCTGCTGCCTGGACAGTGTCCAAACCCTGACACTGATGTATGCAGCCATAGGAACATATCACAGAAACTGCAGATGGAAAAGACCCAGCAAGTCCTCAAGTTCATTCCCCTGCCATCAGAGGAGCTCCAAGGTTCTCGTGCACATTGTGCACATAATTATATTTCCTTCTTTCCAGTCTTTTGCTTTGGATTCTTTCTGAATGAAGCTGTGAGTTGAGTTCCTTTCTCCTCTATCTATATCCCACACGATAGGGGAACCTCTGGTCATCACTTAACTCCACCTCTGACACCTCTGAAGAAACATCCAGCCCACCCTTACATAGGGTTCCCTCAAAAATATGAGTCTTGAATGTCAATCCAGACATGTCCCCCTCTCTCTCCACTGACCCTGGAGACAAGCTACATGACCAGTCTGATTTTAAATGTCCAAAATTAGGTTTAATGAACTGCTTACATCCCACTCTTAAGTAGGGTTGCAAAAAACGAACACAAATGTCTTCAAAGAAACGTGCACTCTGAAAAAGAAGGTTGCAGTACTTCCACCACAGCAGCCAAAAATCAGTAACAAAATCTCAGCCCAAGCAACCATCATGAGCTGGCAGTTTGTTATRACACTCACTTCTCTTTTCCTTACCGTCCTTTCGTGCCACCCCGGGGGGCTGCTGGCAGCCAAAGCAACCGCGTTTCCCTTGTTTTTGTGCAACGCTCGTCTGTCAGCAGAGACTGGAGGCCACTGTCACTGCTGGCCTCTGGGCAGGGGGGCTCCCTGCCCACAGTGTTCCCACCCGCCCGGGCACGAGGGCAGCTGAAGCAGCAGACGAGGGCACAGCCTCTCCCAGCACCGGCGCCTAAACCCTCCAGAGCTCAGGGATAGTGAGGAGGGGCAGGAAGGCAGGGAGARGAAGGCAAGCTGCCGTGATGCTGGTGCAGGAAGCCGTGCAAACATTTTGGCTCCTGCCCCTGCAAGCAGCTCTCTGTTCTGGGAGTACCTTTCAGTGCAGGGAACGGTTCAGCTGCCCCACACGTGGTAGAGTGGAGCCAACAGAGAGGAGAGCTGGGGCTCTACTGCCCACCCCATCTTCACACTGCTTGGCTGCGTGTCCAGGTAGACTGAGTCTAGAATAATGATCCTGGTCGCACTCCTTCTCACACGTAAGCTTGGACATCCAGCCGCCCAATGCAATTTCCAGCATTCCAGGCAAACAAGGGTGAATGGCTGGAAGGAGGGCGAGGAAGAGCATCTGTGTGACTTGCTGAGAGAGGGAGCAGTTCTCCCAGCAGCAGCTGTACCATATATGTGCATATGCACAGGGGATGTATGTGGGTGCTTGCCCRCCCTCATGGACACACGTGGTCTTCTGTGGTTAGCACTGGCATTCTGCAGTTGCAGGATAGGCTGAACAGTGCCAAAGTCCTTGTCCTCCTCCATACGTGTGGCTTTCMCATGTGGCCTTCTGGGGACTCTGCCTGTACACGGTCTTGTGAAAAACAAAACTGCACATTTGCTGGAGTCATCCCTGCCCTCCCCTTCCCCTCACAGCAACACCACAGGGACTGCAGGAGCCAAAGAAGAGCATCAGCTCCTGGCAAAGCCGGAATCTACCGCACGGAAACTAAAACCTATGTGTGCCCCAGCAGCTGAAGCTGACAATCCTCCATAATGTCCTTTCTTCTAATCTTTGCACTCAAAAGCTGGAGGGGAGAGGATTTTTAGTCTGGAACTCCAGTTCCCTGCAAGCTGGGGACAGGCGGGTACGTCTGTGTTTCAGTGGGCAGATTTGCCAATACAGCCACTCTGTAACAGTATCCCTGTTATTGCAGCTGAGAAGGTGACCCTTATACACTGGCTTCTGAGACCCMGGGGGAAAAAGAAGCAGGGGAAGGAAGGAAACAAAAAAACCCAAGCAGCTGCTCAGGCCTTCCTTCCTTCTCCCTTTGCCCCCAAATAAAGAGTGGAAAAAGGCAAATATGAGGCCTTTAGCTCCACAGAAAAGGCAGAGAGTCAGAGAGCTTCACGAGTGTCAGTAGGTCAGCCTGGCATCGCCTCGACTGCAGACAGTCCCAAACAACTGAGATTCCTCTGAGAGATCTTTCTAACCAAATCTGATGAGATTTTGCACAGAACAAAATAAAACCCTGACTGTTCCTGAGAAAGAGCAGCTGCCTCCCATCCTGAGCAAACAGGCCACCTTTSCAGGAGAACAGCTGTAGGGAAGGGGCTCCTGCAGCTCTTCTGCTCCTGCYCTCTCCCTACTGGACTAAACTTAGCCAAGGGCCTTCCGCACCAGCCGGCAGCTCCCAGAACTCCGTAAGCTTTTCTCAAAAGGATACTTCTGCTCTGGGCTTCTATTCTTCCATAAAAGGCCATCTAACTCACTGTACTAAAAACACACTGTACAAATGGAGAGTATTAGGGAAAACAATCGTGGAAATGGCATTGATTTGCCCTCCAAGTTGGAGAGAGAGAAAATTCAATTTCAACAATTGCAGGATCTAGCTTTTTAATTCTGGCTGTGCAATCCTGTGGAATTTACTCTGTTTTCAGTCTGTTAGCATTATGTCTGCAGTAACAASTTCATTGCAAGAGATGGAGCAGAACTCTGAGCATTACTGCTTAGGACAAAAGGTAGATAGAGGACAAATGYCAGCAAAGAATAAAAACTGACTCCCATGTGCCTCGGGTTTGTCTTTGAACCTGAGAAGTTACAAAATATTTTGCTCAGATTCCTTATTACTTGCCAATAATCCACGTAAGGCATGTCTTGTTTTGCATGTGSGTTACAAACACACTCTCTTCACTTCCTCTGCTGGGCCCCTGTTGACCACAAGCGTTCCAAGTTACTCAGAGCTCGCAGTCAGATCCCTGCCCCRTGCAAAGCTCCTACCCAGAATGTCTTCGTAGACGTTCTCCTCAGATAAAGTGCGTGTGAGGGCCAGCTTGGTCTGCGCGTACCAGTCCACCCTGCCGTTCTCCGACGACGACTGCAGCAGGTCTTCAAACTCGTACGACTTCCTGCGCCAGGGGAAAGGCAACAGAGAGCAGAGTGACATGGCTCAGCAGCTAGTGGAGACAAATTATAGCACTTCATAATTCCCTGCGCTGCAGCACGCCTCACACTTGAAAAAATGAACTGGTGAGAAGAGAACGTTTCACAGTCGCATCCCATATAAAGCATGAAAAATAACCACATGAGAGCTGTTATTTTTACCAGGCACACAGATGAAGCTGTTTCAGGGATTATGTATTATTTAGGTTGCATGGCAATAGCTCACTGTGAAGATGTCAAGTGGCCTGTTACACTGCACGGGGTCTCAGGCCATGAGAGATCCCATTTACAGCACAAGTCCCACCCTCAGCAAGAGTAAGGAGTCTCAAAACCATGTCCCTTTCAAACAGTACAGGAGAGCAATACTCACATGATGGACAATGGAAGGGGAAAATCAATTAAGTCTGTTCAATTATCAAACCCAGAAAGTTTCAATTTTAGGCTCCTCGCCCCCAAAATGTGTGCGTTACAACCATGAGGGCAGGAAAAATGACAATAAAGCACTCCAGAAAAATATAAAAACATCAGATGCAGTTAGAACACATCTGCTATGAACAGTGGAAACACCATGACAGAGTTTAGAACTTATCAGCCCAAACCTGCTTCCAGGTGAGCTGTATTTGTTCTTGAAGGAAACAGATTTTTCACACAGACAGACATGCTCAACACAAACGCCCTCAGCCTTGGGCTTGCAGGTTAAGCCAGGTAATACAGTCACAGGCTCCAGCAGTGTGACCTTGAAGCCCAATCTGCATCGCTTGTCTCTTCAGAGCTACCCTGTGAACTTCTGCTCGCCTCACATCCCTTCTCAGAGCTGCAACCGGGAGCTGAGTTACGGCCAGGAAGCCTCTCAGTTACTCACAATTATGAGGGACCAGGGAATATCCATGTGTCCTGGTGAGATAATAAGGAAAGGTGGGACCCCACCACCAAGACCAGCACCTAGGCACCCAACAGCCCGTATACCTGTGGTCGGCGTTGTTCTTGTGCTTCCCATTCCAGAGTCTTCTGCTGACGGCTGAAGGGGGAGGAGAAGATGGGAGGGGAGGGGGAGGAATGGATGGCAGAGGGGGAAGGTTTCTTTTATTCCTAGTTGTTGGCACCCAGTCCTCTTCCCCCTCGTGTTTGAAAGTCCGACGGGGCTTTGGCAGTGGATTGATGAAGGGCTTCTTCTCCGGCACTCCTGGCTCCGTGTACACGTTCTCCACAGTGCAGTCTTTGTGTTTCRCCTGAGAAGTTCTTACCTCTTCTAAAGTCCCAAAAATTGGCTCACTGATTTCAGAGTCCAAGCCAAGGAGCCTTTTGTTGAGTTCGGCTCCATACATGCTCTCGTGGCCCTCAGGGTTGGCGGGTGCTTGAGCTGCCTTCTCCTGCAGGCACTGAGGGGAGTAGTAAGTACCAGGCAACTGAGGCTGCAGCTCTGCTGAGCCATCCTTCAAAGCCTGCTCCAGCTTTTTCACCTGGCTCAGCACTGAAAGATTCTCCTTCTGGACCTCCCATTTCCCACCTTTTACCTCTTTGCATTTTCCAACACTGGACTCCACTTCTTCATCCTTCTCTGCTTCCCCCTTTCGCTCTGTGCCCTGCCCCAGGCCTTTTGGAGCTCCTACCTTCTGCTCATTCTCTTTGCCCATCCTTTTGCACTCGAGTTCCTGGTTCAGAAGTCTCTTGGTCTCCACTTTACGAGTCACCAACGCTATCCCACTCGTCTTCTCAGTTACACATGGTATCCTGTGCTCCTCTTTAGGTCCTTGCTCCTCTTCTCTGCGGGAGGCAGGAGCACAAGGTGTTTCCTTTTTCCCTTCCCATTCTGAGATTTTGTCTTTGATGCTGAAGGACTTATTCCTCAAGCCAATTTTCCCAGGTGACCGCATATTCTGAGTGCCTCCTATCTGTCTCTTGATGATTTTACTGTTTTCCTTAACATTCAGGTCCACAGATGGGTCACTGATGATCATTTTGGGACTAAGCATGTTCTGCTGAAAGCAGTCTAGCCTTGGATCCAGCATCAAGTTCTCCAAGGCTTCCAGTGGGTTCTTCACCACAGAAGAAACTGGTTCAGCTTCAGGTGTTAAACTCGGGGTGACAGAAGCTCCTTCAGAACATCTCTCACGTGAAAACACAAAAGGGCTTTCTGGCTCCCTCACAGCAGCTGGGCTGTGTTTATCAGCAAGCTTGATCCTGTGTATCAGAGACACAAGACACATTCATTACCACTGCTCACCCTTGCTTTAGTTCATCCACTCCAAAAGCTCTAGCCATAAAGCTGGTAACAGTTGAGATACCCAAGCCAGACACTTGAAAGAGAGCCCTATGTGGGAGAATTCTCAGGGAATGGTCCTTAGAGCCAGAAAAAGAGAAATCTCCACTTGTTTTGACCAAATCTGAAATGTGTCTTCTCTCTAGTGCAGAAGTAAGCGGCAGGGAATAAGTACTAATTTTTGTAGGTCAGACATACTGATCCCAGTGACAGGTTCACCAGCATTTTTGTGCCCGTGTCTAGGTGTATAGTAGAGTTCTGCACATATTCAGGGTATTAACCATGTCCATTGCAAATAAATGCAAAATGAACCATCTGCAAACAACAGCAAAATTTTTGCTATTAAACAGAGTAGAAGCCATGTGATGGAGAAAGCATTCCTCTAGAGCCTGCTCAGGGGATTCCACCTGCACKCATCCAGCTACTCATCCAGGTACTCCTGAAGTGTGTATCAGCAAGTGTATGCAGCACCCAGACACTAAATTCAGCTTTCTCAGAGCAATGGTTAAAACACATTGAGTTCAAGCTGCATCAAAAATCCCTAATCATGGAATCATAGAATGGTTAAGGTTAGAAGGGGCCTTTAGAGGTCACCTACTCCAACCCTCCTGCACACGCAGGGTCACCCAGAGCACGGGGCACAGGGCTGCGTCCAAGYGGGTTTGGAAGATCTCCAGAGAAGGAGGCTCCACAACCTCCCTGGGCAGCCTGTGCCAGGGCTCTGTCACCCTCACTGTTCTGAAATGTTTCCTTAAGTTCCTGTGGAGTTTTTGGCGCTTCAGTTTGTGGCCAATCCCTTTAGTCCTATCGGTGGCCACCACTGAAAAGAGGCCGGCCTCATCCTCCTCACACCCTCCCTTAGGTATTTGTACACACTGATTAGATCCCCTCCCAGCCTTCTATCTTTCTTCTGTGGATTTCCAAATGCTTCTATCAATATTATGATACTTTATCTATATAGTAAAGTTCCAGCTGGAAAGAATAACAATTACTCCAGCACAAAATGTTTTGGAATYGAAGTACTTCTCAGCACTTTGCAATGTTGTAGGAGCTTTTATGGGCTTGGAAAGGRACACAAGGTCAATACAAAGGAGTTGCTGGGGTGCAAACCCCTATAGTTAGTCCAATTTAACCACAAATCTAGCACTGGATTTAACTCCCTAAATTGCTCTATAACCCAAATGTATCAAGCATGCCTAATCCCAAACTTACAGCTGTCCTAAGAGCACTCGTTCGGATGCCCTGTGTGCTGGCAGCCTTGAGCTCTGCTCTGGTGTCAGGCAATGCTGGCCGCCTTCACAGGCAGGGACACCCAGCCTGGGAAAGGCTACAGAGCAGGAGGAGGGCCTGAGACAGACCCTGTTCTTCTCCAGCCCCACAGACATTTAACTGCTGTCTAGCTCAGCGCCCACACCATGCTTTGGAGGAGAGATCACACCGTGCTTTGCAGGAGAGATCACACTATGCTTTGGAGGAGTGATCACACCGTGCTTTGCAGGAGAGATCACACTATGCTTTGGAGGAGTGATCACACCGTGCTTTGCAGGAGGGCTGGCACTCCTGAACAGCACGAGCCCTTCCCAGGGAGCAGAGCAGCAGTGCAGAGTGCTGGCAGACACCAGAGTTGGACACGGGATCAAAACCGCGACGGGGTGACAGCAAGGGCTGCCTCAGGAGGCCACGGAGCCTCCTGCGTTGAGGATTTCAAGCTCGGGCAAGGCACAGTTTGACAGAGAGGCCATCAGCAGAAACCTCAGGTCCTGCTTTGGGGTAGATCTCTTCTGTTAATGCAAGTCTGGGGCATTATCCATCTGTCAGGATGCTAAAACAGTGCAACAGCTCCGCGATGGCAGTAAGACCACTTGACACACACCAAAGTATGTTCTAAGGTGTGAAAAGAGACACTCCTTCGGTCTTCCTTCCACTAAGGAAAATAAGCAAAGCAAAAGGATCTCAGCCCTGAAAGCAAGCTCCTTACCTCTGCGCAGCCGTGCAGGGCCTGCTGTGAGACGTGCTGCTCGCGTCGCCTGCCGCGCTGGCGGTCATCCTGTCAGCAGGCAGCCGGGCAGCTGCTCACCTGCGGGCACACGGGAGCTGTGAGACGCCCTGCCCTACGCCCAGCATCCCTCTCCAGACACACACGTGCCCGGGGCTTCTGGAAAGCCAGGAGAATAAGTAACAGGGGGAAACACTACGGCTCACTGAGGGCAGGCTCAGTGTCCTCGTGTGCAAATTGGGAGGAAGAGGGGATCGTATTAAAATTTAAAAGCCTGGGGAATAAAACACAGGTTTGGAAGGCAACAGCTGTCTTTAAGTCTATATCAACCACGGTACTGTGATCTCAATATGATACCCATAGTCAAGCACATAAAAAGCATATAAATGCTTTTATTATTGCCAAAACCTCAGGCGATTCAGGCATCCTCCCCAGAGAAGAGTTAAATAAAATACAACTTTCAAATGAGCCGTGTTCAGTGGTCACGGTGAACGTGGCCTTGTCACCACGTCTCCACTTGGGACAGACGGCACTTGTTGCTGCAGGACGCTGCACAGCAGCAGCCGGTCACGCCACGTAGTTTGCTCTTACGAGTGTAAGATAAATCGGTCACAGAAACGAGTCACCGTTGGCCTCATGTTTCCAGTGTCCTCTGCTTACGATTTCTTGAAGCCACGGAGCCAGAATGTCCCTCGTCTTTCCCACTGGTCCTTTGAGGGCTGCTGTGCTCCCTCACTGCCCAACGAGTTAACCCTTATTCCTTAAAATAAATAAATAAACTGTCGCTCTGCTGCACCCGTTCCTTGCTTCTCCCACGGCCTGCCCGCTCTGCAGCATTTGAGTGACAAGAAGGGGTTCATTGCTTCGCACGCAGTGCTTGGAAAACCTGAAGCCCCTCAAGCCTATCTGCTCGGCCAGCGTGCTGGGTGATGCCTGGCCATGCCGAACGTTTGGCAACAAAATTGAGCGCCTTGGGAAAGAGTGTCGTTTCTKATAGCTAAAAAACCAAAACAAAGCAAAACAAAACCTCAACACACTAAAGAACAAAAAGACCTCTTATTTCCACTGTCAAAGTACTTGGAGGGGGTGATGGGAGAGACAGAGAAAGAAGAAAGAAGCAGACAAAAAAATCCGCCTGGTTTGTTCCCAGCCCTCTCTGCCTGCCTCCCTTCATTGCATCCTGGCCACGTTCCTGGAGGAGGAGCGCGCTCCGGGTCAGCTCCGTGTGTGCACGCTCGGGGCACTCATTGCCAGCCATTTAGTGGACTCTCTTTCCCCAGACAATAAGTCCCCTTGGCTTCCCTTCCTCATTAGCAGCTGGAACAAACACCCATTTCACCCTGAAGCACAGAGCAGCCTTGCAAAATTGTCAGGAGAAGTTACCAGCCGGGGAAGCAAAATATACTCATCCATCCATTAACTGTTACGGATGGAGAGTAATGAAAAACTAATGATCATCCACGTTCCCGTCCAAAGAATGACTCACACCGGCAAGCAAAGCAGATTTGTGCAAAGCTGCAGGAGAGGCTGCTGTGCAAAGCTGCAGGAGAGGCTGCTGTACACCTGGCTTGCAACATCCCTCGTGCAGGGACAGTCTCCTTGCTCAGCGCTCACTTAGTGCCCGGGCAGCAGCATCCGTGCGGGAGCAACCAGCGGCAGGAAAGGCACCGGCAGCAGCATTTGGCATCGGCCCAACCCCTTTCCCTCCGCTGCCACTCTGAGGTTTTGCTCATGATGAGCTGCTCTCTTCACAGGGTCACGTTAATTCCCTGGTCCAGAAACTCCATCTCCGAACTCTTCCAGAAGGCCGCTAGCAGAAATGGGCCTTGAAAACTGATGCTGTGCACGAGCAAACGGTGCTGTTCASCAGCGTCCACCTACGGCTCACATAGCTTGTCTAGGAGCGGCAAAGAAGAGAGTAACAAACACGAGGTTGGACTTGCTTCTCCATCCAGAAGAGATGGGACAGGCCCCGTTACCCTGCTAAGCAGCAGTGGGGCAGAAAGCAGCTGCTGAAGCCTGTGGAAGGAGCTTCCCAGGGCTCCCTGCCCTGCTCCCCCATCACTGCAGCATCTCTGGGAGCGCAGGGATCCTGTTTCAGAGGAGGGTTCTCCGACGGAGGCGCATGGGGCAGCGCCCCACAGAGCCCGGCCTAGAGCAAGGTCTCTTCCATGTTGGCCATGGCCGCAGAAGCAGTGCGGGGACTAACCCGCGGACATGCTCCGGTGCGGCACAAGGGAGCAGCGAGGGAAAGTGGGAGCAGCGAGGGAAAGCTGCTCCAGCAGGAGGAAGAGGCAGCTCTTCTGCCCCTGGGCACAGCTCCACACGAGCCAGCACCAAGCTCCCTGCAAAGGCCAGGCGGGTTCCTGCGCCTCCCTCCCGTCTTCCTGCACCTCTGCCGTGATCACGCTCTGCCTCTGCCCTGTGCTTGCTCGAGAGGAACACAGGCAAGGCTGAGCTCGCTTTGTGGATCACTCGAGAAGGATGCAGTGCCACCAGCACGGCACGTTCTGACCTACATCTCCCTTCTCTACATAGCACGGGAGAACGAATGTCCTGCCACACGGAACGGGAGAAGGAATGTCCTGGGAGGATCGGCCCCACGGTGCCACCGCTCAGGGCCTCTGCCTGGCCCGGACACCTCGCAGCACCCAAGCCACAAATCCAGCAGAGGGGAGAGGAGGGGCCCTCCGGAGAGCCTCCCGCTGCAGTACTCAGGAACCCCTGCCATTGTTCAGAGGAACAAAGCAGTCCTCTGGTAGCCCTTCAAAATAAAACAGGGAAAGGAAGGAGAGGGGAGGAGGTGGGAGAGAAGAGGGAAAGGAGGGAGGGAGCTCAGACCTGTTGTCTGGGCTCTGGGAAGGATGTGGAGTCTCCCAGCAGAAGCCTCTCCGTATCTCCCACCCGCAGCCGGCCCCGCGATTCCCAGGGCCATGTGATAGGGGCTTCCTGCTACCGAGCAAAGCGAGACCTACCCCGACCTCTCTCTTCCAAACTGAGTTCCTGCCTGCTTTGTGTTTGCAGAGAGGCGTTTGTTTACTGATCTATCACTGGCATGCAGGAAGCAGCCTTGAAATGAACTGTAATCATCTGTCTCCAGCAAGAGCTGTTTGGTTTTCTTCTAATTTAAGTTTTCCTTTTCCCCCCGCTCCTCCCCAGATGCCCTCTTCCCCAGTTGTGATCAAAAAGCCGTGCAGAGCGTGCACATCTGCTCCGAGCGCTGGATGCTCTGCTGTGCTCCCAAYGCACCCCCTGAATAGGAGAGGGTCTCGGAGAGCTCCGACCCCGGCGTGCAGAGACGCCGTCCGCAGGGACGCCTGGGAAGGCGACACCCAGCTTCGTCYTAAGCACATTTGGGGCAGTGTTGAAAGCAGGAGAAGCACCAAGCGCCCTATAGCTGTATCATTGGAAATGTGTGCARTAAGTGCATGCATCACGTGGAGATCCTCGACTCGGACAGGACCAGGCGACCATCACAGYGAGCCTCAAAAAGAAAAACGTACCCCTAAATGCACCCCAAGGAGCGTGTGGTTTGGTGGTGGTGTCACCCCCACTGCAAACCACAGGCCGTATCTCCAGACTCCCTGTGCTCCGCTCCCTACACGCCTCACACAGCACAGGACCCATGTGCCCAGCCGGGATATTCCCCTCCGGCACGGTGCGGGTCACCAAGGTGTCACATCCCCAGAAGGAACTGGTCGCACCACCGAAACGCTCGTCCCTGGACAGCACAGACAGGCCGGGTGTAAAAGCACCCCACGCACTCGCTTTTCCTTGGCGGCCACAGAAACACTCTGCTAAATAAAAATTTAATATTGTAGCCAGTAAATCGCAGCGGTAAGACAAGACCTACCAGCAACATTTCCTAATTCCAGTGCTTTATACAATAAAGGATATTACACAGAGAGAAGCGATGAGACAACAATATATACTATATGTATATAAAGAACAGGAAGGATGCCAAGAAGACAAAACACTAACAGGAAAATCACGAGCCAGCAGCTAAAGTCGTAAGCGCTCCCTRCCCCGGCCCCTGCTCTATTTCGAGCCCATTTCCCTTTGGGGGACGGCCTGAAGACGCGCGGCCCTGCACGAACGCGCGGGCCGGAGCCGCCGCGCGGGCCTGGCGGCGCTGCCTGGCACCCAGCGGGGCCCGGGCGGCCCGCGGGCCTCGCAATGGCCCCCGCGGCTCCCGCCCGGGCCCGTGTGCGGCCTGCGGCTCGCGGGGCGCCGCGGCCGCGCGCTCCTGCTCTGCCAAGGGCCCCGGCCGGCGCGCGCAGCCCAGGCTCGCGGTGGCGCCAGGCGCCCGGCGCCGCTACTGCGGGCCGGTATTGCGGGCTGTTACTGAGGGCCGTTGTTGTGGGCTGTTATTGCGGGCCATTACTGTGGGCCGTTACTACCCGCCGGTATTGCGGGATGTTACTGAGGGCCCTTACTGAGGGCCGTTGTTGTGGGCTGTTATTGCGGGCCATTACTGTGGGCCGTTACTACCCGCCGGTATTGCGGGATGTTACTGWGGGCCCTTACTGAGGGCCGTTGTTGTGGGCTGTTATTGCGGGCCATTACTGTGGGCCGTTACTACCCGCCGGTATTGCGGGATGTTACCATGGGCCATTACTGCAGGCCGTTACTATGGGCCGTTACTATGGGCCGTTACTGCGGGCCGTTATTGCAGGCTGTTATTGCAAGCCGTTACTGCGGGATGTTCTCGCTCTCCCGACACCCTCAGCACGCACAGGAGCGATTCCCAGCGGATGCAGGGGTGCAGGGGATTCTCCACACCCGAGCTCTGGACATCCCTGCCTCCATTCAAAGCCCTGTGCCATGTGCCTCCAGTCCTCCCTAGCCCACAGGTTGGCAGCCGGGGTTTCTCCTCAGGACCACAGGATTTCAGCTCCACTTGYGCCCTTAACCGACCAGCCTTTCAGACAGGATGCCCCAAGCCTGAGAGCACCGGCTGCTGCAGGACCAGCAGGGTTTCATGGCGGCATCCAGTGAAAAAACAACGTGGCCTAAACACAGAGGAATGTTTTTTTGCCATSAAGGCGGACGAGCCTTGGACTGAGCTGCCCAGAGATGCGGTGGAGCCTCCCTGTCCCAAGATGCCGGTACCCGAGCGGACGCAGCCCCCGAGGCCGCAGTAGCTGCCCCTGCGCGGGCAGAGGGTCGCAGCCGCCCCGAGGTGCCCCAGGCTCAGGGACCCAGCAGCAGCACTCTGGGCAGCACAACCACCACGGGATCCTAATCTTGGGCGGCCAGGCCCACGAAATGCAGATAAATAAATAAAGCTGGATGAGCTCATGTAAACACAAGGGGACAATGGTGGACAACAACACGCTCCCGCGGCACGCTTCAGAGCGGGGTCCCACCCAGCCTCCTGCACCGCTTGCCCTCTCTCCCATCTTTTCCGTTTGGATCTCTCATCCTTTGCTGTTGCGCTTATTCGAGGCTCAGGAGGGGATCGAAACAAACTGTATTTTCAAAAAACCCAAACAGAATCCAAGCACCACAACCTTTCTSTTACGCATGCACCCCTGTGTGAGTGGTGCTCAGAAACGCTGCATTTTCAGGAGGGTGGCAGCTGGCAGCACGCAGGGCACCTGACACAGTTGTAAACCTCACGACAGACCCGATCCCACTGACACTCGTCTCCCTCTCTCTTACGACGCTCACAGGACAAACTCTGCCCACCCAGGCGTCGTTAACCCAGTTGTATTACTTGCTATGCTTAATGGGACTGCCCTGGGTCCTGCTTGGCTGTTGGGCAGGAGGGTCTCATCCCTTTCATTGCTAAACATCGCTCCCAATCAGATTTAACTGTGGTGCTGTTGAGTGGGGCTGCTCCTGCCTTATTCCCCTCCTGCCCCCTTGCATCCGCTCTGATGCTGCTCCGAGCCCTTGCTGAGCCAGTTCAGCTCACTGCAGAAGCAAAGAAATAAAATGTGGGAAGAGTCACAAGTTTTCTGCTGGAGCTTTCTGTTGTGACAAAGCTGGTAAGCACCAAAGCATGTGCAAGGGAAGGGCAGAAACTACAGTGCTGGAAGACAGACTGGAATGGTCGGCTTCTTCCTCGCTCCCCTTCAAGCACGTGTGTTGCTTACCAAGTAACCGCACCAAGGGGGAACCGGGGCACACAGRTCAGTGACAACCACCACCTGCTTAGAGCAGGAGCAAGACCTGACTGGTAAGGCAGTTACAAGCACCACTCGCACTGCCTTCACAAGCAGGTGTGGGGTCCTGGGCTGCGGTGGGGCCAGCCCCACAGCCCCCAGGGCGGCTCCCAGGAGCTGGGATCAGGCGGCAGGTTGCGGCTGCCAGAGACGCTGCCCTAAGGGGCTGTCCACCCTGCAGAGAGCCCTGCGAAGGGGCAGGGAGAGGTGGCTCCAGCCACTTCCCCTTCGCTAACAATCCAAGCAATTCCCTGCAGGAATCCCCGCAGGCACCAGCTGCCCTCGCTGCATTTCCCGGACTCACCCCGGAGCAGATCCCCTCTGCTGCACTCAGTGAGACCCAACAAGCCCCAGGTAAAAGTCTGTGTCTGCGCAGTCAGGCCTGTGGCCACGGCTGCACATGCACACAGGGAAAACCTAAAACTGCAAAATTGCGGGGACACTAAACATGAAAACCTTAACAAAGCATTAACACTGCACAGACAGCAATGAGAAGAGGGAAGCAGGAACTGCAGTGAGCGATACTGGTGGGTCACCCTGGGTCTCAACCACCTCTTTGGGYCAGACCCATCAAAAACCCCTCTCACCTCCCACCTGTCACTTCCCTCCACCACCAATCTGCTGACGTTCGCAGGCCGGGCTCCGCAGGAACAGTATGAGCATCACCTCCTGGCACAGGGCACCGGGGAGGACAGCACATCCACGGAYCATGAAATCCCCAGAGATTTTAGCTACCAAAAATAGAAACTGCTGCTGAACATGTGCAAGCTGGGACTTTATTCCCCCAGAGACCTGGAAAAAAATCAAGTGGATATGATACAGGATTGGCAAAGGATGCATTCTGGATGCGAAGAGCATCCCTTTCCACCACATCACCTTTTGGTCCCAAAGCACAGCACTACTCTGGGCAGACTGAAAATAAAACCCTGATGTACTTTTTGAAACAGAGGAATGAGCCCTCTTCTTCCCCCAGCCTCTTTCTTTGAAACAGCTGAAACATTTTGGCTGGAGGTTTCCAAAAGTAATTCCTCCAGTGGGGATCGCTCAGCATGGAAAACCGCAGACTGAAAATGTGACCCCAAAGCAAAGCACTGGAAGCGAGGTCTTTCCATATGAAACGGGCCCCGGTAAAGGCAGGGTAAGCTGCACCCCGTTACCCAGCTTGTCCCACAGCCACCATGGTCTTATTTTCCCTTTGTTCTTCCCTCTAGACACACAAAGAGCAGCAAAGCTCTGCAGCCCTCTCATTTCCTTCAGYCAGCCGCATCCTCCGCTGGAAACGCAGCCTTTCTAGGCCTGGGACTAGGACCTTGTGGGTGACCGTATCCACCAACAGCAACGATTTCCTTCTTTTCTTATGCAGTGTTCAGGGGCACTCGCTCTTGCTCATGAGAATGGTTGTATTTCTGCTTAGTAAGTCTCTGCTCCTACAGGTAGGTTAGCAAATAATAAGAAAAAAAATGACATGGAAATGACGAGATAGACTCAGTATTTCCCAAACTGGCTGCTAAAACTAATTCTAACTCCTTGTTCAGTGTTACGCTTCAATCTAAGCCTTCTCAAAAGAGAATTGTGAACAAAAAAAAAAAAAAAAAAAAGATTTCCAGATGGAGAAACAGAGCGGCAGGGAAGCGAAGGCGGGAAGAGGACAGCTCTTCAGCGCCAGTTCTTGGCAACGCTAAATCACCTCTGGCAACCCTAAATCATTTCTGTTTCAAACCCTGTGCCTAAGAGAACGTGCGCGCAGGCCCAGACTAGTTGGCCTGCTCGGCCTCCTTCAAAATGTGTCAATATTCACTCATGCTCTCCAGCCCGATAGGGGAAGGTCCGGGTACCTTAGGCTGAAGGAGACATTAGTGGTGAATTAAGCCTGGGTTTGTGAGGGGAGCTCCCTGCTGCCACCAGCACAGCCAGGGCTCACACCTGTTGCCTCAGCTATGAAGTTACCCACAAACAAGGCRGTTTTAGTCAATGGGGGAAAAAAAACCCACAATAGAAACATGGACCAGATTGGTGCTATCAGGCATTCACCAGCAGAACTGTATGAGCCACGTGGAGAGGCAGGATCATTAACAGATGCCGTGGAGCTGGCTTGAGTCCTCATGAAGACGCAACTGTATAGGCAAAAACACGTTTCTACACCAAGGCAGCCAACTTTTGCAGCTATTTTTACTCCTCTGATAGAAATTCTGTGTTACAGCTATACCAGTCCTTCAATATCAGCAAATTGCTCCAAGTGTAAAAGCAGCAGAACGAGTTCTTATCATGCTGATAAGAAACCCAAACATTTGACAACTGAGGAAACAACTTGCCRCTACAACACAGAGTTCAGCTCACGAGTCCTATTTTTGATGTGGCCAGATAACCGTTGCTATTCCAGCACACACGGGACCCAGAGAAGTCCCTTCGAGGAGCAACGCTGCCAAGTTTCCTGGCAGGAAGACAAATGGCCTCATGCGGAGATAGGAAATGAAAGCGCTAGAACGAAGGACCTCGACTGCTTCCAAGTTAGCGGCGGGGAAGGCGAGCGGAGCCTGTGCAGGTCTCTCGCTCGGTGGCCTTCACCCTGCAGGATGTGAGGCCTCAGCACACAGCTTCCTGGCGCGGCCATCGCCACAACCTTGGGACACCAGCTGCCGAGCTCCACGAGACCTTCCTGCCACCCCGGAGCCCATGACCCGGCTCCAGGGTCGTTCTGCTGAGCATGGGGAAAGCAGAAAGTCACGCGGGGACTGCTGGGTTAGGCTCTGGAGAGCCCGGTTCCCTTCTCCGAGCTCCGCTGCCCTCCCACCCGCGCTCTCCCCGCTAGCTCAGCCGTTCCCAAGGCAGAAGCTGCAGTAAGAAAGACGACGGCATCTCCCAGAGAAGGGAGCCGTGCAGAGCCCGGGGAAGCCAATGAGCCACCCGAAATTCACCCACCACCCACCCACGAGGAGGAAACCCACAGAGCTCCAAAAAGCCCTCTGCAAAGACAGGCGGCAGCCCAGCTTGCCCTTATGTATTTTTCCAGGAGGAAAGCTGCTCCGTGTGCGCACAAACGGGAGCGCAGCGGGGCTGCCAGGAAGGAGCCGCCTGCACATCCAGCCCTTTGCCCCTGCTTTTGCACCCCGAGGGACGTGGCCAAGGGAGCCGCCACCTGCCCCACGCAGAAGACACTAACCAGCGGGGGCCAGGCCGGCTGGTTCCGTGGGGCGCCACGCTCCGGGTCAGTCCCGTGGGGCTTTACTCCATCCCAGCACAGGGCACTAACAAAACGTCACAGCACTCAAGCCCCGCTTCCCTTCCCAGCGGCTGCAAGCAGGGCCGTATCCAGGCGCTCACGCAGCCRAGCGCGGCTTCCCGCTGCCCCTCGGGGCCGGCACAACCAGCAGCAGCCCCGCTCCTCAGGAGGGTTTTCCCAGAGGAACCGATTGGGATGCAGCCCAAGTGTGCGGGCAGCTCCGCACCCGCAYAGACCCGCTCCGATGCTCCGCACTGGAGCATGTCTGAGTCCCGGGTCCAGGCGGCACCCAGGGATCTGAACCCCTTCCCAAAAGCAGCCTCGGGTTCTTGCCTTCTCTAAGTGCTTACTGGGCATGAATCTGCCAAGGCTGAGGAGAGGTATAAATGCTCGCTATTTCAATAGAAAAAAATTGCTTCCAAAATTCATTACACTTACAGAGAAGATTTAATTTTTAAGAAGCTTTTCTTTTTAATAAGAGAAGCTTAAAAGTTATTTCATGACTAAGTTGCTTTTGTTTTTAAAAGTGAGCAACCTTGCAAGCATTTGCTTGAGAAGCCTTTGCCTTTTTTTGTTTTGTTTTCCTGAAGCATTTCCTTGGGTTTCTCATGGCTGAGAACCTGGGAGCTGGGGCTTTCTGGGACAGGCCTGCCTTGTTCACAGTGCTCCTCCAAGGCACGTGCCTTCCTCGCGGACATTCATTTCCACTGCTTACTCTCGCACACGTATATATTGTATTTCAAGTGGTTGATAGCGCAGAAGGGGCAGAGAATCCACGCGCGAATTCCTACACGGAGCCCTTATCTCCCAACTGAAGCTGAGTCGAGTCTTGCGGCAGCTCCCAGCCCTGAGAAAGAGCATCCAAGTGCTGTCTTCCAGGGTAACCACAGGGGCACGCTCCGCCCGGGATACTTGAACGCCGTCCTGCAGCGAGCCCCAAACTGTTCCTCGTGCACAGGGGAAGCCCGTGGCTACAGAGCAGCCGCCAGCGCCGAGGGCGCTTCCCGAGGGCGCCCTCCACACAGCCCCACGCACAACATCCAAGGGCCACATGGGGAGCCCAGCGGCAGCTCCGCTCCGCGCGGTGACGGAACAACCACCGTCCTCTTCCACACGGCGGCTCCAACGCCCTCGGTGCGAAGGCGCCAATGCCGGTACTCTCGGCGGCACTTGCAGCTCCCGTGTGCCGTGTTACCCTGCAGCCGTAACCGCCGGCCTGCGAGGGGCCTCTTGCACAAGTGGTTTTTATCCCTGCAGACAACCATGTCATTAACAGATGTATAACCCCCTAAACTAGATACTATTGAGGGGCCAGTTAGACCTGCCTCACCCGAGCCACGTTCTTTACATAAAGCTAAAAAACCTTTATGTCCATCGTCATCATCACAGTGCGTCAYGTTGCTTCAATAATCCATGGCCATTCTTTCCACAAAACTACAGTTTCTTTACCGGCAATGCAAGCGTGCGACATTACTGGCACAGCAAACCTGAACCTGATCTCTCAGGGAAACTCCCCCAGCGCTTTCTGCCACTGGAAGAGGCCCACGAAGAGTTCCTGTAACGCTGTGCTTGATTTACCCCTTGGCTGGTGCAAGGGAAGCGTGCAGTGTTCGCGTAGGCATCCTGCTTCCCATCCCTTCATATGTCATAACTCACACGTTCGCTTGGCGTTTACTCAATAAAAGCTGCTCATCCACTTCTCTTTGTGGCTCTATTACGGTAATATTAAAAACAAAGCTAAGACACAGGGGATATTTCATCACTAAATACAGGTTAGCAAGACATAAATGCACTTCCAAGCCAAAGAAATGTGCACTGCATAGTATTTTGAAGTTATTTCATGAAACTAAGAAATCTCTTTTCTTTAGATGTTCACACAAAGCTGTACACTGACTTTCGATGGCAGATCAGAACGATGATGAACATGAAATCAGTCCTAGCTCCAGCTATGTTTCCAAGGAWATTTTTGAAAATATTGTACTTTGAAATAAAAGAAGTTTGCACATTAAATATACTCCTAGGGCACTTGAAATGAGCAGAATATGCAGGAATCAAACTGGAACAAGTAGCAGGACCTCCACTAGCTCCAGATGTCCACACGTGAGCCCATCTAATGGCCTCTTCACTACCCACAAGGAGTGATTCCTGCCCTAGGAGGGCTCTCTCCTCTTGAGGTCGATGTCTCTCAAACCCGGCCTGTGCTCTGCACTGGAAAAGGGCCTCTGGACCGAGCAGAGAGAGCCCAGAAACTGCCTTAGCTGGGCAGGACAGATCCCACGCACAGACCCGAGACACAGCTGCACGGCCCCAGCCATTTAACTTGTATAAATCACAAACAGATCCAAGTTTCGCTGCATGAAGAAATTATTTATSGTTTCCTAACTGTTTTAGCCAAGTGCAAACTAAATTCACAGTATGGAGAGGGGGGAAAAATAGGAAAAAAAAAAAAGGAGAGAGAGAGAGAAACATTTAAGTTTGATGCAACCTAAAGAAGATAYAGATGACTTGGGTTCTTTTATTTTATAATGACAATTCCTATCAAAATTTAACTAGATTTATGGGAGGAGCGGTTTTACTCCCCCTTTAAAGGACCTAAAACTTTTGGTTTAAGCTTCTCCTCCACTATTGTTTGGAAGGGAAAAAGGAAGGAGTGAAAAACAAGGGGCTGCCCAGCCCGTCTCCAGATAGCTTATTATTATTATTATTTTAAAAACTCAGGCACAAATAGGAAAAGAAATACATCAGATATATGAATATGCCCAATATACGCAATGTGCCATCTCTTTCAAAAGAGCAACCAAAATCCCTGAGCCCGTAGCCAGATCCCCGCTGGGCTAAAGTGAAGGGCACGACGACTGTTCAATCTTAGGCTCAAGCACTTTGAAACCTCTTCTGTAGCTGAATACTGTTCGCAGGTTAAAAAAACCACCAACCAAACCTGTGCAACAGAGACTAACCCCGTAGCTAAACTACCCCCGCGAAAAAAAAGGAATAGGTTGGTGATGATCCATTTCCAGACATTTAAAAAAAAAATCTTTCTACTTAAAAATAAACAGAAAACCAATGTGATCAGAGATCAGGCTAGGTTTTTCGAAGAGCAAATCTTCASGGGGAGCCTCAAGGAAAAAAAGACTCGATGGGAGGCTGCCGTTAGCAAGGGACTTGGATCGCAGATGTGAATGGTTTTATTTAAGGAAGAGCTGGAATTTTTACTTCTGCAGCGATTGCTGCTCAGAGGTGCAGTGCTGCACTGCTCACATGGAGAAAGTCCTCTGTTTCTGATAAAACTTCTAGATACTTTCAGGTCAGAAAAAAAGTACCTTCCCTGTGTATGCAAATGTTAAGGAAGCGGGACATTAAACAATCCATTACATATCAGAAAATGTTATTAAAAAAATAAGAGTGATTCCTGACCCTGTCTTCTGAAATTTATAGATTTTTGTAGGCAATCCTAGCGCATTTCCTTGGACTGCACCCAGAAGGGAATTTCTCCGAGGGAGGTCCGAGAGGAAGCCCTGCCGGTGCGTGCGCCGGGCAAGGCGCGTGCGGGGCAGCGCGGCGCAACGGGAGCCTCCCGGCGGCCGCAGCTCTCGGCCCCCTCGCCCCAGGGCAGCACAGGGGTGCTCAGCACAGGGGTGCCCCAAGGGCAACCCTTCCACACCGAGTCACTCGCGACAGCCTYGCGGGGAAAGAGGGAGAAACCTGATGCAGAATCCTGTTACTGCCGCTGTTTTCCCGGGAGGAAATCTCTCAGCCCGCTCCCCGAGCTTGACAGAGCTGAAGAGCGGGGCCAACTAGATCAGGGTTTCTTACGTCATCTGGAAAAAGCTCAATACTTGACGCATCCCTCAGTCTACAGAGTCTGACTACAAATTGCTGYACATACTGCATAGCATGTCAGGGCAGGAACAAAACAGATTCTCAATTACAGCCTGATCCCRAGCTCATCAAATCCATGGAAAAACTCCCATTGACTTCAGCAGCCTGTGGAGGATGCCTCTGGGTCTGTTTTTTGGCCAGATGTTGATCTCTGAAGTGTAAGAGCAGCACACTACATGTGCTGGAGAAGAGACTCTTCCCAGCTGCAGTAAGAGGCATTTCCTTTTACTAATATGCGCCGCTCCGAGCTCTGGATAACCCAAGCCTCAGCTCCTACCCAAAAGGAAACATAAAACCTGATTTCCTTAAGGAGGATTCACAGCGTTTCACAGCTGAAACGTGCTGGGTTTTTGCACACGGGATACAGATCCATCTTGGGGGGGCGGGTAATAATTATGGGGAAAAATAAAGYGCCAGTAGGACAAAAAGTCTGTGGGAAATCTCCCTGGTCACTCGAGTACAGGCCAGGATATTTCTCCCAAGGTTGCTGGGCCGGCCCTGGCAAGCAAAACTCGCATTTCGGAGGCACCCCAGGGCTGCCCTGCGCCCTCTGCCACTTCCCTCGGTGCCAAGGGGCTSCACGCAGGACGGGAACGGGAGGGCAGACCTGGCCTCCTCGCTGCTCCGCTCGGCTCCGCGCTGCTCGCGGATGCGCCCGCCCGCTCCCYGGCCCCGCGGCTCTTGGCAGGCGCSGCCGCAGCTRCGGCGCCCGGAGGCCTTCGGCGCAACGCGCAGGGAGGGGTTTCAGCCTCCCCCTCCGCCTGCAAGGCGAGCTCAGCACTTGCTTCTCTCCAGATGACACCCCGATGSGCTGGCTTAATCATTCCCAGATGCCTGTCCATCCGCGGGGCCGGCAAGAGGCCGGCACTGTGACGGCATCTCACCTGACCGCCGGCAGTGTGGGCCTTGTCAGCAAGAGCTGCGCCAGAAAGCTGCACRGGCTGCGGAGAGGACAGCAGCACTCACACAATCACAGCATTYGGGATTAGAAAAACACCTCGGCAGGTGTTTGAGTTTAAGCCGTGCTCAAAGCCCCACTACCTTGAACAGGATTTAARCTAGTGCCGTATGAAGCCCAGTCCCGGCTTTCTTGAGCGGGAATGCTGTGAGCCGGGAGCCCAGCGGCTCTGCTGGGTGCACTTGGCTGCTTGAAGGATTTGCTGAACCAGGGGCACAGCACAAAGTATCTAAATGCAGAGGGATCCCAAAAACACTTCACCACCTCTATTCCCAAAGAGAAATGCCATTAAGGCACAACCTACGCAGCCATTTTAAACAATTTGGGTTTTAAAGGGCAGCAAGGCCTTGCCCCCAGCCCRCACTTTCCACAAACCTGACTCCCTGCCCAAAGCAGGTCCGGAGCCTCCCGCTCTCAGGCATCTGCAGCCCCAGGGGCCGCAGAGGCTGCCCAGSCTCCTACACAGACTCTCCTCCACTTCCAGGCGAGGCGGCCCCTTTCCCCAATCCAGCCACCCCCATCAGCAGCTCTCTGCACCTTCAGTGCCTGGGCTGGATTTTCACATGGGCTTGGAGCCAGGCTTTGGGCAGCTTCTCCACAGCCTCACTTTCCACGAGGCACAGCCTCCTACACAGGCATCTAACCAGGACGGGGCTTTGGGAGCACAACCAGCACCGCCTAGGCTGAACTGCCCAGCAAACGCGCTCGCCCAACGCAGCGCCTGAGGGGACGGTAAGCAGTGCCCAAGCGGGCTGGGTTGCTGGCTCCTCGTGTAGCCGCGCTAGGAGGAAGGGGAGCTGCGAGCGGCACCTCCAGGGCCCTGGGGACCCTGCTCGGCGCCCTCAGGAGCCGCCCTCGCGAGGGTCTCCCCAGGTGCCCCCCAGCGCAGCACCGCTCGCTCGCAAGCTGCGAGCCCCATGTGGGGCGCAGCGCCCCACACCCGCCGGGGGCTGCCTCGCTCCCGGCTTCTGCCCCGACCTTCCGCAGTGCCGGGAGAGCCGGGCTCCCTCCCTCCGCCAGGGGCTCCCCTCGGAGCGGGGCCGCGTTTTCACGTTGCCTCCCTCCGCTTCTGGGCCCCTCTGCGTCCCTCGCCCCTCCCAGCTCCCGCTCGGCTCGTGAGGAGAGAGTTTCCACCCTGGCCGGGGGCCAGCGCGCGCAGGGGCAGCGGCAGCGCTCAGGAAAAGCCATCTCCGGCCCCCTCTCGTCGCGGGAACGCGGCTCTTTCCCGGCCCCRCTCCGCGCGGCCACCCCACGCACGTCGCCTTCGGCAAAGCGCCAGCGCGGGGAGCGGGAGCCTCCAAGGCAAACAGCGCACAAAGCCCGGCCTGCTTTGCAAGCACGAGGGAAAAACAGAACAGACCTTTAATCGCCACCGCTTTTATCGTCACCTGCCCCGTTAAATCCCTGCAAGTAACGTTATGCCAGTTGTAGCCAGCTTCCCTAATCCGGGGAGGCGAAGAACAAGTGAGGATTTCACCCAAGCTCGCAGTGCTCATTCCAGGAGAACATAATTCTTCCAAGCTACGCTCCATTTCCCCTCGCCTTTACYGTGCAGTATTTCTACTCCCAGAGAAGATAGGGATGAAGTTATCAATATGTGTCAYCTAGCCTAAACAGAGGGGGCCTGACGTTTCCAATTTCTCGTAAGGACAATTTCTTACGGTGCCCCTTTYGGGCTACAAGGGTCTCACGGTGACTCTTTTGGGGTATCTTGGACCAGCAAAGCCATCGAGGTGACGAACACAGCTCGGATCAGCACACACAGACACACACGGGGGTTCTCCAGCAGATGCTCTGCAGCTTCTTCCTACTTAGATGCCCAGCCTCAGGATCCCCTGAGCTGAGGGCACCATTTCAGAAGCGCAACCTAAAGTCAGGCTGTGCCCCTGGGAGCCCAAATGCTACAGACAGGACCACCGTGTTCCTGTTCTTTCCATTGCCCTTCCTTTCCATTCTACTTCACAGATACAACCAAGGCAACGTCGTCTCTTCATCCACGGGTCAGTRCCCCTGGACACAGTGCTGCTGAATCACATCTGGACGAGTCCAGGCTCCATCATTCACTGCCATTGTTTGAGTGCAATGGAGAACTTCTTTCCAATAACATCCCACTCCCTTCTTCCCTGCGGAGATTCTTCCCAGTCCTCAAGGAGCTGCTACGCAACTTCATTAAAAGACTTATTTCAGCATTTCCTTTATAACRGAGGCCTCTTCCAGCCAGCTCTTGGGACCCTGCCAAGAGACATATCAACCACCAGTACTTAAATCCTTCTGCTAAAAAAATGCTTCCCTGAAGAGCTTCTACCCCAGCTCTGGATGCCTAGGAGGGCTGATCATCAAAATTAACCAGCTTCAAAAGGGCTTAAGAGAGGTTGCTCTGGCTGTTCTCATGGGCTTAACCATAGACTAAGAAGCCTTTTCTCCAGCATTCATTTAGAAGGGAAGAAGTTCAGTTTAGTTCAAAAAAGGAAGAGAGAATCAACTGTCCTGGATGATGCATTYGCGGGATCCCAAAGAATATGGCATTTCTCGGGCATGAGGAAACACAACCAGCATCTCCCGTGCTTAGCAGTCCAGCTCTGAGACATCAAGACCTGGCTTGAGACCTTCCTAAGCTTGGAAGCTTCCTAAGTTTGAGACCTTCCTAAGCATGTCCCCAGAGTACCCAAGGAAACACAGGTTTAACTCAACCCATCTAARTCAGTTATTGAGGAGGATACACAGAGTAACTCCATGGCAAAGCTTCTGATGAAATCGGATCACCTCCGAGAAGGCGAGCCTTGCGGCTCCTCACTCATCATCTCRTCAGTATGAAAATCAGCAACAGATAAAGACGCCGGGCATGGGAAGAAGACAGGCATGCTGCAAGCACTTGACGAAGAATCTAAATGCCCTTCTTGTTTTTGGAGAACAGAAGGTATCACGTGGGTGTCTCTCCAGACAGAACGTCCCCGCAGACCTCCCCAGGCAGCGAGCTGCAGGCACCACCAAAGCACCACCCGTTGGGACACTGGGCACCCACCCGCGGTCCCCGAGGAGGACGGTGCTCGGCGAGCGGGGCTGCAGAAAGGGCTCAGTCGGGCGCTGCCTGTCAGGGCAGAGAACACGCCGTGGGCCTGCCCGGCCTTCGGCGCGAAGCCTTCCAAGCCGCAGGCAGACAGAGCTCCCAGCTGAGCTATAAATCCCCAGCCTGCTTTCTCACATGCCGGGTCACTCCAATGCCCTTTGTTTTCAGTACATTCTCCTTAGTTTCTCAGAGGGACACTCYATTATCCTGGGAAATCTTGTGGCTTTCCTCTCATTTCCATCCTTAAGAGTTTTCATCTTTTTATTCCCAAGTCTACCCAAGGTGGTAAATATCCATCTCACATGCTCACACAACACTGCCCGGACTACTAGAAAGGCACAAGCACGAGGCCAACGCAGGGACACCACCGCAGCGACAGCAATCCAGAACACACCGTCAGGTCAAGCAGACGCRTTGTTCCCTTCGGCAGGGACTCGCTTCCCAGCGGACCAGGAGCCAGCACGGCTTTGGATGAACATTGCTGCTGCCGCGCAGAGCAGCGTTTCGGAGCCCGGCAGCGGCGGCACTGCTGGGATTCCAGGGAAACCCCGCTGCTCCTCTCCCGCCTGGCCAAGCAACACAGGGAGGATTCTCCTCACAGCAACAGCTTTGCTTCAATGGCTGGAGCAAACGTGGCAGGAGACACCTCCGCATCCCAAGCAGCTTTCCATGAAGCCGGCTGCCCTGCCCAACGATCCAGCGGCGTCTCCCGCCCGGCACTGAGGCTAGGCTCCTCGGAGACTCCCCGAGCCAGGAGAAACTCTGCACGCCCCACRGGTGCCTTGAGCGGCTCATCCCCAAGGGCCACAGCTCTAAACCCTTTCCCGCTCCCTGCCCAGCTGCTCTTCCCCTTGCTCCCGGCTCAGAGGCAAACCCGTGATGCCCCACAGCCCCCGGGATCGGGGCAGGAAGGCAAACTGCTCTTTCTCTCCGTGGGACAGGTGACTATTCCTGCTGATCCCACGGGAGCCAAGCCCAGATGCCGCCAGCTCCGCTGCAGCCCGCGCCCAGATGTTCCCTGCTGCTGCGGGCGACACAGCCTGTRCGGGGAGGGAAGCGGGAAGCGCGGAGCTGAAGCCGCCAGGGGATCCGGGCTCTGCCGAAGCCAACAGGGTCCCAGCAGCACCTGGGTGTCCCCCGGGGGACAGAGACGGGATGGGGGCCCCCTGCCCTCCTGGGGGGTGTAGGATGGTCGGGCCTCTGGAATTCCGGCCCTCCCGCCAAACGTGACTTCAGCGAGCGAAAAAGTTAAAAAAAAGAAGGCTAGTTCTGAGCAGAAAAGGCAAGAAGAAACAAAAGGAGGGGGCGGTTTCCGAGCAGAGGGCTCGGGCGGGCCGGGTCCCGGCGCTCCGGCGGCGCCCGCCGCCCTCGCCCGCCCTTCCCTCGGCGCCGCGGGCCGCGCTCCCTACCTTGCCCGGCGGCGGC
>NW_020455149.1:396041-397229 GCF_003342845.1 Nothoprocta perdicaria
AGCGCGAGGGAGGCGGGCGGGATGGAGGCAGGGAGGGAGGCAGCGCGGGCGGCCCCGTCCCGTCCCATCCCGTCCCGTCCCGCCCCGGCGCAGGGCCGGCCCCGCCGCCATGGCCGCGCCGCGGGGCCGGGGCCCGGGCCGGGCTCAGCCCCCGTCCGACGGCTTGAAACGTCACCTGCCCAAACTGGGCGCCATCCCCGCGGCAACGGCAGAAACGCTCCCGCCGCCCGCCCGGGAGCCGCGCGGCCCCGCGCCCCGATCCTGCCCTGCCCTCGCGCAGGAACCTCTCGCTGAGGAGTTCMCCTTCCAAAGCCGTTCCCTCCTCAGGGCACTTATGCTGTCTCCCTGGCTGTTCTCTGCATGCTGCTCTATCAGCAAGGAACACAAAGTTGGCAAGCTGAAGCGAGGTGAAGTGCACAAGACACCCTTTCTGGCTATGAGTGCAGGTACCAGAGGGGTCCAAAAGGCTTGTGGCCATCGCTAGGAAAATGAGCAACTCTCTAAACACCTGATAAGACCTCGAGGCTGGTAATTCACCACCTGTCCCAGGGGAATAAGCTAGAGAACCACAGCCATCACCAGGAGCCTCCCGCAAGCCTGGTAGGTGCATTCCTAGGACACTGGTGCGCAACACCCTGTGTGCACCTGGACACACCAAGGGCAGAGCATGTGAGTTTAGTTCTAGGAGCACAGTTCCTGCAGYCCCACAACCTGCTTTCCATTAAACGTCCTCCGCAGCGACGCGGACCCCCTGCTCTGGCTCCGAAGCCAAGGCTCCCCGTGCTTTCATTAACATCCAGAGCAGCCAGAGCCAGCGCAAGAACTACAGCAATAAGGAAGCTGTAAATAAATACCCGTAGAGAAACAGAAAACATCTGCCCTGCCCCAGAAACACCCTTCGACTGCAGAGGGACCAAAGCCTTTCCAGAGAGGGAAAGCCTGGATTGCCCCCCTTTCAGCTGCCCCTTTCTGTGGAATGGGAGCGGGGCTGATGCGCCGCGCTTCCCTTTTCGCCTCTCTCGGGCCTCCTGCGCGGGCCGGGCAGCAGCGCCTTTAACGGGCCGGGCACTGACGCCTTTAACGGGCCGGGCAGCAGCGCCTTTAACGGGCCGGGCACCGACGCCTTTAACGGGCCGGGCACCGACGCCTTTAACGGGCCGGGCAGCAGCGCCTTTAACGGGCCGGGCA
>NW_020455149.1:397765-418989 GCF_003342845.1 Nothoprocta perdicaria
CGCGCTGCGCGCCGCCGCGCGCCCCCACGCCTGGCGCCACACCGAGCGCCTGCTCGCCCAGGCCTTCGGCGAGCGCTGGGCCGCCCTGCTGCACTTCCCCAGCCGCGAGCCCGTGGGCTCGGGCTGCGTGGCCCAGGTGTACAGGGCCTACGCCGACCTCGCCGCCCTCCCCGGCGCCCGCGCCGACCCGCTCGCCCGGCGCTCGCCGCTCGCGGCCGCCTTCGAGGTGTGGCGGGCGGCCGGTTTCGGAGGCCTCTTCAGGTGGCTGGCGAAGAGGAGGCACCGTGAGATGCTGGAGGAGAAGAGCGGGAAGGAGACGAGTCTGAAGGGCCGGCACCCAGCGGAGCAGATGGACCGACTGCTGCCCAGCACAAACCCTCCTTCAGGCAGACGCCTGACGCCCGTGGCTGTCAAAGTAAGTCCTGGGCCTCGCTGGCAGGCGTCAGAGGGGAGCGCGCGGGGAAAGGCTGTGCAGCCTTTAGTTCCCGTGAGGGTGAGTAGAGCACAGGGCCGAGTGAACCAGAGGAAAGCGCTGCCTGGACCCCCTCAGCATCTGCTGTCCGCCCTTGGTTCCAGCCAGCGCTAACCTTGACTTGCAGTGGCCCCAGCTCTTGCTCATCTGGAGAGCTCTTAGTCTTCATGCTGCCCATACCACGTGCACACCAGAGAGCTGGTTGCAAGGGTCGAGTGATAGGAAAGGAATGAGTACGTTGAGAAAGCAACGTTGACAGGTGAAAGCTACATTTCACCTCTCACCATAAAATGAAGCACTTCCTGCCTCCTYGTGTGCAGAACCTGGATCAAAGCAGCCTGAAGTCCAGAAGGCCTTATACAAAGTTTTCCACATGCTAATCAATGCTGCATGGCAGGGAGAGGGGTGCAGAGCAAAGCAACGGCAATGGGTGGCTTCACAGGCTCTAGCACAGAGGTATTCTGCTTGAAGATCATCATGAAGTGTTTCTTCACAACTTAACCCCTAGGAAAACKTAGCTTCTTCCCAGGACTAGCCAGTCAAGCCTTGTCGGCTTCTGGCTTTGTACGCCAACTTCTGACTCTTGGGAATGTCTCATTTTAGCTGACTGAAATGGCCTCTTGTCTTTACAGTATTTTGACCATTGATCTGGTTGTTCTTTCTTGCCCAGGTTCTGCACCCTGGGCTAGTCCACCAGGTCCAGATGGATCTGTTCCTCATGAAGATAGGCAGTCACATCCTTGGACTTCTCCCTGGCTTCAAGTGGCTCAGTTTGACTGAGATTGTGGAGGAGTTTGAGAAGCTTATGATTCAGCAGGTASGTGCAGTGCCCTGATCTCCACCCACTGAAACACTACTGCTCCTTCTGGCTACTGATGGCCAAAGTCTACCTGGGGGGGGTCAAATGAAGACTGGCCTGTTTCTTGGTCACATGTATTCTTATAATCGATCCCGAGAATATTGCTGTGGGAAACATCATATGCTTACAAAGTAAAAAGGCAAAGTCAAACAGTGTTTGGTAAAACTGTAAGTTTTCTAGGTGGTTAGCATAGTCRCAGATCTTTTTGCAGGATGTAGAAGAGAGGTGACTGATGACAAGAAATGAGSAAGTTTGTGGATGATACCGAGCTGGATGGAGTGGCTCACACTCCAGAGGGCTGTGCTGCCATTTGGAGGGACCCGGACAGGCTCCAGAGTTRGGCACAGCAGCAAAACATTCTTACCTCCAAATTTACAAAGACTTCACCATGCTGTTAATTGTTCCTGTGTTTCTATTAACAAGAGAAATGAGACTTTTCCATATTAAACCACAATCTGCTAGTTTTACTTTTATGCTTAGTTTCTAGTGTCTTCAGTCTGTTATAAATCTTGCAGAATCTCAACTCTTTTCTAATCTGTGCAACAGAAAAACCCTAGTTGTGAGTTGCTGACACTATTTGAATGTGCCTAAAGGTTCCTAGTGCCAGCTTAGTTGGCAGAGCTTTTGCCGGAGATTCTGAAGACTCAGGATCAGGAGAGCACCTGACAGGCCTGCTGTCCTTTCTTTTCATTGCCCTGTGAAAGAAGGACAATATTCTTGGGATGCTCCGCATTTCCAGATGAGGGAAGCGGGTTAAGGTCAGCCTGCCTCCCATATCCTTTGGCAGCAGCATGGGCAGGAGAGAATAAAGCTGAAGGTAAAGGAATGTTGCCCGGACAGGAGAGGGGTGTGTGTGTGTCAGTGCACTGGATCGCTGAGGAGAGCAGGGCCAAGGCTCTGCACAGTGGGTTATTTTGTATGGGTCACATTATTTTTTCCCACTACGGCTGCCTACTTACAAACTGAGGCTAGGGCTGCAATTCTTCCCACCTGTGTTCTGCTACTTGACAGCAAGCTTTGGCTCAGGATCCATCTGTTGAAAATTTTGCAGTCATTATCTTTTTATTTCTGAAAYATCAATAGTAAGAGAAATGTGTTTTTCTAGGGCTCTGGCTTGTGGCTTTTCATTACCAGCCTCTCACTCTTCCATGAGCGATACTCTAAGTGTGTAAGAAAAACCACTTTGTATTTTCTTTTCATTCTGGCTCTTGAGTTTCACTGGTATGAGGTTGTACCCTGCAGCCATGACCTCACGCAGGATTTTCAATCTCCAGTTACACCTAATTCTCAACCCTCTTTTGCTTCTTGAGATTGACTTACGCTATGAAGCCAGGAACCTGGAACGCTTCCGAGAAAATTTCCTGGATGTTGATTTTGTGAAGTTCCCAACTCCTCTACACCCCTTGGTTACAGCAGATGTTCTAGTGGAAACATTTGAGGTGAGAGCATTGGGTCTGGGAACGGTTGGAAGTGAGAAGGCCCTCAGCAGAATGTGCTAGTGCTCCTCCTTTGGGAAGGAGACACCAAAAGTGGGAAGATGCTGTGTTTCTCTCATTTGCTTAAGGAGATTGGTGTCCTTTTGTAGTGTCTCTTCTAGTCTTTGCTCATAAGCAGTACATCCCAAAAGGGTGGTGGGAGGCACAGCTTCGGAGGGAGGGAGCCTTGGCATGAAGCCAGAGGCAGCTGGCAGGGTGTCCAGCCACCCTGTGCTTGTCTGTGCCTTCCTCTTCAGCACCATASTCTGCCTCTCCTCTCTGATGGCCCCAGGCAAGAACGCGCAGCGCGGCCCTGTCTGATGCTTGCTCTGATTCCCTTGTGGATGTTCAAGTCAGTCCAAAGTTGTTCTCTCGGCTGTAGTTTTTGTGTATGCAGTCTTGGTGAGGGTATTTCTGTGCCAGGCTGTTTCAAACTCTTTCCAAAGAACAAATCCTTCTCTTCCCCCATGTTGCAGGAACTACGGGCACCACCGAGCACATCCTTTAGAGTCTGTTATTGCCTTCCCGCCACTCTTTGCAGGCGTGCGTGGAGGYGTGGCTGAAGGGTGAGACACGGTGTGTTGGAGGCCGGCTCTGTCTCTGTTTCAGGAGAGCGAGCCCATCTGCCAGTACCTGCGCGCGGACGTGGCCCCGGAGCTGAGGCAGGCGCTTGCSAAGATGGGCATGGACATGCTCCTGAAGATGGTAGGTGCTGTCAGCTGGGGGAGCTGCTCCTGCGCACCAGCGAGCTCGGGTGCTGCTGGATCAGGGCATTGCTTAGGGACCTTCCCGATCCACTTAAATGAGCATTTGAGTATTTATTGTGCAAGAGCAATATGAAGCAATGTAATTAGCAAATATCAAGCTCTCTGCAGAGACTATGCGCACAAGCCACAGGGAAAGCAGCTAGCCTAGTTTGTTCACTTTCTACTCCTCCTCCAAAGCTATCATTTTCAAGGAGGTAAAGAACTTTTACATACATATATAACCTTAGTGGTGCGAACAAGACCTCAGCCATTCACTAAATCCCATCCCAGTGAATGGCAAAGGACTTGTTCTTACTGCGACTCTCTTTGCCGAGGCCCGCAGCGCCTGCCTAGTTCCAGGTGAACTGCTGAGGAGCAGTTAGATGCGCTAAAGCTGCCTCACCGGAGCTCCACAAATGCACACGGTGGCTTCTCGCGGCTCTGCTGACTCCCCAGCGTGAGGGCAGCTGTGCCCAGCACAGCCTGTCCCAGCAGCGCGACTGCTGCTGTGTTGCGTGGGGGCATGCGTGTCAGTGTGGATGGGAACATGGGAACAGACCAAGAATGACCTGCACCGTTTGCCAGGGAGGCTGGTGTGGGCAGGCATGGCTGGAAGCAGCTGCTGCTCTGAGACTTGCCCTTTCTGCAGGTTTTTGTCGACAACTTTGTCCACGCTGACCTGCACCCTGGCAACATCCTGGTGCAAGGCCCGGCCCCCAGCGGTGGCGAGCAGCCGGCGCTYGTGGACGCGCTGGTGCCGCCCGCRCGGCCACTGCGCCTGGTGCTGCTGGACGCGGGGATCGTGGCGGAGCTGCAGCCCGCCGACAGGAGCAACTTCCGGGCCGTCTTCACCGCCGTGGTCCAGGGCCAGGTGAGGGGCAACCCCAGTCGGGGCGAGCGGAGGCTGCGCCAGGGCCAGGGCGGCGCCTGCAGAGTCAGAGGGTGGCTTCCCGTGTTTCCCCTTGCAATCCTCCCTCGCTCTCAGCTCGCTCGAAAGCTACACCAGACACGCATAAGATGCTCACCATAGCCAAGTGGCTTCCAGAACGGAGTGGTTTCGGTGGCTTGTGAGGGGAAACAGTGGCTGCCACTGCTGGCTTGGAGCGCTTTCAGTGTGAGATGGGACTGCTTGGGAGCCACTTGCATTTCAGAGACTGTTGCAGAGTCTGACAGATTTTGCTAGAGCAGAGAAGGGAATAAATGAAAAATTTGACCTGCAACACACATTCTCTGCTGCAGCTCCGAGGCCAGCCTCCCTTCTGCTCCTCTCAACACCTGTAAAGAAAAGCCAACAAGGGGGRCAGGAGGTCTGACCTATGGCAGGTTTCTCTATACAAGGGGAATTTCTTCCTTCTTGTTCCTGCTTTTAATGTGCTGTCTTATGAGCTACAGAATCCAGCGCTGAAGTCTTCTGCTCATTCAGAGAACAGGTATCACTGCAATTAGTGGCATATTGCTATTTCTCAGCTGTGAGTTAGAGGGCTCACCAGTACCTAGGAGGACTGCTTAATCTCTGTCTCTTTGATCTGCTGAAAGATACCCACAAGTCATGCTGATGTCCATGTGTTCAGGGATGCTGGACAGACTGACTTTAGCTCCTGAGCAGCTATTTCATTGCAAGCCCTTCATGGCTCAGGCTGCCTGTAATTCATGTTCTACAGGTGGAAAAACTTCAGTGCCAAGTCTCACTGGCAAACTCAGCCCCGGGCTCTGTGTCACTGTCACATAGCTTTGCTAAAAAGAGCCATAAAGCCTTGTCGTAAGTCAGGCTTGCAGATGACTCCCCCTCTGGCTCACCAAATCAGCTYACTCTTCCCTGTTTGAAAACAGAAGATTGGACCTATTCCATAGTGAAGTTAATAGATGCCCCTTGATCCGAGCACCATTATCTGCTCTGATGTTAATCCTGTGTTTTTATTTTTCCCCATGAAATGTCTCCTTACTGGCTGACCAATGACCTTTTCTTGCATCTTCCCCTATAAGGGGCGGGTGGTGGGGGGGAACAAAAAAACTCCCAGCTAAGCCTTGCAGACCCGTTCTGCTCTTTCTGTACCTGCTTCTATTAATCTCTTGGGTTTTTGTTAGTCCAAGATCTACTGCCAAAGGAGAGTGTGGCCCTGGGAGCCCCTTCCTGGAACGGCTCCGTGCAGGCGGGCTGCTACCAGCGATCTAAGGCTGCGGATCCTTCCTTTCCCCTTGTCGCGCAGGGGGAGCGAGTGGCAGAGCTGATCCTGCACCACGCGCGAGCCAACGAGTGCCGGGACAGGGAGCGCTTCAAGGCGGAGATGGCCRAGCTGGTGGCCAGGGTGCGGAGCAGCTCCATCGCCCTGGGCAAGGTAGGTGCACGAGCAGCCGCTGCCCCTCGCTGGCCCGTGACTCAAGGGAGCCTTGTGCTAGTGGCCCTGGTACAAGGCCAGCTTTCATCCCCTCAGCRCTGACCAGTCTTAATTTTCAGTATCCCAAATGGAGGAAAAGTTCTTAAAATCTTCCCGTGTTTCCTTCTAATGACAAAAGTGGGGTTTTTCCTTCAATTATTATATCTTTGATCTGCCAATCTCTTGAGAGGCAGGTGTTAATAAACCTGATGTTAGAGCTTGCAGCCTGTGAGGTAAGGCCAGCGCGGGTGCTCCAGAGGACACAGAGGTCTGGGGCACCGCGAGGTCCTATTGGGGGCTGTTAAGTGGGGCACTGGGCACATGCTGCTTCATAGCTGAGCTCCTTATCCTGAGGGGATCTTATCCCCTTATCCATGAGAGGCTGCCTTATCTTGGCTGTCAACAGCTCTGTAATCTTGCGCCACGACCAAGGCAAAACTCTAACACTCCATTTTATTTCTTATCCTGTCTTTCATGCATGTGCCTTAGTCTTGCTGACCACAGTGGGGTTTGTTTGTTTGTTGTTTTCTATTTTTTTCCCCCGTCTCTAATCAGTAGTTAACTTCTTTTGCATTCCAGCTTCAAGTGGCAAATCTCCTCTCCAGTGTCTTCAAGTTACTGATGACCCACAAGGTGAGGAAGAGGCAGTGCCTGCCTTCACCAGCTGGACTCTCATTTGGGGAGGGAGAATTATGACGATGGTGACAGGGTGACAAGGGTGACTGTGACTTCTGAAATGAGCTGCTAGGAGAGGGAAGGCAAGGATGCATCCAYGTGTTTGAGCAGTGCAGTTTCTCAAGGCCTAATACATGTCCTCACTGGACCCATTTCCATTTTGCTAGGTTTTGACCTCTATACCACATTTAATTGTTGATATTCCATACTTTTGCACTTGTTTTTTCCTATCTATTTGATAGTCTCCTAGGAGCAAAAGCAAAATCTTGTAAATGTATGCAGGCTTCTTGGCTGCTGAMCTTGTCTCTTAATACGTGGTTATGTGTCAGCACTAGGCCCCCTTACTGGTTTGCTGTAGACCTCAACAGTGAGGTCTTCACCGAGAAGAGCTTCCATTTTATATCCAGCAGTACTTGGGGGACAAGCTTCCAAACAGTCTTGGAAATGAACAGGGCTGTGGTGGCCTGGACCAGAAGAGGTGAGGGTTGTTCTGGGCAGCTGTAGGACAGACCAGCCTGCAACTGGTCCCCTTAAATATTCTTTAGAGCTTTTGGTTGTCAAAATTCCTTGGACTGGCATCCAGTAACATGAGGTGCAATTTAAGCTGTTGTGAAGCAAGTCCTGTTGCCAGCTCTATGACTCCCTAATGCCCTTGTGTGCCTTGAAAACAGCCCTGGTGCAGGGGTGGGAGCTGGGGACTAGTTTGTTCCCACACAAGCTGGGCGCCCGTGTCCTCTGTGGGGCTCCTCTGTGGCTGTTCAGACGGTGAGTTCTCTGAGCTAGGAGCATTCCTACCTCCTGCTATTCCAGTATGAAGGGGAAAAGCCCATGCTGCTTGGAATGGAAAAACATGCACCCTCAGGTTCCCTTAGGTCGCTTCCCCTGTGTGCTGCTTTGTGGAGCTGCTACTGGATTTTGAGCAGTGATAGAGTTGCAGGATGGTTTCAGTGTGCCTGATSTTTCTACCCCCAAACCTCTTGCCTTTCCTTCCCACTTACCCAGAGCTGATTCTTCTGTGGAATGGGTTCAGAAGAGAAAAAAATCTCTGGTCCATGGTGTCCATTCAGTCTCTTGTGGTTCTAGGTGAAGCTCGAGAGCAACTTTGCTTCCATCATCTTTGCCATCATGGTCCTGGAAGGGCTTGGTCGTTCACTGGACCCCGAATTGGACATCCTGCAGGCTGCTAAACCACTGCTCCTCAAAGCTGCAGCTTCTGGCCTTTAGCAGACTGTTGTGGTTGCTACTCGTTCACGGTGCAGGGTTAACTTTGCTCTCTGGGAGCTGATGGAGAAAGAGGCTGGAGGTGAGAGCAGTCCCATGCCTCTCAATGCCACGCAGTGGATATTCCACACTAAGGTTGCTTTCAGTCATATCCAAGCAGCAAACGTGGAGTGATCACAGAATTGCACACAGGACGGTGGAGGGTGGAAGGGACCTTTTAAAGAAGATATAGTCCAACGCCCCTGCTCAGCCGACTCCAGGTTTTCCAGGACCCTATCCAGATGACTTTGGAATATCTGCAAAGGTRGAGGCTCCACAGCCTCCCTGGGCAACCTGTTCCAGGTTTGACCACCCTCTCGCAAAAATGTTTTTCCTTATTTTCAGTTGGAACTTCCTGTAAAAGAGTTTGGCACACTCCTCTTCGTACCATCCCTTTAGATGCCTAAATCCATTGATAAGATCCACTTTTCAGTCATCGTTCCTCCAGTCAGAGCAATCCAAGCTCTTTCCTATGAGGAAAGTCTATTTCAGAAGGCTGGGGCATTTTGCACAGAGGGAGAGTTTAGCCTCCYTCACACAATTTTAGGAGATAATACACTCCACTTTTTTTAACTGATGGTATCAGATACTTTAGGTGCACAAGATCCTACAGCCTGACGAAGAAGGCAGATTTGCTCATCTACAAGTCTTTAAAAAGATGTTCAGATAGCAAGTCTGCTTTTGCAAAACTATCAGGTTACAAGTTTTAAATAAATTTACTGACTGATCTCTGACTACTCTCTAAGACGTGGTATTTTCATACCACCTAAGCAAATGATGAAGATATTCAGACTATGAAATGTAAGCAGGCTGAAGAAGCCAGTGTACCMTTTTTTTACATTTAGTGTAGAAGTGGCCTAACTTCCCACAGAGTGGTCTGTTCCAAGTCATTTTGGATGATAAAAGCAGACAAGGCAATTTAATTTCAGATTTCCATCCTCTAGCACAATATTATAAGAGTGTGGATTACAAACAGTTTAAAAAAAAAGCCCAAAAAGCCCATAATAAAAGCACTTTTGGGAAGTATTTCTCCTGTACTGGCTTTAGTTTTTGTTGAAGCTTTAAAGGGGGGGAAAAAAAAAAAAGTCTTTTCCTCATCTCTTTATTCGCATTTGTCTTGTCCCTCATTCCACCCCCCCAAAAAAATCTGAAGTTAAATCCTCATACTAACATAGAAATGTTATCTTTTTTCCTCTCTCTGGTAGTTTATAAAACAAAAAGTCTGTGCCTTTTCACTGAGGGATGGGAAACTTATGAATGTTATCAAAACAAACCAGTTAAACCTCAAAACTGATCTGGATTGTGCCTCTCACAGTCATTTACTGGTATTCTTAAACTCATTTTTAAGACCTTATCTTAGTGATAAGAAGCAGCCTGTTGAATGATGGAAAATATTTTAATACTAAATACATTTTTCATTAAGTTTCAGTAGCACAAGTGCTCTGTAGCAATCTGTTTTCAAATGGTCAAGCAAAGAGGAAACTATTTACATGGATATAGAATTATATGCTTTTAAGTGTACACAATGTCAGGCAATAGCATTTTTGTTTGAGTATTGTTTGGTTCTTGGCTCCCTCTGGCTAACAGTACRTGGTACAAATGGTTCACTTGCCTTTCAATTTATCTTCATATTTGTTGTAGTAGCATTCTCCTCACTTATGCATGGTGCATATCAAGCCTACTTGCTCTGCTTGCAAAGCTCTCTCGGTACCTTTGTGACATTCTTCCCAGCTTAAAACTTCCAGCTCTTCTGGAATGCAAGTCCGAGAGTGGGACAGTAAGACATGGAAGACCCTAACCCCACCCTTGAATACAGGGCTTCTCCAGACACATTTCAGAGAAAAACAGATAATTTCTTCCTCACACTGCCTAGAATAGGTAGCTTTGTACCCAAAAGAAGAAATCTTTTTGTGTTCTGAAGTTACACAAGTTGTTCTTCTATGAAAGGGGCCTGCACACTTCAGTAGGTGGGCCCTAACTGTGCAGGGCCCTTAKTTAACTAATTCACCTCTCTGTCCTTTGCAGCTTGAAATTGGTTTTAGCCTCACATCCCTCTGCCAGRCTCTAGGCCTTGTGCAGTTTTCTCTGAATGGCTTCTATAACCCCCAGCTCCTCTGTTGCTCCCCTTGAGTGCTGCCAACACAGAGCCCAGTGCTCCAGGAGCCACCTCCTTGGAGTCCTGTAGGGGAAATATAGTGCCCTTCAGCTGGGGGCTGCCGTGGAGGCAGGAACTAAATGCTCTGGTTTTATTAAATACCAGCCTAGCTTTTGCTCGCAGACTTGAGCCTGTCAATTTGGTCACTCAACACATGCAAGACAAAGCATGGTTTCAAGGTGTTGAGGGGTCTGCACCTTGAACGAGTGGGTTAGATCAGGACATCCAGAGAAGGAGGCTTGCAGAGGACAGAGCAGTGAAAATGCCCTCTGGCTGCAAGAAGAGGAAGCTGTGAGATCTCTCCAGGAATTACAGCTTTGYTCATCACAAGCACGCTGTTGCCTGAGCTCCAGCACACTGACTCACTCCTGTAGGATACTGAGCACGTTTAAATGCCAAGGTCCTGCTTACCCCGTACAGCCTCTTCACTCGAGTAGCAACGTCCGGAGCATCAGAAGATTCTGGTCTCTGAGGTACTGCTGGAGGTCGCAGCGTTTTTGGCTTTTCTCCTCCATCTTCTGGTGGGAACGCTCCCTGCTCTGGAACACTCTCCTTTTGGCAGTCTGGTGCTGCTTCTGCTGCTGGTCCTCATCCTGTGATCCATGTTCCTGCATTTCCTGCCGTGACTGCATTCTGCTCCTGAGCAAAGCCTGCATAAAATTAATGAGACACTTACTATTGTATAGCCAGCTTTCATGCTTAATTTAATCTACAAATATTGCTGACAGAGCTTAGAAATAGGAGTAATAGTGAATTTGCCTAACCAGCTTGTTGTATACAATTGTTATATAGTTCCCCCTGTAGACTTTCTCTGTGGAAATTTATCCCTTTACCGAAAAAGACTTCTTCCAGAGAGATGGGAAATCCTCCTTCTCAATCTTGTGCGTGTGTTTGGTTAAAAAAAAAAAAGTCCTCCGCTTTTGCACTTCTACATCTCCAAGGAATAATTACAGTGGATAGAAGACATGAAAAACAAGTTTTCTTGACGGTACCACTACTGGAAACACAGTTTTCCAAGAAAAGCATCTGGAAAAGAGCCCTTACCAGCCTCTCTTTCTCTTGTTCAAAGCTCCTTTCATTACGCTCTGCCAAAGCTGCTTCTCTCTCCAGGCGTCGTGTCTTTAAGAACTGYAGCCTCTGACTCGCCCTGTTCCTCTCCTGCTCTGCCAGGGAGGATTCCTTCTTGCTCCTCTCTGCCATGGCAGCTTGGAGCAGTGCTGCGTGCTGGAGAGCCCTCTCTTCACGCTCCTGCTCCTTCTCCAGCCCTCGCAATGTTCTCTGAAGCATTCGCTGCCTGGTTCCAAGATAAAACCATGCAAATTTCTCAGGAAGAAGGTGGGAGGCAGGGAAGCGCGTAAGAGACAAATCAGGCATTCTGGCACTGTGTGGTCAGCAAATATTCCAGGATGCTTTGTTAGGTTAGRAGTTTTAAACCTGTACCCTGGGCAGAGTCGGGGCTGGGCAGAGTCGGGGCCAGAGCTTCATCTGACTGCACAGCCTGAGGTGGCCGGATGTTCTCGGCCCTGAAGACCAGGCACGAGGGGAATGGACTGTGTAGCAGGACATGATCAGCAGGATTGATAATGGGGCCTTGGTAGCCATGGCGAAGATGGAGAGAGATGGGTGATGGGGGCAAGSGTGGGCCAAGGCCGTCCTTGGCCAGGGAAACAGGATTTGGGATTAAAGGACTCTGAGGATGAGACTGAAGAAAATTTGCCCTGGGAACTAATGCAAGAGCCGCCTACAAGACCATGCACACCCATTCAAACATACTCTAGGCTGGTATGTTGCCTTTTCTGTTTGTTTGATGTTTTACGTATTTATTTTTTCTTCCATTAGTGAATCACCAAACTCAGCATGCAGAGACCAGCATAAAGCACCAAGTGTGGCATTCAGAGACTGGCAGCACTAGGGAGTGGACGTTACCACTCATCTGACACTTGCCACAAGGAACCAGTTAGCTCCTAGATTCTGCCAAAATCTTCCTTCTGCTGTTCTGGATTCTCCTTTGCCCTCCCTCCCACATCACTCGTTACCTCTGCATGTCCCTGCGCAGCTGCCGCTGGACGCTATCTGCCTTTTGCTGCTGCTCCCTCTGGAGCTGCCTCTGCTCCTCCTGCTGCCTTTTGTGCTCAAGCTTCACTTCGTTGAAGTCCACTGCTTTCCGTTTCTCTTCAGAGGCACTGTTAGCGAGTGAGTTCTAAGAAAAAAACAGCTAAACCCTTAATCTCATCTCTATATTTTTTAATGTAGACTCTAAACCTAGAAAATGAGGAAAGTTTAAGTCTTCTAATGGTATTCCTGAGCTCTGGAAGTCAGACTGCCCCATGACTACTATAGTGTCCCTTGCCATCCACAAAGAGGCTAGGTCTGATGCTATAACCATTACAAAAGATTGGGCTTAATCTGCAAAGAGATGCCTGAAAAATACAAGTATTTTACACGTTCTTCCCAGGTCCATAGCCTTACTGATCCAGCTGTGCTTGAAACTGTCTATTCTCTGTGTCAGCTTCTGGAKTAGATGGAAAGTACAGGTGACTGACTGCAAATCGTATGAAAGATTCCTTATCAGATACCATGGCCAAATGCAAAATCACCCTATAGTTCTATATAGGTAAGTTAGCTCTTCACTGCCTGTTGCCCAAGATTTCTATCCACAGTCAAACAAGGCTTGTGCTTTCTTCAGAAATAGCAGCATTTTAGTGCTGGGCAGTGATCCTAATTTGCACTTTTAAATGCATTCTGCTGTATAAAGAAACAAAGGTGCTTTAAAAAAAGGTGCTTTTTTTTTTTTTTTTTTTTTGTGAAAAGCAAAGGTGCTTTTCACAAGGCTCCTCTTCAGTAGCAGCACAAATTATTTTATTTCTTCTATATTTCTACAAGGCTCTCCATGAGGGAAATGGCAAGGAAACATCCTATACTTAATCCTATACTTAATCACCAAAACTTCAACATGCATTTCATCYTGCATTGCTAGAGTTGTTTGGGCAAGAACAAGCTCCTCCAAATTATTTTGCTCTCGAGCAGATTCTCCCTTCTACACCCAGCCACAATTAGCAGGTTCCTGCTGCTAGCCCCTCTTTTGCAGAACAAACAGCTTCCTCCAGTGCTTTCTGCAGGATAGCTCTTGTGCCACAAGCTGGGAGACCCCTTTGGACCTTCAAATAATGCCCACTGCCTTGCCTCCTATTCTGACTGTCCCTGCCAGTCTCGTGTAGCGTTTAGACTGATTTTTCTTAACAATCAGTATGACTTTGCAGAGGCAACAAGTATCTTTCATCTTCAGGCACTGCTMTTTCCATGCTCAATTTTAAAAATACTTTTTTTTAATAAAGAGATCATCTGAGAGTATATTATCACTGTGTTCTTACARCACGTGACATCAATAAATCGTAATAACTAAAAACCAGCCAGGAGCCAATACTTACAGTGATGCCCTTTTCTTTTACAAGATGTAGAAGACGTGCAGATCTCGTAACCTCCAAGTTGGAGGTACTGCGCGGTCTCCGCACACGTAGAGCTGCTCTCATAGTCAGGCTGTCTGCCTCRAGTGATTCAGCTACGTGGTCAAAGAAACTTTGGTGCCTGCAAGGACCCAAAGCGCTTGTTCCCACTGAAAGGCTCCCCTGTGGATGCTGCACTGGAGTTTGTGCCTCTTTGGACTCGGAGGGACCTTTGGGACAAATTGAGGACATACAAGGTTACAGACAGGTTATGAAAAGAAAGCAAAAAAAGAAAAGATTGCATAAAAAGTATTCAAGCAAGACTTTTATAACTGAGTACCAGCAGTTTTCTCTGAGGAAGTGAGATATTTTTAATCACCAAAAACAGATGCCAGCTTTCAAAAAAAGCTCACAAGTAAGCAAGAGTTTTACCTGATAACACAGATCACTGACTGCACTTGCAGTTATTAATTCTAAGGGGTTATTTATGTAGTATTTTGCAGACAGACACAAGCTTCTAACAATGCTCTGGGAGCAAACACCGGCTGTAAGTGCTCCTGGGAGGTGGGATGCAGAAGCCGGGGTGCAGCGCGGTGCTGACAGAGCTGTGCAGCTGGAGGGAGCTCAGCACGGGCACTGCTCCCTTGCGCCTTGGTGCTTAGGGCAGCGCAGAGCAGAGCGGCGGTCAGTGCGTGCGGCGGYGCGGGGAGCCCTTCTGCTCCCCTCTGCCTTCTCCCCCTAACGCAGCGACGCGGAACAGGAGCAGTAACATCTGGAGACAGATCTGGGCTCCTAGAATCCTCACTGAGGCCTGTGTTTATCACACAGATAGCTTAAATGTGTACTGATTAGTGTATGTTTGATTAAAAGCTTCTAAAATCACGATCCAGTCCCTTTGAAGTGATAAGGGAATAAAAATATACTTGATGGCTTTGAACAGCAGTAATTTTCAGCAGAGAATGAGCTGTTTCTGAATGGGCATTTCACCAGAGTCCCAGTGAAATCTTTTGCCATTAGTAGTCATAGCTGATATTACAGATTAATTTTTAAAGGCAAGAAAGTTTTAGAATTAGTAATATTTATAGTGAGCATTAAGATAAAATCTCAAAGTTGCTAGTGTAGGAGGTGTAAGGGTGTAGAAAAAAACTTCTGTATGAGAATACTTCCATATTGAGAAGGTGAACTCCTCAAACCATACTACTATTAATATCTAAACCAATTATTGCTATATTAGGCAGTTGCTATGTTAGGCAAAACATGACATTGGCATCACATTATGACAATCTTTTGAAGCATCAAGAACTGCAGCAACAGAAAAGACCTTTGGCGTGATGGCCAACTGCACTGGTTTTGTGTGGCAAAACTTATTGTAGTGAAAAACAGCTACAAATTCAGCACCATGTTCATGTTYCAGAGCAGCCTCGGTGTTCTCTGCCTGCTCTCCCCTGTCTGCTTCTTCCTTGTGCACTGACTCCATTAAGCAGCTCTCTGAGTTGACAGCAGTGTCGATCATAGCATGAGCCATCTCCCTCTGAGGATGCTAGAAACCATAAGAAATGCCATTAAAATCCCCAGCTGATAAGAAAAGCAGCATGAACTTAACAGCATAAGCTGCTGCGTTGGAACTGAGGCTTGAGAAAGAATACATAAAGAAGGGAAAGTTTCTTACTAAAGGAACAAAGAACTTGGATAAAGTCCTTTCTGATCACTTCTTAAATTTGTCCACATCTTTAAATGACCTTAAAGTAGGCAGTCTGACTGCCTGAGAAGGTCCAAATCGTCACAGAAGAGACCAAGTCATTGAGACCAAGGTGCTCTCAGTGAAAAACAGTCACATTCCCAGCATGTGCCAGGGTGAAGATCCCAACCCTAGCAGGGCAGCAACAAAAAAGCTTGGCAGCAGAGGGTGCACATTAACCTCCTCCTAACTGGTCCTCACCCACTGCCCATTCACAAGCACCAAATCAACCACTGAGGATCACAGAAGCCTCCCTTGGCCTAATTCATCAAGATGGCACCTCTGTTATGGSTGGAGAAATATCTTAATAGTGCTGTGTCAGGAACTGCCTTGCAATCCCTACCATAGTGCTCATTTGCTGTTAAATCATCTTCTGTGACACTTTTTCCTGCCTTTGCCTCCTGTACGTGGAAGCAAGATGTGAAGGGAAGGGGCTGTGCTGCACAGCTGATGTTCTGCAGCCCTGTAAGAGCTTCTAGGAGGCAGCTGCAGCCAGGGACAAAAAATGGCAGCCTCAGACACTGCCCCAGATCAAAGGACCAGGAGGACAGTGAAGATCAGGTCTCTCCATTCTCTAGTGGTCATGGATAAGGGTCAAGCCCGAAAGGTCTAGTAATATTGCAGTACCAAGAGCAGAAAATCTAAGGTAACAGTGCAGAAACAGTACAAGTATCAGACGACATATTAATACAAAAGCTGGTGTTAGAAACTTGTTACCTTCTTCAGTTCTGTAMCATCATTGTCCTCATCCTTACAAGACTGAGAATCTGGAACATGTACAGCCTTCAATCTCTTCTCTTCCTTTTTCTCTTCTCTGGAAACAGTTTCTGAAATGGAGCTCTTCCCTTCGGCCAGCTGCTTTGCTATTTTCCTGCTCAGCTCTTCTTTAGTCAAGTTTGTTCCTGGGATGAGGACATCTTCTTGGGCTTTGCTCTGTGCAGGCTGTGCGGGTGCCCGGGCTGCAGGGCAGCAGTGAGGGGGTGAGATGCACCTCGAGCTGCACTTGGTGCACAGCTGAAACGAACACAGACCCATGGGCCAGTAGTCCAGGTATGAGCAATCCTGTCCGCAGCGGCCTGAGGCTCTATAACCTGGTGCCACGATGTATGGATAATGAGGGCTTGAGGCTATCACCATCTGCCTGGCTGCTAAGGGCATCTGCAGTTCTAGGACGATGCGTTCRCTTAAGGGCAGAGAGACGCGCAGAGCTTGCTTGGCAGTTACCTCCTTCGTTAGCCCGTTCCAGAAGTGCACCAGCACAGCTCTGCTGCTGCGGGCTGCGGGGAGCAAACAGCACAGAACAGCAAGGAACCTCTGAGAGACACGTCAACCGCTGCGTTTCCTCTCTTAGAAGCCAGGTGATAAAACAATAGCTTGTGCCGCAGACATTATTTTTTTTTGTCTGCATTAAATGAGTTTTAAATTGAACTCATTAAATGAGTTTTTCTTTATAGGTTTCAGATCTGACCTTCTCTTGAATTTCCTACTAAGAGACAACAGGTGGGCAGCAGTAGCAAAACTCTCACCGGTTAGAGTGAGCCAGGATTTTACCCTGCACAAACCTGGAAACTAGACTAACAGCTAGTCAGGTCAGTACTGGAGAGGGCCAGGAACATTTTTGTCTTTACATCAAGATGGCTTTTCCCCTCCGTGCTCCCTCACCCTCCACACACACACACACACACACACACACACACACATAAAGCCTACGTTCATTTGGGCGCTGAAAAAAGGCTGCTTAGTGACAACAAAAAGAAGAGGAATTAAAACCAAGCAGCAGTTGGTAAGTTCTCTACAGCTGGGACTGTTCTCTTTTTGGTATAGCAGCTAGCAACTGCAGCAAGTCTAGCACTAACAGGAGGGCAGTACCTCGTACCTGAGCGTGCCTCCTTGTCCTCCGTAACCACGAGCACGGTGCCCGGGCCGAAGCGTTYGGCTTTGGCCTCCCACGGTGCCAGGACCCTGTCTCCTGGAGCCAGCGGCCGACGCCTGGCGTCTTCGTAGTGCAGGAYGTCGTACAGCGGAGTTTCCTGCAGGCGAGGCTGGGCCTTGCCTTTTGTCAGCGTGCACCTTTTGTCAAAGGCGATTAGGAAGCCTTCCCTGGAGCCCTGCGCGGGTAAGACGTGCAGTCTGCGACATGGACATCTGGGCCCAGTGAACAGCCAAGCTAGGTGCTAAGCTGCAAGTGGCAGAAAGCCCAGGGAGCAGAACATGATCTGAGAACGTACTGTTCCTCCAGCACCAGGCTTTTCATTGTATGCTGTCCATATTGAACTTAAAAATAATTAAAAASCTGGGACTTAGGGCCTGACAACCTTCTCTTCCTCTCTTTTTTGGACCTGGACTTTAGTAGGGTTATCTGGCTCAGAGGAACACATTGGCCTGCTAAGGAAAATCTGTCCTGAGTCCATCAGGACAGGAGTAACCAAAGTAAACTGCTGCATACAATGCATTTAGTTACAGGGCAAGCAAAAGGCCTACAAAACAGTAAAATATTCTAAACGCCATAAATTTGACTGCTTTAACTTAAGCCTCCCACATGAGGTGTGGGGCAGAGAGTCCATGACCCAAATTCACCCTCTCTGCATATCTAAGTGCACTTACACAAGGGATGCTGTTGGCCCCTTCTCCAGCTAGGGTCACTGCTGTCCTCAGCTGCCCACATCTGTTGCACCCTCGGCTGGCGTTTCAGCCTCCTTAGCAATRCTGGCATCACTACTTGTTTAACTAACCTTTGAACTGGGAAAGGAACTGGATTTTTAGGGAGGGCTGCAGGGGCCCTTTTCTATCTCCATCCTAGATCATCTCACAAACAGAGGAGACACAAAATGAGGAGAAGAAGAAAAACTCTCAAGCCAGCAAGGAGGAAGTAGGCCCTGAAGACAGGTGTTTTAGATTACCATTATTAGTGCTATTTTACTGCTATGGTAGGGGATAATAGAGAATAGGGATACAAGGGACCTATTTTGTTTGATTTCTTTCATTATGGCCACTAACGTGAATTGATTTCCAAGCTGCTTCTACTTGCAGGACTGCTCACAATAGCATCAACTGAAAATAGATTAAGCAGGATGTGGGGAGAAAAATGTGGTTATGAAGTACATTGTACAGCCTACACCAGGGTCATGGCGCTGGGGATGGATGGGAAAGAACAGAAAAGAAGACACAAGGGACGTAGGGAGAGCCTTTTTACAAGCTTAGTTCCCAGGAAACACCTACTGTCGCCTCTTTCACAATGTGGCCCAAGTAGTAGTAGCCGTCAGTTTGTCTCCTGGCCAGCACACGGGCTCCCCTCATGAAACTGGAAGCCTTTGGGGATGAACGGATTAAACTCTCTCGTGCTGAGGGTGCCAAAGGTGTTCCAAGGAAATCTGGGCTCCATACACCACTGGAAAAGCTGTAAAAAACAGAAATGCAGGCAGTAATGAAGGCCCTGGCAAGAGAATTTCTGCACATTGCTGCAATGAACCCAAACTAGACCTGGTTGGGAATCCCYCTCTCCCGATAACTGTGTTGGTTTCTTAGCCTTGTTCCTTCTCTGCGTTATCCAAGTGATCCATCTGCAGGTTTTGAACTTACTCTGTTGCTGGACACGCTGACGGCAAAGAGCCACAGGAATCTTTACTAGCGGTGTGGCAACACTGGGCCTGAGAGATGGACACRGAGCTTGTCTGGGAGAAGGAGGAGAGGAAAGCAGAAGATGAACATGATTTCTGTTCCTAAATACTTAAAAGGGAATGTTATTTATAAAAGTGAARTTTGCATTCCAGTATGTTACTTCTCCTTGTGTATTTCTTTTGGTTTTCTATGTGATTTATTTCACAAGTATGCACTCCTATTTTAAGGCAACAGGATTTGAAAGAAGAAATACTAACAAAATAAAATCTAACAACTATATGATAAAAACCCTTGTGTTTCACCTTCTTTCTTTTAGATATTAATTTTTGGCCCATCTCAAATCCTGTCATTATTTTGTTCCATCTTGAAGGAGGCACTAAGCATGTGATCTTTAAATCAGGGTAGTTTACTTTCTTACTGAGTATTATGGCACTCAGCAATAAAACGGAGGCCAGGGCAGGAGGGTGGATAAAATGACCTGAAGAACATCTGAGAAGGATGACATCCTGGGGGAGAACGTGTCAGGTACTGCGAGAGAAAAGTGAAACATAAGGGACTGGGGAAAGTGGACAACAAATCARAAAATGTTATAATACAGCATTCAACTTTATGGAAAAGGATAAACTAAAATTGGGTGGCAAGAAAAAAAAACGCAAAAACCAACAAACAACCAACAAAAACTATAGAACAACAATAAAACTTGAATTGTTTCTCATTGTTTCCTGCACGCTGTTTCTTAAACTACCTTAGGGCTGTTACCAGACTGGGAAGAAGGAGGAACTTAAAATGTCAAAAGTACAAGGAGGCCCACGGGTGGGCACTGGGAAGCCACACTGTATCACCACTGAGGAGCGTTAGATTTAGCAGTTCAGGGAGTTAACTGATTTGCATGAAGCTGTTGTTTAATTATTTAAAAGGAGGTWTTCAGCCACCCCTGCCAGTGGGGCAGGGCAACAATAAAAGCCATGAATCAGGGTAAACTGGATGTAGGCCAAGACTAGCAAAGAAAACAGGAAACTGAACAAGGTGTTTTTATTCTTTCTTTCCTTTGGGATCTTCACCTCCTCCTGTCAGTGTTTCCAAGGGCTGGGCTGTAAAGCTCAGTGATATCCCTTTACAGGCCAAAACCAGCTCTGCAGAAGTAAACGGGGCTAAAACAAGATATAACAGGATTTGACCCCAAATGTTGGTCACAATGCCTGGTGCACAGGAGCTGCAGGAACTGCTCCCTGTCCTCCCAAGCAGGGATCTAAGGAGCAGTGCATACTTAGAAAGGTGGATTTACCAATTTGGAATTTTGGTAAAGCCTGTAACAGAGATGCCAAATCTATTTTAAAACCATTTTCAAGGACAATTTTGCTTTTTTTTTTTTTTCTTTTTTCCTATTAGTCTCATACCTTTTCAGAAGCAGCGTGAGGGAGTCTGATCACTTGAAAAGACCCCCCAGACTGCCGGGCTATTTTTTCCATCGCTTTTTGTTTGCCTGTTTCATCATCATCAGGATCTCCCAGGAGGCACACGACATGCACTGGATGTGACTTCTCCTCCATGAGGAGCCCACAGATGTCCTGGGCCTCGTGCTCGGGGAGCAGGTTGCTGAACAGACGCACTTCCTCGCAGGCTGGCTCCTCGAGCGCCGCGGCCACGCCGCTGGCRGCGGCCCTGCCATCCTCCAAGGGCAGGGATCTAACCCAGGCTGCTGCCTCGGCCACGCTGCAGAGGGAACATCTGACCAGGCACCTGCGCCACTTGAACACCTATGCAAAAAGGAAAAAAAAAAGACAGACAAAGAGGAAACAAAAGGCTCATTCAAACATGCAGCTCTTTCCTTGCATGGAACAGGTGGGTGATTCTGTATCCTTCTGAGAGCATCCTCCACAGTATGGAAGGAATTCCCCATGTCCTGTGACAGAATCCACACAATGAGGGAGGGCAGCTCTGTGGCCTGACGGAAGGCTGTGCTCCCACCTACATACACGCTGTGAGCCACCCATCTTCCTCCCTCAAAGGCAGCTGCCTGGTCACTCCCTCCCGCTGCTGGCATCCCCTGCACTTCACACCCTTCCCCACTCCAGCTAAATGACAACCAGAGCAGCTGCTSTCAGCTGGGGAGAAGCACTGAAAAGCGCTGCTTTTCCCGCACACCTGGTGAAGACCTCGTGCTCCTTAAAGCTCCTCCACCTGTTCTAAAGCTCCCGGTGCTGTGGGCAGCCTTGCTCCGCCTGCACTCCCAACGCCCTTTCGCGCTCCGCCTCCCCGCGGCGCTACCTCGCTGGAAAACGCCACGACGTTGAACGCGGCCGCGCTGGGCCCGGCGGCCAGCTGGAACAGAGCCCGCACGAGCAGCTCCCTCAGGCAGCGGCCCGCGGCGGCCGCGCCTCCCCGCGCGCCCACCACGAAGGTGGCGC
>NW_020455149.1:419841-714726 GCF_003342845.1 Nothoprocta perdicaria
GCGGCGGGGCGGCGCGGGGCCGCGGCGGGGCTGACGCGTGTCGCTGTGCCGCAGCGCGGGCGGCGGCGTGCACATCGAGCCGCGCTACCGGCAGTTCCCGCAGCTGACGCGCGCGCAGGTGATCCGCGGCGAGGCGCTCTCGGGCTTCATGTGGTTCTGGATCCTGTGGCACTTGTGGCACAGCTCCGACATGGTGCTGGTGAGCKGCGGGACGGGGCGGGGCGGGACGGGGCCGCGGCGGCGCCGCCCTCACCGGCCCTGCGGCGCAGGGCCACTTCCCGTACCCCGACCCCGCCGCCTGGACCGACGAGGAGCTCGGCATCCCCCCCGACGACGAGGAGTAGCCGGCGGCGCGGGTCGCCTTGTGTTCCGGGCGGCCCCGGCCCGGGAGRGGGGCGGCCGGGAGCCGGAGCGCCGCCTCGCGCGGCCCCGGCCCCTCGGCCCGTTCCAATAAACGTTGCCTGTAAATAACGGCGGTGCGACTGACGCTGTGCTGGTGTCCGAGCCTCGGGCCGGCGCGGGGAGCGCCTCCGTGTGCGCTGTGGTGCCGCGGGAAGGGGCTGCGTCCGCGCCTGGCAGGGCTCCCTCGGGACCCGTGGGGATCCTGCCCTCGTGCCCACCCGGCAGCCCCCCGTCCCGAGGCGGCTCCCAATCCTCGGCACCTTGCCCTTGGCCGCAGCTGCTCGTGCAGAAAGGGCCCCCGTGGGAACAGGGGCGCATCCAGCCTTCCCTAGAGCGAAGGAGGGGAGGTTGCCGTGGCCGTAGCAGCCTCCGCGCTCGGTTCCATGAAATCAGGGACCTTGCCAAGCAAGAAGCGGCTCAAATGTCGCTCAGGGAGGCGGCCATCCCAGTGTGGAGCAGCGGGAATGAGGTGGATCCTCTCCAAATCCGTGTCTCTTGGCCAGAGCCTCATCCCCAGCGAACGGGGCCCAAGGAGCTTTGTTCTCACTGCCCACGAGCCCCCTGGTCCCCCCTCTGCACCAGAGCAGCCCTGGGGCCGATGGATAAATAACCCCCTGCTGCAGACGGCTCCATGCAGTCAATCTTTATTATAGCAGTATTCTCATATTCACATCAAGTACATAGAACTTTTTGCCTTTTTTTTTTTTTATATAATACAGAGTTCTTTAAATAACTTTACACAGAAATAGTTTTCTTCAATCTGAATTCAGCTATCAAATTTTTAATATGTTTTTAAGTCTCCATGCTCTCTAACCAAACTGGACAATATTTCCCATTGTACAAATTTACATGAGAAAAAACTCCAAAGTACAAATGAAGGGACGACAAAAGTAAAGGGCGAGGAGGGGGGAACAAACAAGAAGTATAAGCTGTATTGGCAATAAAGGGAAAACTCGAGAAGAAGGGGCAGTTGCCATGACCTAGGTAACAGAAAACCCCAAACAGACGCCGTTATGAATTAAAAAAATAAATACAAGTTTCAGAACAATTTACTCCATTGTCGATTTTTGTAAAAAGCAGCTATGGAAACCCACTAACACAACTGGTTTTAAGCAGACTGGACCTTCTCCTTTGCAGTTATAAGCTCCTTGCAAATCTCTGGTGCTGCCGGTGCCGGCTCCGCTGTGCGGGGCCCTGTCCCGGGTCCGGAGCCGACGCGGAGCGTCGGCTCCGGACCCGGGACAGGGCCCCGCACAGCGGAACGCGCGACAGCGGCTCTGTCCGTGCGCCCCTTCCCTCTGGATATGGAGGGAAGCAGCATCCAGGCTGGTGGAGAGACCACGGCCTGGTCTCCGTCAGTGGGGAGAGGGAGGCGGGAAGGACACGCGGCTCATGAAGGAATGATGTGCATGATTCTTGCTTTTTTTTCTCGAAAGGTTCACAGCTTTGAATAAAAAAGCACATTTATTGCACGTACGCTTTGCTTCAGACAGAGTTGATTTAGATGATGCCCTCACATCYCCCAGGAGCCCTACAGCTACGTTTGGTCACTCTGCCCAAGGACAGCGCCTGGACGTGGGCTGGCTCCGTTGCTTCTCCTGCTGCTCCGTGAACCCCCTGAATGCACAAACAGGTTCTCTGCTCATCAGGTGGACAGGTCCTCAGGTGAACGCACAAACGCAACGCAGAGTGACACTGATCAGAACAAAAACCAACCGCGGGTTTTCCAAGCCCGAACCGAAGGAAAACGCAACCTCTCGTGTGCCGCTCGCTCGCTCCGGGTGACGCGGGGYGTCCTCTCCTTATAGGAGATGCCGCCCTGTGCCCCGTGCTCTGGGTGTCCCTGCTGGAGCAGGGGGTTGGACTAGAGGATCTCTAGAGGTCCTTCCAACCTCAGCCACTCTGGGATGCKGCGAGAGGCTTCCTCAGCTGCGGCCGGCGCCCTCCCGACGCAGCCGGAGCGACTGGCCAGGCCAAGGCCTCTCAAGGAGGCTGCAGGGGCTGGACCCTCTGCTGCCGAGGGGCTTCCCAGGCCCCACAYGCGCCCGTCAGCCCCCTGGCAAAAACAGGGAATGGCTTCCATGGGACTATCATCAAAACACACACAACCACCACCCTRGGAGAGCTTTTAGTGCAGGATTTGGGCTCGGTAAAAGGATTCCTGATAGTTCCTGGAATGTTGGTAAAACACTTAAAAATTACACTAGGATTTGCAACAGGAACGAAGACCAAARTGAATCCGACATTTTGTATGAACTGTGCACTTAGACATAACTCTGTAAATTTGGATTTATGTCCCAAAGAAGAAAAGGGAAAGATCTGAAAAAGCACTAAGACCAAAACCCAGTCTTTCATCCTTATGGACAACGAGGTTAAACAGGACACTAATATTTAGGTACTGCCAGGAGCCTAAGTAACAGTTGGAAATTTGAGCAAATCAGAGTCAAACACTGGTTGTCCCTCACCTGTGAGGACGCCTATGACCTCCCAGGGTTAACGTGCAGTAGCAGAACAAGGGATGACTAAACTGGAGCCTCCAACGTTGGGAAACTGCAAGAGGCCTGAAAAAGAACTAAGGAAACCCGCAGCTAATCCATAAAACAAAACTGATTGCACCTTCTGGATCAGGATGTTAGTYCTACACCCTGAAGGGTGAGGATGCTGACTCCGTATCATCAATTCCTCCTAAACTAGCTCTTGCTTTGCATCTCTCATCTCATTCCCTAAAAGGACAACTCTTCAACACTTTCCATCACATTTCTTTCTTTAACAAGATCTTTGCGTTTGGGGGATGGGGCGGGGAGGCTTATTTACCTTTAAGTTAAATGAATATCATTTAACTTTCAATAGAGCAGACTTCACGTAGCAGGTTAACTGAATTATTAGGCATCCTTCAATTCCTGGCTTTGAAATGATGGTGGGTATTTGGGGGGACGCTCCCTGTCCTCCCGGACCCTCTACCCCTTTTCCTGCTCTCCGGAATTGCTGGGCTAAAGCAAGGGCTACACACAAGCAGAGGTAAAGCAGAAGCACCGCGCTCACCTCCGTCGTGCTCTGGAGCTGCGAAGGCACGAGGGCATTTGGCAAGCTGCACAGACACGCTGGGGGAATCCCTATGTAAACCGTTCCATAGGGCGTCTCGCTATCTTTCTTTTCTAACCAAAATATATGTGCTAGTTTGCACTTCAACTTTCGCCCTCCRTATTCCGCAGGTTTTAAACAGCTCCCTCTTTCCACAGTCTTACCATTATTTTCTGCTGCCATGCTGCTTGACTTGCCTAGTTCCTGTGCTAGCATCCTTGAAGCTCGAAGGCAAACACAAAGTKGGAACAACTCAGCTTCACTCTGTTCTTTTGAAGAGCTTACTCATTAAAGGATATTTCTAACGTAGGCCAAAACAAATACGAAGGGCAAACGCTTATTGACAAGGCAGCAGTAAACGGAGAGTTTGCCTGAGAAGAGCGATGCCCTAAGAGGCCATTTACGCAGCTGATTTTGGACTAGACTTGACTGTACCTAGAACCTTGGCCTGCCGTATTATGCTGCTAGTGATTCTTGTTTCTCAACAGGTAGAAGACACGCTGTCTACAGTACTATGGACAGTTTGTGCTACACGTGCTGCACTCACAGTCAAGAAGGGAATGAAATCTACAGGCTCCAAGGGCGTGAAATGTCTGCGTGCTCCTCCCCTAAATTCAGCCCCTCCGCTTATCAAAGCTCCAGCTTAGTTTTGATCCTAAGATCCTTGGGGACCTGGCTTCCCAAATGCTCTGGAAAAGGCATTCMCGTCACCATACACACAGAGAGGCAAACCTGGCTGCCTCTGTTTGACCTGCAGTGTCTTTATCCTTATCGTGGCATTCCTGGGAATGCCTCTCACGGGCACAGATTACTCCAGGAGACGCTGGGAGCCACGGTAAGGTGGCAGTTCTGGGCCCCAAACAGCCTCCATCATCATCAGCTCCTACAGCATCAAGTACAGCAAGAGATGCCTTGGGTAGGAATAAAAAGCAGAACTGGATGAATTTAATGACTTGCACGACTTTGGTGAAAAACAAAGGATTAACAAACTAATTGCACCCGGGGCCATTCGTTCAGACTAGTTAAGCTCCGCTCTGATGTTCCAGTTCCAGGAAATACACCAGGGGAAATAGGCAGGTACTGATGGGTCGTGGCAACAGGAAACTCTGCAGGTCTCTCCTAACCGCACGGAAAGGGAAAGGCAGCGGGAGGGCAAGGACAACAGGAGAGGTCCTGTGGGCGTGCGTAGGTAATGAAGACCTCAGGAAGAGGTGGGATTATACAGTGGCAGTTTGGAAAATATTTTATTAGAGACTGCAGAGCTAAAAGCGACGTGATTGTCTGGAAGGACGTCCCAACGTGCACACACGAACAGAAATATGCAGCAACAGCTCCGTGTTACAGCATGGACACAGGGTGGGACATCACAGAGCAGCTTAAGAAATTTGGTGTGATTGACATGAGTGTAGCTGTCTTTTCACTTCAATTTACTTCCTTCTTTCTATACGGGGCATTCACCGCTTGTCTACTCGTCCCCCCATTCACTAAGCATCTACAGGGCACTGTTAAGACCGATCCTGAAGGCATGCAAGACATCCAGAGTACTTCCTGAAGGAAAARAWAAAAAAAAAAAAAAAAAAGAAAATCAATTATTTACAAACCAAATTTACTCCAAAGTTTTGCATGGGGATTAAGAGGGACCTCTGAAAGACAAACACACGTTACTACAGCTAGCGGAGGGCAACAAACAAAGTGAAAGCCAGTAGAAACACATCCTGAAAGGATTTCTCTAAACAGCAGCCAAACAACTTGCACATTCCTCAGGGAAAAAAAAAAGAAAAAAAAAAAGAAAAAAATACAGAGAAACTAAATAACCAAACAAACCAACCTCAGTAAAAACAAAACCCCAAAGATCACGTGTTACTCATAAAGTGCTTTGCATGGACAAGGAGAGCAGTTTTCCTTGTGCTTTTCCTATGGGCTCAAGAAGCATACTGTAGACTAATGGGTAAGGAACCATCCCAAAAAAAAAAAGGGGATTTAAGCAAAGAAAGAATGAAAGAATGTTTTAAGCAAAGAAAGAATGAATTTCCTAACGGTTATATTTAACAGTTACATTTTAGCAGAACAGTTTTCTGCTAGGGCGACCTTGTGGAACAAAACTAAGGATTTTAAACAAGCTCTGCAAGACGAGTTGCTCTTGAACCGCGTGTACAAGCCCTGGCAACAGTTTCTTCCAAAAGAAAACCCAACAAACCTCCCCAATCCGCCGTTTCCCGCCTGCGCTCCGTGCACAGCCGGGGCGGAAGCCCCCGCGCGCGGGTGGCGGCACGCAGGGAACGAGGCGGGAGCGAGCGGGCTCTCCCGGAGCAGACATCCGTCCCCGTTCTCCCCGCGTGCCGCCTTCCCCCTGGGCCGGGATGGCTCCGGCCGCTGCTGCGCTCCGGCACCGCTGCCCAGCGCCAACGCGCCGCGCAGGGGCTGTCGCTGCCGCGCGGAGCCCCGCCAGCCTCCGGAGGAAACAACGTACAAAGAGACGAACACAAAACCCCTACAGCATCTGAAGACCCACAGCAGACAAGAAAAAAGTTGTGCTTTTTTTTAACGCATCCTGTACACAAAATCAGCTCAATTCATGTTCCAACATGAATCACTTCATTCTCCCCGTGACTCTCAAGTCACTCGCTATTGCTGTCTTGCTCGTGTTCGTGGAACCCACACGAATACACAGTATTTCAGTGGCGATTCCCACGGATCCTCAGGCGAGGCCGCGGCACGGCCGGGCTCCTCCGCGACACCCCGGCACGGACACCCCTCTTGCCCCGTGCGTTTGCCTCCCTCCTTTACTGGCCACCCTTCCATTTGCCGCCCTCGTGTTGTGCAGAGACCGCCCAGGCCCGGCCTGGCCAGCGCCGACCCGCTTCTCCGAGCCGGGATCCGTCCCTCACGTGGTCTGACTTGCCTCCGCACACGTGAGGTACATTTAATGCCACACACCAGAGAACGTGGCAGACAGAGCACATCACCACATATCCTACCAGAGGTAAACCACGTGGTGGTTCCTACCAGAGGTGAGCCACGTGGTGGCTTTTTTTTAACTTTTCTTTTTCTTCCCTGACTGGGTAACTTGTCAGAAAGCTACCGACCACTTGGAAACCAGGACCGGAGAACAGGGAAAGAAAGCACTTGATTGCAGACACCGCCACCTTCATCCCAGTTTGCGAAGGGTACAAAGGGGAAGGACGCACGTAAAGGGAGGAAGAGCTCACAGGGAGGAAAGCGATGAGAGGAGGAGCAGGAGTCGGCGTGGATCCAGCAAGTACCGTTTGGTTTTGTTTTAATCCGACAACTTGCCGTCAGGACAAGGTGCTCCACACGTATGCACGCACTGAGCGGAGGACGTCGAGCTAACAGGATAAAAATCCTTTTWAAAAAAAGAAAAAGCTCTCAAAAGTACCAAAACATAATTTTTGGAATGTCTAATTCTAGGGGGGGTTTGTATTTGTATTCAATTCAACCTGAGAACTTTTTTTCCCCAGTTACGAAAACATTACATATTGGTAAGGTACCTGGCATTAACCTGCACCCTCTTTTAAAATAAAACTTTTAAAGTAGGTACATACACCATTCACAGTCTGTATCGGGAATTGTACAGACTTCAGATGCCACAGCAGCATCTCTGATAAATACATTGTATCAGAAGATACAAAAAGAAAAATGAAAAAAAAAAAAAAGAGGACAATCTCTCCATTTTTTTTTTTTGTTAACTTCAGTTTGTTGCTGGACCAACAAAAGAAGGATTTACCTAATCCTTCTAAAAGATGCCATATATGCACACACCAAGAAAATACTGGAAAAGGAACAAGGTTAAGGTTGGTGGTTGTTTTTTGTTTTTCGTTGTTTTTTCGAAAAAGTGATAAAAGGAGATCCAAGAGAAAAAAAAAATGAAGGTGCAGCAGCATCCCCTTTTCCTTTGGATTAACCGCTTGGCCTTTAGCCGAGTGTCTTCTCCAGCTCCATGCCCCCGCAATTTTACTTTCCCGCCAGCGCCAGCCCGAACCAGAGGCAGGTGTGGATGCGCGAGCCTGCAGCGCACCGAAAAGGGGATGCTGCGTTGTCCGTGAGCCAGCGAGCACACACCGGGGGGAGGAGAGCAGAACGGAGGGTGATCCTTTCCATTAGCGCTCGTCAGACAGTCAGCCTCTGAGGACACGTGGTTAGAGGGAGGAAGCCCCGGCAGAGCATCCCAGCAAGGCTCCCGACGTGCAGCAGCAGCAGCAGCAGCTCCGTGCCCTCGCGCCCGAGCACCGAAGTCGAACCGCGAGGGCCCTCTCCTCTCTCCGGGGAATGATGCCAAGGGCACAGGCAGCCACTGCGGGTCTCCGATTGCATGTGGTGTTTTGTGTTGGAGGAGAAACACTGGCAGCAGGGTGTTCTGGTTCCTAAAAAGGTACTTGGGTTTGGTTGGGTTTGGTTTCCCATTGTGTTGGCCTGGCAGTTCCATTCTGCTCCGCTTTTAAGCTTATGGATATCTTTTCTAGATTACTTTAGGTGCTGAGGAGCAGAATAGAGTTTGGATGTTAAGAAACTGTAGGAACACAAGACTTAAATAACAGAGTGGGTGCTGCCATGGTGCTGTGGCTACTTGAATGCTGCAAATTCTCCTGTAGAGGGAGGACAAGAGCTTGGTTTAAAAAGGTGATTTCAATTAATTAGTGGTCAAAGATTCTCTCCAGACTAGTTGAACATTAGGTTAAACACAAAAGAAGTTAAAAAATGCAAACTGTTAAAAATAAAGCATAAAAGACTACGTAGTGAAAGAACATTAAATACAGAGCCAGCACATCTTACTGAAAAAAAGAATTTCTTACAAGCAAGCTGTACCCATTTGTCCCAGGACAGAGGTCTGAAAGTTCAAGCCATGTCTAATTCATCGTGGATTTAGAAATAAAATGTGCCTGTTTAATTGGACTGTAAAACCCCTTTTGCACATACAACTGTCCAAAAAAGTGACAGCTGCACTAAAGGTGTCAGCTGCCAATGGATCTGCGGCGCGGTGGGAAGACGGATTGTTACAAAGAACTGCTCTGCACACACGGGAACCTTCAAGGACTGCATGCAGAAAGGTGCCTGAGTATTAAACTGCTATTAAGAGTATTTGAGCCTGGCTCACACACCAACAGAGCGCCCTAATGCGAGGAGGGAAAACCAGGGGGAAAATAAAGCAAAAAATAAGGGGGGAAAAAAATTACAAGACAGTCTATTCATGGAGCAGAAGGCAGGGATCACTAACGTGGAGCTCAACCCTCTGCTTGCTTCGGAATCAGTGAATAAGYAGCAACTCTGCGCGGTTGCTTTCCCGTGCTGCCATCTCACTCAGCACCATTTATTCAGGTGTGTTAATCAAAAGGACACAAAGTGGTGGGAAATGCTATGCACCCATTCCGTCCCGTTGGCCCYGGAGCGCAGGCACTGTGCGGAGCGGGCGGCGAAGCCGGGGCAGGGGCTGCAGCACAGACCTGCGAGCGGCGGCTGCGGAGCGGGGCTGGTCAGTCCGCAGGAGGCCCGGGGAGACCTCGTCGCCCTCTACAACTACCTGAAGGGAGGCGGCAGYGAGGCTGGGATCGATCCCTCCTCCACAATAGCTACYGACAGGACAAGAGGAAATGGCCTCGAGCTGGACAGGGGAGGTTCAGGCTGGATAACAGGAAGAATTCCTGCATGGAAAGAGTGGTGAAGCACTGGGACAGGCTGCCCAGGGAAGCGGTGGGGTCACCATTCCTCCTGGCAGTGTTCAAGGCCATGTGGATGAGGCACTCGGGGACAGGGTTTAGCAGGCAGGGTGCTGAAGGGCTTATGGTTCGACTCAATGATCCTGAAGGTCCTTCCCAACCATAATGGTTCTGTGGTTCCGTACAAGGGAGCAGGAAGAAAATCAGCAAGCAGGGCCGAGAGGGGGCTGTGAGCGAGAGGAAGCAGGCCGGGAGCGAGGCTGAGGCCTGGGCTGCGGCGGCCCCACGGGGAGCCTGAGGCCTGGGCTGTACTGTGTTATTTCTTCCTGTTCCTCTCTCTCTTCTAAACCCCTTTTTAAGAGGGGAAGGGCAAAAGATCATCAGATATTGCCATGGGGGGCTTTATTTTCTCTTTTCTTAAGAATGACATTCATGCTTAACTTCGCTTTCAAAACATGCCCTACTTAATTTATTTTTCAGCGTGCTTTCCTAAACTGCTGATTAAAGATCAATTTATAAACAAGAGATCGCTCCCTCATTACTCATCTTGTCCTTCAGCCCATTTCTGCTAATAGTTTGGCTTTTAATAGTTGCCCAGGGATTTCAGAAGATAAAAGACGAACCATTAATTATGAAAGGGCAATGGAAAAACAAGACCAAAAGTCAAGAAGTATTTCAAATGGTGCAGTAGCTATAAAGAGGTGATTTTCAGACTTTTTTTTTYCCATTTCATTTTAGCAGAGAGKTTTTTTTTTGTGATAAGATCGTGCTAAGTCTCCCACTTCAAAGTCCAGATGCTGATCTGGTCTCAAAGCAAGTAGGTGACCAAGATAAGTCACATGTTTATCTAACAGGGGAATTACGTTGACTGCACATGTGGTTACCAGCAACAGCTTTCCTTCCATGAGGAATGTAGATGGCTCTGACCGTCTACGTTACAGGAGCCCTCTATCCTGCTAGGTTTTAACAGAACTTTTTGAGGACTAGCTGAAAAGTATTTTATGTCATCCATTCTGTTTTGGAGATGTAAAATATCTGTAGCTGGTCCCTCATCCTCCGTAGGACACCCCATCGGGCAAGCACAGGTAGGCTGCTCCTGAGATGCAGGATGCCCACAACCAAGCGACAATCGAACCACAAATTCACTGCTTTCTAGTTGGACAGGAAGATCTTGCCTGAGAGCAATGAACGGATGAAATGATGACAGTTTTGAGAATACATCTGACCTACCTTGTCCTGCATGAATAGGATCATCCCAATTCTGTCCTGCAATTTTTTGGATGCTGTTCTACAGCAGCCAGTGCCAACCCAAGATGCAGAGACCTTCCCTCCTGGCCTGAGCAGCTCCTCCCTGCAGTGCCACCCTGGAGCTCACCTGGCAAACGCCAAGCGGGGGGACTTCTCTAATGATGTTTGAAGAACTGCTCTCTTCGCTGTGGTGGSAAACCCGTGCACCCTGTGCGGAACTGACTCGTTATGGGATCAGAGAGGATGTGCCAGYGCAAGGCTGGGAGCCAGCCCGTGCTCACTCTGTCAGCTTGCTGTGCTATAAAGACACCTATCTGAAAATCTGGGAAGTGAAAAGACATGAGGCTATTTTATCGATTGAGACGGGCATGTGACAGACACCCCTTTTTTGCTTTTTCCCTTCCACCATGCAGAACTCCTGAAATTTGCTTTCAATGACAACGAGAAATTCATTTCCACATGCTGTAGAGCATTTAAAAATCTACATTTCTTACAGACGGCTTTTGAGTTAGTTGCTACAGTCTTTTCATGTTTGTCGTATGCGAAGCAAGTGGACACTATTTCAAATGCAATCACTCAAAAATCTACTAAAAGATTAAGTTATCTCATGAGCCCAAATGATATACTGTAAGGGCATGTTCGGAGTGGAACAAGTTGCCCCTTATCCCTGGAAGGATTTAAAATGCAGTTTACAAGTGTCCCTTCTGAGAAATTTATAAGTTACGTGGGCTCCTGAGGTCACTAAGGGATATATACCTGACATCTGAATTGCACCCCTTATCAAAGAGCAGATGTCATGCTTTTTCAGAAGGATCCCAGTGAGAAGATGCCCTTCTAGGTCCATGCCAGTTGTGTCCACTGGAGTAGAGAGCAACCGACCTAGCAAAGGGACAGTATTTCTACAATTAATCTGCTACTTTGCCTGGATTACACTCACAGACACAGAAAAAAAAAGTTTGGAGAAAAAAATATAGTTTTCCTTCAGTTCTTGTAGCAATCTTCCACACGGCTACTTTCCATTGACTAAATAAAAACTTGGAACATACTCTGATGTGGATAGCTGGTATCCTCAGGCCAGGAGCAGACATTTTTTTGTTTCTCTACTCACATTACCCAGATGAAGAGATGTAAAGATAAAATGAATCTCACATGGTATAAACTGCCTCTCCCCAGAAGCCTGGGTCCTTACAGACCAGTTTAAGACCTACAGGCATCTGCTCCTGAATTATACAGCTGGGCTGCAGTCTTTTTTTATGAATCCTGACCAAATCTACAGGTAAATTTAGGCATTTTCTGCCTATACATGTTCCAAAATTCTACTGAAACTGCAATTATAAGCTACATTAGTTCAATGCCCAAATGCCTTTTATGTCTGATAAGGGCAATGATCATCAAAAAATAGCCTCATTTTAGGATTCATGAATGCATTTTTTTACGAAGCAAAGACAATGTTCTTGTCAAGGATGCAAGAATAGCACTCATTATCCAAAAAAACCCCTCAAGTCACAAAAGAAAAATTCCAACACTCTGACAACAGATGCAGCAGGAAACGGGGCCAAATATATCTAAGGATGGCAGCATTCTTTTCCATAACGTAGTTCCTATAACTCTGAAGAATAACCTTAACAACAGCAAGGAAAACACTACTCCTGGGAATATCTTGCTTGAACTTCCCGGGCAGACCCTAGAAAGAGCGGGACAGGGCCGGGCAGTGCTGATGCTTCTGCACTTTCCTGAAGCCCCGGGGAGCCTTTTCCGCAGGCGCTTCCACCTCCTGCTCCGCCTCGGCACAGGGATGGGCTCTGCAACCCACACTGAGCGCCGACCCCAAGGCCTACAAGTCACTTCTCTCAGCTCTCTGAAATGGAAAACTTAATGGATAAAAGGAAAAAAAAMCCACCTAAGTCCTGTTTTCATTTTAAGATAGGCCTGCCAGGATGAGGTAGAAGTATCAGAAAGACAGGAAATAGATTTCTTAAGACAATAATAACTTTCATCTTCAATAACTGTTTCCATAGAGCTGGATTTCTACAGCTGAATTTTCTTGCACAACATAATGAAATAAAGAAAGCTTACTTCCAAAATTGTTCCAACAATAGAAGCCAAAAAAGCCATTAAAACCAGGTTAGAAAAACGTAGAAATTACCTATCTCTCCCTAAATGAATTCCACCTCCTGCTTTAAAAGACTTAGTAGCCAGGAAGAGAGCAGAAAACTTTTTTTTTCCTTAACTTCTCATCTAATATAAAAGCCTAGTGCTAGTAGAAGTGCAAAGAACTCTATAATAGCCATTAAGGGCACTTCTGGCCCTTGAAGGCCTAGCAAAACTGCAATAGCTTGTTTCTGGTGCAGAATAATCTGTGAAAATGAAAGGCCTAACAGTTTGAAACACTTGATTGCATAAAGGTGTAACACCACAGTTGTTACTATTTTCCTGTTTGACTCCCAAGATTGGGAGTCACATAACCTGAACCACTGTTCCAAATTACCAGTTCCAGAAAACAGGTCCAGCGAAAAAGCGCCTTTCAAGCAAGCTGAYAAGATCTCGCTGGGTTTTCTCGCTTTCTCAGGTCGGTTCCTAGTCTGACCGACTCTCTTCCAGTCAAACTAGCAGCTTTTGTATGATCCCTCACTGAACAGTGTGTGCTCAGCAGTATTAATAATATGGAAGTTACTAAAATGTTTCATTTTAAYGGAGTTCATGGAATAATATTGATTTCTGTGAAAACAGCTGTGTTTTCAAATGGTCTTTTTCTTTCTATTGGGGCGCTAGCAGTGTATTTCTTTTRAAGAATTTGGTACTGCTTCAGACTTTTTTCTGACATCCTTGCTAAATGATGGTTATGTGGATCATTATAAGCAACAGCAATTCAGCAAAATAGAGATTCGGAATTCCTTCTATGTTGCCTTGTAGGAAAACCCTGCGATACCTAAACTATAGCACATCAGAACATTTAGGCAAAACCCCTAAACAAATAAAACCCAAAGCACCACTCTGCAGGAGGAGATATTCTCTAAGCAGCACTATTTTAAACCTCAACTTTCAGAAAGTCACTAATGTCTTTCTTTGCATTCCGTGTTGTATCTGCTAACTTCTGTTGACCACAAGAAGTTTTCACTGGTTTATTTCTCCACCTCGTTTCCCACAGATGAGACARTTAGTAAGTGAATAATCTAACGTCTATTGCTCAAATATCATGTCCTCAACTGGAAAAAAAAAATGAAGGCAGCTTGTGCAGATGAAACTTAAATACATCACTGAGTAACTAACTCCAATCAGTAAACCTGCCAAAATATGACACAACAAGCAAAAATGAAAACCTGTGACCTCAGGATGACTTTTGCTTCTTTTGAAGTGACTTTTCCCATTTCTCCTAAGTGACCTTACAGTTCTTCTTGTGCCAGCTGGTCCCAAGGCATCCCTCACCGGCACGAACTTTGTGCTTTGGACACCTGATGTTGGACACTGCATTAGGCAGTGCATTTTCATTCCCTCAGCCCACCTTCACGAACAGCTGGTAGGAACCGAGCCCCTCCATGTGTTGCCCCCGTGGGCACGCAGCAGCACACAGACACACAGGCACACGCTTTCACACGTCGTYTCAGTGCACTGGAAACCCACCGTATCCCCCTGCCTGGATGGGCGTTTTGGGAGAAGCACAAGCATAGAGACTAAAATCCTCCGTCTGGAAGCCAGCCCGGTTTAAGGAGGGCTCAGATGCACTGCGGTGAATTTTTGGCAATGACCGGGCCAGAAGCTCAATGGAGGCAAGAATCTGAAACGGGGAGAAAATCAGCGATCAGAGCTCGGGTTCCAAAACTGTGAGCAGTCTCATTCCGGCAATGGCAGAACACCAATTACTTACAGATAAATATTTATACACACATTCAAATAGAAACACTTAAAAACAGACTAATACTTTGCACTCTGATATTTAYATATTCTCATAAGCCTGAAAAGGACATTTTGGAAGGCACATTTTCCCCTTTAGAAAGACATACTAATTTCTCTCTGTGAGCTTCATGACTATCTTTACCCCCTTGCTTAYAGTACCTACATCATCCCTGCAAATAAAAGTTGGAAGTGGTTTGCTTAACATTTAACTACTATGAGGCCAGTAGGGGGAGCTCTGTATTTTTGACATTGATTCTGAATATTTATTTTTTTTTAAAAAAGCCATTAAATAAATAATTTTGATTAAATAATGAAAAATAAGCCAGCTCTTAGAATCCATGCCTTTTCTTAGCAGGGATAATAAATCCAGTTTTGTGGCAAAGTTATCACAAATCTAACTCTGAAATATTAGTGCCTTACTACAATTATTAATTCCACTATTGCTCAGTATAATTTTCTCCAACACATAAACGCTTTTCCAATTATACAAGAAATTTTAATACCTGCTTTTAAGCTTGAATATGAACATTTCTAACTAAGTAGCATTAACCAAACAGTTAGCTACCAAAACAGGACTCTTATGAAGCCCTGTCAGAACACTCAATTGATAAAGAAACAAAAAACCCCTTGACCTGGCTAACAAGCTCATAATTGACCTTTATTTTTTTCCTATTTGGGATGTAAAATCAACTAAGAACATTTCCCACCTGTGGAAAAAGGGGTCTCTCATCTCTTTTCTTTTTTAAGCATTCTGCCATTAGTCTCTTCATAGCTTTTGGACAGTTGCTCCGTACTTTGCTGAGATCTGGAGATAGGTATCCTCGTCCCACCATAAATATTATCTGCATTTTAGGGGAAGAGATGAGGGGAGATGAGTGCATTAAACAGTGTAACAAGTAAGAAACATGATGAATCTTACTGGATTTTTCTAGGCTATTTTATTTCTACCAGCAAGTTTTCTACTCCTAGAAAGTAGTATCTGCTGCTGCAGTCACCAAGTTCCTGGGAGCAATGCTGGCTGACCTGCCTAGTGCAGTGCAGAGAAAAATGCAGAGAAAAAGTTACAATTCTCCTCCTTTCCTTTTTAATTAACCAAAAAAAAAAAAAAAAAAAAAAAGAGAGAGAGAGATTTAGGTGAATTTAGGTGAAGCCTAAATGCTCATAAACAGTTGCCATTTATAGGAATAGCCATCTGAGGCACAGTTCCTGGGTGACAGAAACAGTTTAAAAAAAGGCAACTCCATAACAGGAACAAATACCTAAAAATAAAATACTAACTTGCCTCATATTATAGAAGTTGACAGCAAGTTCATACCTAGTAGCATTTTAGGAAACATATGGACTCTAAATATCTAAAATGCCCTTACCTTTTGAATACAACCCCCTTATTCTTTTTCACCAGAGAAGCTTCTTTCCATCCCACACTTCCCCAAATCCCAAACAAACTAAAAGAAAGCAACAACAAGGGAGAGCCTGGCTCTTCTTTGTGGAAACTACTCCAAGTCAGGTTTGGTAGTGCATTTAGAAAGACAGTATTTTCTTTTTACAGCAAAAACTTTAAAACTGAGAGTTTGCTTTAGGCCTGGGGCTAAAACTTTAGCACAGACCTGATGTCACTTAACAGAAAGTACGAAAATGAAGTGTTAAACCTGGTTTGTCTTTGGGGTTTTTTTTTGCMTATATGAAGAATATGAAAAAAGTCAGCAAACATGGTCACGTCAAGGCAAGGTCAGAGGCAGAGCAGCTTCAGTTCAGCAGCCCCCTGACACCAACTCGTCCTCCCAGGGGAGCCAAGCCGAGCCCCACTGCAGCTGCAGCAGGGGTACGACGCCTCACTGGTTAATGAAATGGACCCATTTCATATCTCGACACAARGGCAAAACAGCACATAGAAGAGTAGTTTGCCTGAGATGTTATTTATACCCATGTAATTCTGGTCTTTTCTGAACTTTTGAACTTATTTGCATCTGGATTTGCATGGAGAGGGAGCATGAAACTCCCACATGGTTTATCTAGAAGTTCCAAAGTRCCACAGCAATGTTTCATAGTAAAGACTATTTTATCTTATCCCTTACTACTTCTGCAAATACATCTAGCAGCATGTTAAGAGTTAGTTTTYACTCTAAAGCTACAGTATTTTACTGGGAACTACTCCAAATTCTTTAATATTTTTGATTCCGTTTTTTTTATTAATACAGAGCAACTTTAAATACCTAAGGAGAATGCCACCACAAGACCAGCCCTAGTCATTCTATGGAAATCTCTTCAGGTCAGAGACATCATGATGTGCAATGAAAATGGCACTTTGCTCCCCGGGATGTCTGCTGCGAGGCAGCAGTTACTGTGGACGCTCAGCACCTGCTCTGTGGAAAGCTGGGGCTGATAAAACCCAACACATCAGGTCACGTTCGGTATCTAGGCCTCACTTGTGATCTAAAACCTGTCTCAGTACTTGGTTCTGGGCACCCACATCTCTAGGGCTYGTGATGCAAATCTCATAAGGTGAAAATAAAACAGATACTGCTTTTAAAAGGCTGCAGCCATCTGGCCAGGAATCTGGACATTTCCTTTCCTTCAAAAGAAATGAAGTGGAGAGAAAACAAGTTGCTCCACATTTGATGAATCGGGATGAAGYGCTCTGACGCGCAGGGAAGCAGCCTTACAAAATGGCATTCTCACATGAACGTTGCTATGGTTGCAGTTCTCAAGTACTGACACCATCAAAAAAAAAAAGAACAAAACAAAACCCGAGGGAGGCGAATCCAAATACAACGTAAATACATCATCACTACCYAGACATGGAATACTTTGCACCAAAGGCCTTGTCGCATACATCTCGTTTCCAGACTAGAAAACTGAAATGAGACAAGCCTTCCTGAAGATGGCTCTCATATAGCAACACACAGGTGTGGGGTATCTCTAGACTTATGGAATATTTGTTSACAAGTAATTGTCCTACAGGACAGACACACACTGAAAAGTCAGACACTTTATCAAGCAGTATTTGAGAGGTGCTGGAATCCTCAATACCCATTAGATGGTGCAGGCGTTTTTGGAGACTGAAATAAATACAAGACACTCAGTGAAATGACTGCTGCTCYGTTTTGCTGCTCCTATTCCTGAGCTATTACTCTGTGCAGTTCAGGAGGGAAAAAGAAAACGGGGGGGATGTGGGGAGGGGAGGGTACTGTGAACATATGGAAAATCACTTCTCCTTTGCAGAACTGTTCTAAACCAGATTACTATTAAGAAATATGTTCTCTCCCTAATAAGTATCCTGGCAACCGGCTCAGAATGTGAAAACCTATATTTGAGGTAAAAAGAACAAAAAATAACTCAAGAAAAGTAGGTGTACTGGTGCTATGGGGCTGAGGCAGAGGTAAAAAAATGTACAAGTGTCATCTCCAAAGCACCAGCATGTGCACAAGGCTAAATCATTCTCTGCGTGAGACCACAGTTGGCCTACAGTAATAGACCAAGAAATTAAAGTCAAACCATCCCCAAACCCCCTGCCCCCTTTACCTGGTCCCTGTTGTTGATGTTTGAGTATGGTAACTGTCCAGTCATCAACTCGTACAGAACGATGCCAAACGCATAGACATCCGACTGAAAGCTATAGGGGTTTTTATCTTGCATCCTGATAACCTCTGGTGCCTGTACCATAGAAGAAAAGAAGCAGGTTTTGTTTCACCTTGTCACGCTGCATCTCACACATCAGGTACAAAATACAGACTGGTCCAAGGTGCAAGGGCTRCTCTTGGCTTCAGACGTTACTGGGTCCTGGCACAGAGGGCGCTTGGACACGAATCCTAAGATCCACTGGTTCTCTTTAGCTTGGTGCCTTTGTCCGGATGRGTTCTCTTTAGCTTGATCCCTTTACGGTTATATGATATAGAGGCTAAGAAACTATCCTGAAACTTGAATTATAACAACATTGAAAAATACTGAAAAAAAMCCCACATTCTTCAGGGATAAAAAAAGAGGAAGTTGAGTTGTACAACAGATCACAAAAATTCTTTTCATGAAGAGTTGCTCTTCACTGTAACTATGCTTGGATACTTAAAATGTTAACAGCAYGTTACTTTTGGCTGTTTCCCCCAAAAAATCCCTTTTTGGGTGTTTTTAGATGATTCCCCTGCTCCTTCGTAAGGAAGCTTTTCATGGCTTTTCTCATCTTCTCCTCAGCTCTTGATTAATCAGATTCTTTTTCCTCAGCTACAATTTTCCTTCAAGTTTTAACCCTCAAAACAGAGCATAATATCATCTAAGTTTTTTGCTGACTCCTGGAAAACATGTGCTTAAAGAAGAACTGAAAAGCATCTATTCATTTCATCATTACTGCCTGGCCTTTCCAGCTGAAGATGTGTCCATGTGCTGGTAGTTGAATTGCTTAAAACAAAAAGCCATTTCCCCACGACTTACCATCCATAGAATGGATCCAGATAGTTGTTCAAACTGATGGGACCCACTCCATCGTGATTTCACTGTAGCTAGACCAAAGTCACCTATTTTAACTGTGAGGTCTTCATGAAGAAAAATATCTGAAGAGGAAACGTTAAGGAAAAACGAACACACTGTACTGATGCTAAAGATCAGCACAGGAGCTCTACACAGCTATGGAACTGCAGCATTATACCTACGTTTCCAACATGTACCACCATTAAAGGAAGTTATAATTCCTCATGTRATACACATTCTAAGCAATCAGCACCCTGAATTAGTCCTTTAGGATTATAGATGTAATGACTGGACTAGGACTCAGCAGACTACGGCCCAGATGACTTTCTTGATAGGCATAAAGGGTATTCCTTACTTTGCTAAATGATTTTACTCCTTCTCAGTCAAATTTTCATACATGAACAGGTTTTCACATTAGTAAGCTCATTTCTGGCAGACAAAAAGAAAGAAGATTGATGTCATGTTCCAAGTCACTTTGGTGGGAAAGGATACTATTACTCTTGAGGTCTCTGTGGATGATTGACTTGGCATGCAAATAACTGAAAAGGAACATCACAGACTGGGTGAGTTAAATGATATTTCACTAACCAACAGCTCAAAGTTTACCATATTACTGAAACACAAACTTCACACATTCAAAACGCACACGTTTGTCAAGGTGGTAGAACCTGTTACCCATGACGGTTCCTCCTACAGTCAAGAATAACAACAACAACAAATTGTATTTCCAGCTCAAACCTGGTGCTACTGAACAATTAAATCAAAACAAAACAGAAAAATACCTATTACACAGTGATGTTTTTTGAGCAATATTCGAACCAAAATCAGAGCATTTCAGTGGGTTTTGACATGCCATTCAGGCTTGGAGGCTCTGCGCCCCAGGCTTTGTGGTGACYGTCAGACACCTGGAAGAAAACTCACAGCTGCAGGCGAGCTGTTTTTAAGCTGTGGGATACAAAGTGCTTCTCGGTTCCCAGAGTGCACCCCACAAATACACTGACCTCTCTTTATCAGCACGGGGCTGGAAAGAGATTTCCTTGTTGGCGACGGGATAAAGAGGCTGCAGGGAGTACGGAGGAGCGTCCCTGCCGCACGACACAGGCTTAGCCTAGGCCAGGCAACCAGAGAGCCTCCTGTGGCCCTGGTCTGCTCAGTGAGAGGGGCACAGTCCGGCCAGAGGAGCCCCAGCTCAGTGGCCACTTCGATTCCCGCTTACAGAAGGGCTGCTGCATCGTCTCTGCCTGCACAAGGAGCCTGGGCACACTGGCGGGCCAGCAGGAGCTGCAGGGCAGTTGCTGGAAGCCCCTTCCCATCCCCTCACACACCCACACAAAAACACAGTATTTGGGTTATCCTGTTTTTGAAATGGCACTATTAATTTCAATCATTTTACTAKTTTTCTTGCTGGAGGGTAATTTCTCTGATCTTACACCAGTGGTCTGATTTTGACACAGAATATCAGTTTAGTTCTGCAAATTTTTACTCTGTATTGTTTATGGGAGTAATGATTACTCCAAAAAGCATCTTAGAATAAAATAAACGTTTTCTCCAAATGCTGAAATCTATTATTTTATTCAACAGAGAGCTACAATACTTAAATGAGAGGAACTAACTATAAATTGATTCTTTTCACTAGTAGGGCTAAATTTTTCTAAAAAGCTGTATTTTACCTTCTACTATCTACTATAAGACTATCTGCCTTGAGATTAATATATGCTACAGTTTTAAACAGGAAAATTATTAAAGGGAAAATATAGGCTCTAAGGAGGTAATGAAGGTAATGCAAACTCCAGATTCACTCTTGTTTTACATAATTCATCACTTTTCAATTTAACAGATGTTTAATATTCAATAGATGTTTACTCATATATAAATAACAAAAAAACTTTATTCACAAAGTAATTAATAGCTTATTCACTACTTTAAAGTTAATGACTTGGTTCTTTGGAAAGGATTCTTAAATAAGCTATTGGTAACAATGGCTGTTCCCATTAAAGATAAAAATGATTTCTTGCTACCATTTTGTTTGTCCTGGAAGCAGAAGACACACGATTTCACAGCTTACAACACAACTTCAGAACCTTAAGCTTAAGTTTAAGCATCGTCGCAGCCTTCATTTGCAAGCAAAGAGCATGATACTTACTCCATGCCTTGTGCAGTCTGTCGTGCAATATCAATTAGCTTGATCATTTCAAATTTGGTCTCAATGATGTGTAGATGGTGATATAAGCTGGACCCCTCACACCATTGTGTAACAATAGCCAACTGGGGCTTTGTTGAGTAACCCATGAAAAGCAGGATATTCACATGTCGCGTTTTCCTGTTGGGAAAAGAAAATGTGGAGGAAATCACTGAAAAAAAAAATAGGTGGAGCTATCACAGCCTAAATGAATTTATTCTAAATAGAAGTTCTTTAGTAGAGCTCAGCTTTCCCTAAAATAACATGGCAACTAATTATTGCTGAGTTATCTGCTGAGTTATTGSAGCCTTTGGTCTTCCTTACAGTGGTAACAAGGAACAGCTATTGTGGAGCAAGCCCTGCTGCCTCTTGCATCTGCAGGCGACCCAGCAGGCGACTGATAGAAGACACTGCTACTGCTGGGTCCATGTGGGCACAGCAGTGGTTTGAAACCAGGCCCGCTCCTGCGTAACCTCCTTCCAGCTAAGAGATGCTGCCACTCACACAGAGGACATCTAAAACCAAATTGCAGTCTTGGAGGCTTCCAGAAAGGACAACCTTTTCCTTCAGAAAACAAYGGTACATTTTCCTGACAAGGTTTCAGGTTTTTCTTAGCACTTTGTTTGATATGAACATATGTGGAGCCACCATGAAAGCGAGGATGGAAATGAAAACTGAGGATATGAAAAATGGATATTCTTGTACTCCAGTAGGATACAATATTCTGTAAGAACTTGGTTCCAAGCAGCACTGGAAGAAGCAGTAAAGCCTGAATCAAACTTCTGTCATAGAAGAAGTTACTCCAGGCATAAAAAGTTCAAAAAGAACAGTCTAGAGGGGGTTATATCAGCGGTTTCAAAGCCCGAAAGAATCTACTGATACCTTGTGAAATATGAAAGATCCTCCTGACTATCCAATGACAGCCTTAGTGTTGTCAAATGGGACTGGGGAGGAACTATTATTCTCTAAACAAGCCAAATAAAGATTACCAAGACGACACACTTCTGGATGCTGGGGTATTTCCTAACTTGCTCAGTGTMTGAGGAAAAAGAAAGGTATTTTTCTTTCAAAACAGTTCGGCACTAGTACCTTTTTCAGGTTCAAGGATTTGTCAAGTGGTGGTGAGAGTAACTGCAGAGTCAATAGAAATCAGCACTTTCTCACAAATTCAACCTCAAAGCACAAAAAAATACTGTTAAAGTGTAAAGGAAAAGGGACACTTCTAAAAAAAATCTAGCTTGCTTGGGTTGAAGGACAGGACAGCTGACTACCATAAGTGCAGAAATGATCATCAGCAGGGAAAGGCTGGAGTGCAGCTAGGAGGTCTCCAGAAGACATTTGGACTAGGAATGAAACGCAAGATTTCTGACATGAAACTTTGGTTTCCAGTAACTTCTCCTGAACAGATATGGCAAAAACTACGCCCAGGTATTGGTTACAGCACAGCCCTTTCAGCCCCTCCTCTTGCAGCTACAGGTTTTGAGCTTTTACAACATTTCTACAGGGAAGGGGCTGACTGTCCCCTTTTCACCATGCATCTGACTGCAGATGCTCTTTCAGAAGTGGCACCAGGCTCAAAACACCAGTTTCCCAGAGACAACAGGTTTCTTTTTAYTTTGTTTCCTAAAGCAGAGTTAGTGCCAAGACAGTAACTGGGCAACAATTGTCTTCTCCAATAAATATTCTACTGTATTGTGTGGACGGATCTTTAAGGAACTGAACCCAAGACAAATACTTTCTCTGAGAAAGTACAAGCAGGAAACATGAATGAAAAATCAAGGAGTTACTTCATGAGAAATACATTTAAAAAACAAAATAAAACAAGAAGAGTCACTTCCTGAAAAGAAATAATTAAACAGTGGAATCTATGAGCAGCGGTGCTGCTGGAAAACAACAGTTAATCACGCTTGCCTTCAATGCCAAAGTGTACACAAAGAAGAAAGAAGGGCCTTACAGCACACACTTAGGCGTGACTGCGCCCTGTGAATACTGTAATACCAAAAAATTGGTGCACTCACAACATGACTGTACAAACACACGCAGGGGAAGGAAGAATTAGCAGTGAATACAAAGAAACATTTAAAAATTGCGAGTCATATTTTCTGTTCAAGGTGTCGTCACAAAAAAGGAGTAACACCAATATGTTCTAACAGAAATACAAAATGTAATGTTACTGAAGTGTAACTTATGGTTATAAGCCATTAAAAATATTCTTACCTGAGCACTCCTACTTCATTTTTGAAAGCCTGTAACTGTTGAGGTGTAGGTGCTGTAACATTCAACATTTTCACTGCCACATCACCTTAAAAAAGCAAATTTTAAAAAGTGCTGTTGGTACAGAATCTTAAGTTGTGAAAATGCTACACAGAGCAAATACTGAGATACCCTCTTTTCTAGCAGTGCTGAAATCAACCACCGTAATGGAAAAATGAGCCTCCCCCTSCACCTCCCGGCCCTCTTGGGATTCTAATTCAGTGAGCTGGATACTTCAGCTTCACTCGTAACTGTGTTTCATCCTTACCCTGAATATTACATCATTCATCAGGATATACAGAGTTTAGAATTGAACACACTGCAGTTAATTTAGAAAACATTCAGATAATGTCACTTTCTTGAGCCTAACCCTTCGCCAAGACAGCCACATACCATGCCACTTTCCTTTGTAGACCGTTCCAAAGGATCCAGACCCTATCCTTTGTCCAACTGTGATCTGGCCATCTGGTATCTCCCAATCATCACTTGAATCTCGCCGACCAAGGGTTTTCTTGGCACAAACAAAAAAAGAAAGGAAACATTTTAAGGTCTGCCATTCTAAACTCTTTGCTAAAGACCAGTATTTTATCAGTATCAGTATTATATATCATRAAAATCTTGAAATAGCTTTTCTTTCAAATATTGCATTTAACTGCAAAGTAAGTATTTAAATGCTTGAATTACAACTCAATCTTTATTCTTTTCAAGCTAGGCATGTAAGAGTACATACTAAACAATCTCCTGACGTGAAATATCTTTCATAGACTTTTGGCAATGTCAAAATTAGCAAAAAATGAGAAACTCTTAATAAAAAAGATGTTTCATCACTGAGTAAGAATTAAAAAATTAACAAAGTTAAATGTGAACTTTAAAATACGGCAATTTTTAGGTACAGCTACATTTGAGAATCACTACAGAATATTCCCTGTTTGTGAAATACGGTGGGAGAAGTTAAAACTTAGCTAGCTTAGCTAGCTAGCACTAAGCAAGAAGCACAGCAAGGCTTTGGGGTGCAACGCGGTTACTGGTGAGCAGTGCCATAGGTGCTTACCATTCTATTCCTGTCTTCCGAGGATGAGGACGACTTCCTCTCCCGCTGGGGTCCTGGGGATTTCTGTAACGCTTTCACATTGGTGAGTGACCCAGGCAAGGAGGCGGGAGGCGTTGCAGACAAACCTGCAGCTGAACCTAGATTTCAGAAACAGCACAACTTTATCTGTGCTTATAAGAAGGCGGTTTGTAAGAACTTACTGAGTGCAAGAATCRTGTTTAAGATGCATCTCCAAACATCAATGTAAATGTTAAGGGGGAACAAATACATACTTCAGGAATGTTGTGCTAACACTAAATCAGCACTGAAGTCTCACTCGGGCAACAGGAAGAGGCAAAGTCTATAGCAAACATCCCTATATACCAGATAGTCCTCAGTCTCTTGTTTGCGAACTATCAGAAAGACAATGTTTCTTTAAGTAAAAAGTATGTATTTTTTAATCCCACCAGTTTCTTTGAGAAGAAAAATAGTAGTAGCATTTCAGTTAACAGCAGCTGCTTCTCAGGACTTTTAGTAGCTAACCTTCTGGGAGCTCAAGAAATAGCTGAGATACTCTACTTTGGAATTAAAATAGACTTAATGCAAAATATATAAATGTTTTCTAGCTGAGTCTCCAAGTGCCACCTCAGAAATAAATTGGCTGTTTTAAAGTTCTGTTAGCAGAGAGCTCTTACAAATAAAGGATTGTAGAAAAGATTTTTTTAAGAACAAATGCTTTGGTTAGCTATTTGAAGCATATTCTGTAAAATACAAAGAATACAGTACATCTGTAGCATGCATGTTTTATAAGCAAAGCTATGTAGGAAAATGTCACTCATAGGGGCTGTGCTTCACAGCTCCAATGCCTCTTTCCAAATAGAAAAATTCAGTTGTGCTGCCGCTGCTTTTAGAAACACACTACAGTTATTAACAACAAGATTATGCTGACAGTCCCAACGCAAAGGACATTGAATAGGGGCAGCTGTTAATTACATTTATGCTGCTCTGCCAAACAGAGTTTGTGACCCTATGAAGCCCCCAGTGCCTTCTCCGAGCCCAGCCCGGTGGCAGAGGGCCCAGGTGGTGCAGACTGCTCCTCCTCACACTCCTCCACAAGCTCCTTCCTACCTGCAGAGTCTCCCGGGGCCAACCCGAATTCAGATTCTGCTTTAACTTTTATAACTTGAGTTCAGTCACTCTGGGGGAACTGATTCATCAGACTACACTAATCATCATCTCTCCTTATTTAGCTAAAATCCATACATGTGGAAGTGCTCAATGACAACAGAGCAACACGTGCAACCCATAAAATTTGATCCCCAGGCTAACGTAGCAATAAAAATGCATGTTGGGCATAATGACAACATTTATATGTTGGGCATAATAACAACATTTACAAGTTCTTGGGAGCCAGCAGGTTAAAGAATGGTTAAAGAAAGCTTAAAGGACTTTTTCCCAAGCTTACTCTGTTACAGCTTTGCTCTGTAGTGTCAAAGCTCTACTAGAACAGAGTTTCAGTACAGGTAAATAGAGGATCCTATTATATTTTTAAATACAAATAAATACTAGCACAGTATTCACCCTTCACATAGCACATGGTGAAAAAATTACAGTTTTCTGTTCATAGTAGTATCAGGAGGCTTGTTTTCCAGGATAATCCTGGACTTAAGTTATTACTTAGAGCTTTGATGCTACGTTTAACCCACTCCGTTCCACAGTCAGTTTGAGTGTTGGGAACACCTATCTTCCTCCAAAAATAAATCTGGAAAAAATTTTGAAAGTTCATAAAGTGAACATCTCTTGATACACTCTGAAACAAAAGTCTTTGAAACAGCCAAGGTGGTAGCATTTGAAAACCACACACTACATGCACTGAATTACCCACTCCTGCATGTGTGCAGACACGAAAAATTCAGATTCCATGCTATTATACAAGAGTCATTTTTCTTCCAGTATATGAAATTGTCAGATTTCTGGGATTTTGTGAAATACAACCGATCCATTGACAGCTTTAGGTCTGAATTATTTCCAAGTCAATAATGTGAAAAACAGAAGTTGTATTTTCTGCAGTTCAGGACACAAATATTTCACTGGAACTTTACTGAATAAGAAGTAATAAGAGGCTGATCTAAATCATCCTGTGTTCCAGTGCAGTAATAATAAACCTCTCAAAAAAGTATATACTAGAATCTGGCATTACTTGAAAAGCTTGAGACCTAACAAGATATCAATGGAGATGTCTGTAATTCACATTTTATTTCCTAGATTCCTTTTCAAAACAAGGACTATTGCATATAGAAAACTGCACTCAGTGCTAAAGCACTGAACTGACTTAAAATGAACAGTCAAGGAAATTCTAAGTTAAGGATGCCACTTTAAAACCATTCCAACGAAGTCCAAGAACTTTTGTTTAGAAAAATGATGCTAAGGACCGTACAAAAACCTCAACTACGAAATTCCTTGCTTTAGAAGATTTAAGTCAGATTTTGTATTTACAGTCATTTTCAAGCATGAAAAGGTGAACGTGAGTATGTGTGAAAAGCACATTCAAAGCATTCCAGCCAGGCCAAGCAGAAAAACAAAACAGAGGTGTTCCGATAAACTCACACACTTACATACACACGGTGTGAGGGTGAGGCACAAACAGCATCTGTGGTTTTACTTATTTTGTTTTGGGTGAAAACAAGAAAGAAGAGCCCAACTACCTCTGAACACTGGGCCAGGCTCAAAATCAAACACTATTTCACTGGGGACAGAATGAAGGAGGGGACTGGGAGTCCGGGATTGGTATTTCCGAAGACAGCGCATCAGCTGGTTCAAAGGGGCTGTTAGAGAGAAAGAGACGGGCAGGCAGAGACAGAAAGACAGACACATAGAAGAAATGAAAGAAGTCATGGGAAATAACTAGGATGCTTTGACTCCTATTCATAGATTGCTTCTGTACTTTGAAGGAGGGGGGGGAAAAAAAGGTCAATTGTTGAAAACACTGCTTCAGGAATGGGCACAGCCAATTGTTCTGAGATGCCAAGCAGACAGTTTATGACCAAGAGTTAAAACCAACATGCTAGCACAACATTTAAATGCTGGACAAAATGGGCAAAACTGCGGAGCGCCAAACCTATCAAGACATATGACACAGTTAAAACTGGCACCTTTAAACTCATGTGGCTGAAGGGGTAAAGGACTTTGGGTTKAAAAGTGTTCTGTTGCTGGCACTAGAAAATAAAAATACGGCTCTCCCCACACAAACCAGTAGGTCGGGACTATCCTACTGGCTAGCAGGCTCCGATGGGAGAAGGAAAAACTGTGATAGCTCATGCTACAAAACCCTGGAGATRAGGAGGGAGTGCATCACGGTAATTCCAGCTTTGCTTATGGCTGAAGCACATCGTAGGTAATAGGAGGTAACTGTGTTAATAATTTGGGGGTAGAGAAACTGTCACATGTCTACCCTTTTTACTGGATACTGCTGTATCATTTCAAAGGAATAAACAGGGCAGGAGAAGCCCTCACAAGACCTGTGTCCTGTGGGAGAACTTTGCAAAACAGACCTGTGCACAGCACGTGAAGAATAACACATCTACCTTCTGGCACCAGCTCTGCCTTTGGGGTGAATTAAGGCTGCGTGCAGCAGTGTTGCCGCAGGGGACACGAGGGGACCCGATGGTAACTGAAGGCCCTAACAGAGCCTGGTTCCTGGCCAGCACAGGCATGCACGAGAGCAAAGCAGCATCCTCAGCGCGGGCAGAGGGGGAGAAGAAGCGGAGTATCTCACGCTGCTCTAGGAGGCAGCAGTTCATAAGGCAGGCCCATCTGCTGTGCCAACGGGCTTCAAAGCAAAGCCCCTCTTGTGCCCGTGGGTGGAAGGGCAGCAACAGGCATTAAAATCTTTAAGAAAGAGTCGGGAGTCACAGCATATCTGCGTGCAGTCGTGTGAGCGAGACACTGTGTGCGAGCAAAAACATCCTGAAGTGGAAGTCAATTTTAAAGCTAAGCCGCTTTCAAACTTCTTCTCCTTCTGTCTCCCCCACTCCCAGAATGACTGGCAAATGACTCGAACCTTTCTCAGACAGCTACTAAGATTATGGACAAGCAAACGGAAATTCACTTTTTGTTCTAGTCATATTCCCCCTTGTGTCTGTGTTTTGCAGAAGGAAGGAGACAAAGGGAAGGGATAAAGCAACTGCGGAATTAAATACAGCACAGGAGCTAGTTTAAATACTACTTACCTCCTTCTCCTCGCAAACCCTGGTCTCTAATCAAGTCCTATAAATAAGGAAAAAAAAAACTGTTTCCAAACCCCATATTCTTACTTACATTTCAGAATAAAGAGGGAAACTGGGGAAATTAGAATCCAAGACTATTTACACTGTCCAGCAAATAAAAGTTGTTTCTTATCTGGACTTACTAACAACAGCAACTCAAAGAACTAGCCATAAGAAGTATTACGTTTTTCAAAACTGTTTAATWTAAGACAGACTCTCCCAGCAGCAAACTGAAAGGCACACAACAGACGCTGGCAAGAAAATGATGATTTAATCATGCAGTTGGCCCAAATGCAAGAAGAAATATTGAACCAAGCTTTCTAGTTACACTGCTGGTCACACAAAATAGCTGAACTTGYATATTGGAAGTTGGGGCATCTATTCCCTCTATTGAGCTATTGAGGTAAATAAATGAGTTCTGCTTTTTTTTTTTTTTTTAGTAATAAAGTATGTCATTTACATACTCAGATGTACGTGGTTCTTTTCAGAAATGACTAATTGCCCTTCACTTGCTGTCCACTGTTAACYGAATCTTTCACAAACTACTCACAGTGCAAGTAAACCACACTAAAAATAGCAGTTTTCTCAACAGAAAACAATTCCAGCAAATTCCATCTGTAGGTCCATTTTCATCATTAAGCTTTTTGTTTGTCTGCTGTTTATTTTTTACATCCGAGTACCTAGGCAATGGCCACACGAGTATTTTTTTCCTTCACAGGCTCGCTGTGTCGCTGAACTCACCGGTCCTGCCTCTCAGCTGCACCCAGTGCCACGCACCACATGCAAATGACTGTGCAGCCAACTCTGAATAGGCAGCTAACTTATCAGCTTTCACTCAAAGCAAAAGCAGCTTTGTGCTCTGCAGTGTCCAAGGGAGCTTCAAGACTGCTCACTTGACAAGTGAATAATTTCTAAAAAGTGGACTTGGGGGTAAAAAAACAAATCCTATATGTGAGCTAAATTGCAATGAGAATGCCATAACCAACATTTCGAAAGGTGCTGGCTGGCATTATACCTAATATCAATGGTTATGAAGTATTACAATTCAGCACCCAGAAATTTCAAAAATGAGACAAACACATTAACTGTAGTAGTTTCTGGATGCTTTATAAATCATAAAAAACCTCGTTCCTGAAATCCAAAGCAACACTCAGTAAATCTGAATCCCGCTTACAGCAATAAACACATCTCTTTCCATGTCAGGGAAACTACTCTTAAGCCCAAATATTTWWWAAAAAAAAAAGATTATCTCATATAATCAGATATATAAAGGCATAGAAAAGCTCTATAAGATTGGCTACTGGCTTTTAGATTCTTAATATAGAGGTACAGCTAGCAGTACAAGTCTTGGGACTATTCTTAAGAAATAAGCAATGGATTACGATAGTGTGGCTCTGAAAAAACAAGGAGAGCATTGGCAAAATATAGTTTCTGGTCTTGGAGAAAGGGTTATTTTCACTCTTACAGCTCTGACCAGCAAAAGCTGTCCTATCTGGTATCTATGAAGAGCCTTAACAGGCCACAAAGAATTAGCTTAAAAATTCACTACTTTTGTGTGCATATTAAAAATTAATGCACTGCTATGGGCAGGAAAAATAAAATCCACCATTTCTGACCCAAACTTTTCATGAATACTTACATCAATATTGACTGGCTCGATTGTATTGATGTGAACATTGGGGGCTGAAGAGGATCTGTCGCGTTGCCCAAATTGATTCCGATGGTCTTCATCTGCTGGTCGGAAGGGCTGTGGGATTGGAATGGATTTTGAAGGAGAAGGACTAGGGAGAATTGGTGGTCTGAGAAACAAAGTCAAGGAAAAAGAGGATTTAGGTCTACAAACGGCTTCAAATACTTCATAGTGGGTGTGGTAAATCCTTTTCAACTACAATAACACATACACAAAAAAGCTGGTCTAAAAGCCTGCATAAAAACATTTGATAACGAATGATCTCTATTTCCCATAGGAGAAACTGCAACAACCCTCTGCTGCATAAGCTACCCAATTACATGGCTGTGAAAGTGCTCTRAGTTTCCAGAAACAAAATCAAAAACAAAAAAGCCTAACAAATCCACATCGTATCTAGCGAGTAATATTAAATCCTCATGTAAAAAAATAATATGGTCCAACATGCACAGCAGGCATTGAGATGCTCTGCAGTTTATTAAAATCATACACTTTTTAATAGCACCCATACAGATCTAAGACTGCTTAACATTTTACATCAATATTACAGTCAAAATATTTAACAAAATAAACTTTAAGGATGGGAATACTGTGCAGTAAAGACAGACTAAAAACAAAATATCGGTCAATCAACAAAGTTAATATTATGTCCTATGTAATATGAATTATTAATATCAAAGTAAATATGAACATATTACCTTTTAACCTCAACCTTCAGAAAATAATTTTGAGTAGTGGGACATTTGAAACATTATTTACAATGTTACAGCTAATCAATGCAAGAGAGTTGACTTGAAAGGTAGCGTTCAGACGATATAGATGAGTTTTTTGAAGAAACGCAATTGCCGCAGGTCACAGGTCTAGCTACAGTATTTAATTTATAGGACCATGAATCACGTTTAAAAGGTAAAACACCTGAAAAACCTGCTTTTCATTTGTAAGAAGGCAGAATGTCACTTATTTGGTTATCCTGCTCTTTTGGTAAAGTGCAGTAAATCAGCATTCATCTCTCACTCAAGTCAAGGTCAATCGCTGTTAAGTCTAATGATTCAATTTAACGGATGTAAGGCAAAAGTTCAATGAGAAACGTGTGTCGCCTTGTTGAAAGGGATCTTTATGCTTAAAATATCCTCGAGAGCTGACACCGACGTTTTCAGGAGGTAGAGARAACACAACTCCCAGGGGAGCAGCCAAGTCCTCTAGCCATTAAACTCCTCCATGGGCTCCCATGCCCACACAGGCAATGCCCACAGGGAGCAGCTACGCACACAACCCATGCAACAGCCTAGGGCTGCAAGGGGGTTTTGGCAGCGTCTGCTGTAAGCAAACGCTCCCCGGCCTCTCCAAAGATATTTAAGGGCTACTAACACTCTCAATAACATACCGGAGGCTTTTCTCAGGAATGGATCTGCTTAAAAGGAGACTACAACCCTTTCATGACAGATTTTAAGCTGTTTGGTACAGATCCTCAATACAATCAGTACCCCAGAAGTATCTCCTGTCTTTTCCTTCCTGGCCAGGCCTCTTATAATGAAGCACAGGGCGCTTACCAATGAATCCAAATAACAGTCCAGGAAGTCCTATCAAAAAAAMCTGCTTAGATTATATTTCTGGAGCAGAACAGCGGACAGGGGGAAGGTAGGGGCTTAACTCTTCTTTTTTGTTGTCTTGTTCTTGAAAGATAGCACTCTGTTTTCAAATGACAGAATATGCATATTTCTATCCTGGGAAGTGATGAACTGAAATTGCCACTAGACCAATTTTAGAGGAAATGCCTTCAACAGTCAAGCACTAGGCTTGGAAGACGTTCAGAATTTCAGAAATGTCTTTAAAAAAGGCAATAAGTGTAAATATGTAAATATAAATGTATATGCAAATATATTAAAATTTTCCTACAATGCAAACGAGTGCAAACAAGGAAGTTTTTAAAAACATTCAGGAGTTTGAAAAAAAAGCACAACTAGAACCAACCTCTGGAGATGGGACACGGAACAGATATGAATGTGAGACTTCATAAAGGCTGATGCTTAAAGACCACACTTTCACACAAAAACCAGTGTATCAGAAGCCGCATAGAGAGTTTTCAGAAGCATTCAGATTGCCCTGGACAGACAAGGACTATCGTTGCTGGAATAGCTGGCTCCTGCTTAAACTTCCTGGGACTTCTTGCCAGCAATGAAGTCTAAGGAAACGTSCAGCGAGGGCCACCAGGCCCAGCGCTGGGTGACTGCGAGCGCACGTTCAGGCTCGGCCACGCAACTATAGCAGAAGCAACTAGACCTTCTGCAATCATGAGTAAGCCAAGGGAGAAAAAAAAATAAATTCAATTAGCGAAACATGGCTTCAATTGCATTTGCCTTTAAGAGTCCTACGTGGTGAGCTGCTAAGCGAAATCACTTGCATTTCTGATCACAGGTCATCAAATGCAGCATGCTGCTATCAGAGGGCATGCTATGTATGCCGTGTCGTATTTTAAAACCATTTAAATGGCTTTCACTGCTCATTAGGTTTAACTCAGAGAAGCTCAGCATCTTTAAGAAAAAAACTTCCACTTGACAAAATAGGCTCTTTTGAGGACTTCTAAACCGTTATTGTGAGGGCTTCTGGATTTTAGATGCAGAATGATCCAGGGAAAGAAACCTCACAGGCAKTTAGCCCCGCGTTCTCCCTGCACAACAGGATTTTGTTGGGTTATTTTTGCCGCAGGGGAGCTTCATTTCCAAGAGGTCACAGGGAGGCAGCATGGGGAGCAGCGCGCTAGGCCCGCAGGCTGCTGAGGGCACAAGCTCAGCAAGGCCTCAGCTGGCCGCAGGCGCCAAACCTTCCCCAAGAACACAGCGACCCTCCTCACCTGCAGAAAGCCCCTCCTTGCAGCACGTTAAGCACTCCAGGAGAGAGGGAGAGGGGACACCAGGGCAAAAAAGAGCAGTCAGCACAGTTTGGGAGGTGGCACTGTGTGTTCTAGGGCACTGTTACAAAACCAGCCCTCTGGGCTACGCAGCACGTTCGGGCCGGCACCGGGAAGGCAATAGTAAGTGCCAGCAAATGCACTGCCAAAAATTCCAGAGGACCAGAACACAGCTGCTGCARAGAGGTGTTTACTGTGGCATCCACGTGGAAGGCTGGAGCTCAGAGCAGTTTAAGCAGCAGGACTTGAGTGGGCCGCTCCTGCAGCCCTTGGGAGCATTTAGCAGCCAAGCTGCTTGCTAAAAGAAACCTTCTACAAAACAAGGGCAACATTCAGATCGCTTTGCATGTGTTCTTCAAGCTTTCCAGGTGGGTATTACCAAAATTCTCAGCTTTCCAAGCAAACAACCTGATGGAGTTATCAAATCTAAGGTTGAATGTGCTAGAAGCAAACTGCTTTGGAGCACGCCAGCACATGCTTTCCTTGGACCATGTACTTGTTATAAAACATGTTACTCCCACCCCTGTTACCAAAACCAAAGAGAAAGTGCTCATCTCAGAAGGCAGAAAAGAAATCCARGAAAGGGGAAATACTTAGTGTGCTACAAAAGTGCTACAAAACTACTGTGCTCCACAGCTCTACTCAATTTGTAAGTGACATTATGGTATCATACCTCCTTCAATAACACACATATTACAACTTGCAGTGATTGAAGCTAGGTCCCCAACATAAAATATTCTCAGTTGCCTTGAACTCACTAACATAACTTATCATGTATTTAAGAATTGGTCTAATCAGGAAAGATTTTTCTTAACAAAAACTTGTTTGGAGTTTAGCCTTTTTTTTCAATTTTTTTTCACTTATATAAATATCTAAAGTGAAAATGTCCATTCACACAGCTTCCGTTACAGCACATGGTATTTTTCTTTTAAATGAAAGTATTGCTACTGGACCGAGATTTGTTCTTCTCCCCCAGCACATACACAACACGRAGCCCTACTGAACGAGTGTGTCTGAGTGTGACGGGCAGCCACAGGCCTCCATGGTAGCACATGCTGTTTATGAGAAATTCYTGTGAACAAAAAACTTGTATCAAACTACCCAAACCTCCCTCTGGAGCTGAATGGGCTTTGATGGCTGATGCTGCCATCAGCCAGGGGCAGGGTGACACTTTCATTTTGAATGTTTTTTGAAACCGTTGAGCAGCCTGGGGGCAGAGCTACAGGGTATTGCAGCTGCAGAAGCAATGAGGCAATCCCCACATTGGGGAGGTCAAGTATCCTATAATTATCATGGTACCCCGATCTAGTACTAAATGTAATTGTCTAAGATTTTCTTTCATGGGCTTTTCTGAACTTTTTGCAGACATTTAAATATCTTCCTCTGAGTCAGATACAGCAGTGAACATTTTTAAGACTGAAAGTAAAGCAGAGGTGTTCAATGGTAGGGTGCAGGTTATTGTCAGACAGGGTCTGGCAAGGTCCTCAAATTGTGGCACAGACCATCCTCCCTTCTTCCTCAAGTCAGAAATTAGGCATGTCAGGAAACACAGCTCTTCTCAACGTCCCCAGCCTACTTGTGGCAGGATCCTGCCTCAAGCAAAGTAGAGGCTTTAAGTTCCTACCAAGTCCAGACTGCCTCTGTGCTATCCTAATATCTGCCCCTGTGCCCTCCTCTAGCCCCTTCCGTAGGTGACTTACCCTGTCATAACATCTGCCTCATGAGTTTGCTGAGCTTTGCCCTACCTAATCTGAGAGAATTGATGCAAATAGAAAAAAAACTTTGGAATATTATGAAAAGSTAGTCCCTCTCCTTGGCATACTTGTGTAAGATCTGGGAAACTGGGCTCAGAGAAGTTCACTGCTCACAGCTGTTGGGCAAAGATACACAAGAACCTTTATGCAATAAATAATGTGCAATGAATAAATATATGCAACATATGTGCAATGAATAAAATGAATACAATGTATTATATACAGTTGGTGTATTTCAACTTTATTACAAATGGCTATTATAAGGGAGACCTACAATTTAATAACTCTTTCCAGTTAAATGCAAATGATAAAGAAAACTACTGCTTTAGCACAAAAGAAGAGTGCAAATTGTAAGAATTAAAGAGGGACAAAAGAACTAACGTGGAGGCTGAACACATTTGTGTTGGGGGTTCAGAAAGGTGCACGTGGGACCACATGTGCTCCCTTATCTCAGGGTGGAAAGGTTGGAGGGGCTGTCTGCTCCTTGCACTTGGAAGGATGGAAGACTAAAGGCTGGGCTCGTTTAGGATGTTACACATGAGCAAAGTGCACAGTTCTCCAGCATGCGTGTCAGCTTTGGCATCACGTCCCATGTTCTTTTTCTGCATGTCCCTTTCTTTCCAATTGCTCCATAGGATCCCTTGACAATTTCTCAGCATGTCACATACGACTTTGCTCTCGAGTTTGTCTTGCAGCACGAACTCTTCCCTTCATTCTTTGGGTATTTTGCCTGCTGCTGGAATACCTTCACAAGGCTAATGATGAAGAAGGATGTTTGCCTTCTCTTTCCTCAGGTTTATCAACCAATTAGTAACATCCCTTCCTCTGTAGTCTGTGCAATGCTAAGAGAACAGAGAAACCAAAGGATCAATTATTAAACTATCATAATTATCACTGTTGGTATACAGTGGCTAAGTTAATTCTTCATGATTTCAAATCTCCTTTCCCAAAGCTAAWTTTTTTCCCTTCATGCTTCTCCAGTCAAAATCATCTGAACTACCAGATTTGTCTCCATTTGGGCCTTTCCCCATACCTTTCATAGTACCCTTTAAGAGAACTGTGTCTAAAAGTAATTGTTCCTATAGAGGTCATTAATTTTATTTATTTAAAAAAAAAATCAGAGAAATCAGCATTTCCACAATTGTATCTTGAAGAAGATGAGAAATATTTTAAAAAGGCAAAAAAGTAACTGGAAGTTTTGCTAGTTTGATAGTGTCTGTACTACTTTTGTCATGGAAATATCACCAAGAGGTGTTCAAGGAAAACTGCATGATTTTGTACACATGCATACTAGTTATGAAGATCAGTTGGTAATCATAAAATATGTTCCAAAATTAGAAGAATTCTGATGGCATGATATCAGCCTTAGTTTTGTTTAATAATGAAACTACGGTSAAGTAAAGAAAGCAAAAAATAGAAAGCTCAAAAAAACCTTTTATGGGTCATGCAACCACAAGCCTTTACAGTTGCAAGCGTCGAARAAGTTTCCTAACCTCAACTCTTAAGATTATTTTTAACTTCACATGTATGAAAATGATAACATTTAAAATTTTAGCATATTAATAAATTCCCATTTTTTTTCCTTAGTATTTTTACTTTATGTAAACAAGAGTGCCTGATGTACTGCATGCAGCTAAAATCATCTACCCTTGGCATGTTCRAACTGCTAAGAAACCACAAAAGTGTGAGGGTAGAGGCAGTTGAAAAGTAAGGAARTTTAGCACATAACAGCATTAGGATTGGGGCTACATAATGCCTTCTCTTTTTCATAGGTATGTAACACATTTGGTACAAGCCAGTTCCAGCAAAGATTAATAGCTTTGGCTCAGTTATAATTTCAGATGCATTTTGAGATCGCTAGAGTCTTCTCAGCTTAAGATGATCACAGCTAGCACAGCAACAGACTTGTTACTAAAGCAGACAGTGGACACCTGTAGGATGTAAAAGCATATGCACTACCTGGAGAAAGCACTTCTGGATTTGCCTGAAGCAACGTAGGAAAAGTACAAATAATACTATCATCTCCCTTTTTACTTACCAAAGGAGGTTCCTTCTGCAGCACTGCCAATCTACTTCCTGGGAGGTATCAAATTTTATCTTTCATGGAAAAAGAAGCTTTCATGGCTGTCCAGGGATTTTTTCTTCCACTCAGAGTCCATGGGTGCCTGTGTAGTTCCAGCAGTGCTTCGGCTTTTATTTTGGGCACAATGTTCATTATTTTGAGWCTCATTTTTGGCCCCAAATCAGCACATCTCCACCTAGTACGCACACATCCTAGGAGCACCTTCCRAAGGCTTTTGCCTTTGGTGTTTTTAGCAAGTCTGGATCAGGTTTCTTGACTTTGATGCACATTCTTGAGTTACCCTTTCCTAGATTTTCTTGCTCAACTACCTAGTGCTAGATACCAGCAACCTGTTAACTACCAGGAGCATAATCTAAATATAATCAACTATTTGTTCACAGAGCAAAGAATCCAGAATCTTGGTTGGAAATGCAGGACATGGAAGGCTGTGGTGGATTTTAGAAGTCTGATTTTAGAAAAGCTGGATCTGCAAACRGATGCTCTTTGTGTATGCCAACGTTTACAGGAGGAAGGCAGCTGGTCAGGAGGATCCCAAAGCAGTGTGGACGTGGAAAAGCTACTAAGGCAGTATTAAGAACCTAAAATTGGCATCTGTTCACACCAACCTTACAGTGCTGTGGCTTATCCAGGAACCGAGGTATGTCACCTCAAAACAAATAAACCAGTTTGATAAGACATAAAACAATTTGTGATTATATAGGTTTGGTTTACTTTTAAGTATAAAAATCTTTCCAGTTTAGACCAGGTCTCAGCTACCATAGTAAAGAAGGCAGTTTAACAGGTAAGGCCCCRGTTCTACAGACATTTATGCACATGCTTAACTGTTAGAGCTCACTGCTAATCTAAATCATTCACGGGAATGAAAACATCCACTTCTTTAAAGTTAAGCACAGGTGGAAGTATTTGCATGACAAGCCCGATTACAAAGATGAGTGGGTTGCAAAGCAGTATTTAGAGTGTTTCTAAGCATATAGTACTGAAGTGTTATATGTTAAACAGCAGGAATAAGGTCATACCCAACAGAATCTGAGGGAGGCAATGAAGAGTATGATCCAGATGCTGGGGTCTCTCCTAGGGAGGTCTCCTCCTGTGGTATGGGGTGATGTTCAAAGAACTTGGAAACAAATAGCAAACTGCAAGGCAAAAACAAAACGAAAACAACCTAACTTGTGTAAAACTCAGAAGCTTCACAACTCTGTTAAATATTAAAAAAAAAACAAACAACAGCAAAGAAAAAAAAAACACAGATCAAATTCTAGTTTTAAAACAAAGATCATCCTAATGCATCAACCCACAAGTTGTTAGAAATATTGTTTAATTCACAGCGGATCAAAATGTCACACTTTTGTGTGACACACCTTTGTGGAAAGTAATTCTTGACTCTTCTACTGAAAGGTTTAAACATCTTGTTCCTCAAGAATCCAACATATTCTTTAAGTTGTGTATCACAGGAACTTAAATGAATGCCTGCACTGATGTAACACCGAAGCAAACTGTCAGATGGATAAAGTCATTTGATCTGCAACCCTAACCACATAGCCTAGAGGTACTCAAGCAAATACAATTACAAACAACAACATAAGCAGAAATTAAGTTTATTCCTGGAGGAAGAAAAGGAACATTAAGAGATTCAAGGTGCGTGTGTGTGGCGGGGATGGTCGGTCTCTTCTCCAGAATAGCTACTGATAGGACAAGAGCAAATGGCCTCAAGTTGGACCAGGGGAGGTTCAGGTTAGACACTAGGAAGAATTTCTCCATGGACAAAGTGGTGAAGCACTGGAACAGGCTGCTCAGGGAAGTGGTGGGGTCACCATCCCTGGACATGGTTCAAGATGTGTGGATGAGGCGGTTAGGGACAGGGTTTAACAGGGAAGGTACTGAAGGTCTTTTAGAAGACCTAATAACCTCTGTTCAAACCAATCACATGTAACAGAGCAAGTTCACCACAGCTCCTTAACCRATAGTATAAAGAGCTGCACAGATGAATCAATACTTAAAGTCTAGAAGCCAGGAATGTTTGGGACATGCTCTTCTAGCTTCCTTACCTAGACTTTTAAAACTCACTAATGGATTTATTTTCAACCATTGCAAAACCCAGTGCAACTTAACCTTATGAAACTAATGTCTCTTAACAATTTTTTTTCCCTCAAGTCAGAATAGATTCACGTCTAAACATTTAAACAAGGACTTTGCCATTACATAATAAAGAACCAGTTCTGGTCAAGAATGCCATCTGAGAACAATGAGAAGCTTGGCTGATACAGTCAAGTGTCCAGCCRCTCCATTCGCCCTACAAAGAAAGCAGTTCATAGTCCAGAGAAAACAGGAACTGCTTGTCTGAGCCACCAGAGAGACAATATGAATTAAACAGTCTCACAAGAACAGTTGAGCTCCTATATTTTTTCAGGCATTTCCCCCGACTTCCTGAATTGCAGTTGTCAGGGATTCCTTTTGTTCAATATGTAAGCTTAATAGAAGTCTCCATTTAAAAACAAACTAGGATTACTTACTCAAGTTGGTCATAATTAACACACATCAGTGGCACTTCTGTGCTACAGCGCTGGTGAAATTTATAGCCACAAGTCTGGCACCGGAATCCCTGGAAAAGCAGCTTCCGACAGAAGTCGCAGAACGCTAACGTGAAGAACGTCTTCCGCACCTACGGCGTTCAAAAGGAGCATAGTGAATAAGGGGGTTCTTTAACCTAAGGGGTACTACTTGATTTCACCTCCCTCAAACAAACTTCTAAGRCTTTTTTGAAACTGCAATTCTGGTTTTAAATACTAATCAGATTTACAAAAAAAAAAAAAAGCTTGTCTTAATTCAAGTAGTCTAAGCAATAAAATATACTTTCAATAGTTTATTGGAATTAATGCTTCACTTCGTTACCAGCAAGAAAATCRGCAACAATTTTAAGCAAAACAGCATGCTACTATCAGGCTAAAGACAAATAAGACATTTAGAATTTAATCAATAGGATTTATAAAAATGAAAACAGCTGAAAATTTGTCTGATCTTCTAATTCTTCCAGTAGTGAAATAACATTTTTATTCAGCATTCACAGGACTGAGTATATACGAATGATTTATATAWTGTTTGCATATATAGTTAACATATGTAGTTTTAATTCTGATTGCTGAAACTAAACATTGCAATCATGAGAAAAATAGACATCTGTATCTTTGGGCAGAGGAAAAAAAAAATCTTGTTTAAGTGTAGCAATACTTGCCAGAAAGAAATAATTACAAAAGTACTACTACACGTAATAATTAAAATCTTAAAAGAATGATACACAAAAATGTTTCCAAATTTACTATACTTTCATCTAACTAGCCATAGCCAAATTAGCTTGTTCAAGTAAAACAGTTTAAAAGCTTGAAATTAGATTTATTTTTGCTAAATAAAAGTTTTTTTTCTCCATGTGACGAATGTCATTTCCAGGATTTTGTATGGAGCTGGAAGGGTTTGGATAAATTCCATTTAGCAGCTTCCATTTATGTGGTGCCTTATCAGGTCAAAACATATTTGTGCACTAGCATCACTGATGATGTCAGCACCACTCTGGGAATAGTTAGTTCATTAGTTAATTGCTGCTGCAGAGGCAGCAGGGAGGCACAGAATACATTTTATAGATACAACACCACAAAAATAGTAGTTTATTATTACAGCTCTGCTGCTCAGCAGTGCAGTGCTCATTTAAAACTTGTATATTTTTAAATTTAGATAGMGGGTGTATTCCAGCCAAATGTGAAAGCTGGAGAAATCAAGTTCCCTTTGACATCATTTATTTCATTTACAGTATCTAATTCACTTTAAGCTACTGCCATCAAAACTTCTTTGGTAACCCCTCCACATGCTCCAGGTACAAAATGTTGTTCACTTTGAAACGGAAAGCGCCAAGTTGACTTCACTCTAGTTAAGGGTTCAGGAAAAGCAGTACATACAAAATTGTGTGTCGTGAGCGGCACGTTCTCCAGCACCTCCACGTGCAGCTCCTCGCCCGTGAGCCAGGATATGTCCGTGTCCCAGCCAATTGGCTTCTTCTCTCTGAAGTGCAAATAAACCTTTCATTAGTGCATAAGCCCTCGCAGTTCTCTCCTGGAAGAGGTGAGAAGCTCAGATAAGGCAGCAAGTTGCACTGGGAAGGTTTCTTCACATCTGGAAGCTTTGATGACCAGACACTGAACTCAGCACACACTTAGGAAGGCAGATCTCCCTAAACAAGGGCCATAAAAGAACTGCACGTTTTTCAAATCAGTTCCAGGGGGAGCTGACACTTTGTCCCCAAGGTGACAGACACCTTTCTAATCAAAAAGTGCTTGTGAAACTATCTGTTCCTTAAAGAGCTTCAAAGGACTCACTAGTTTTGTCCAGTCTTATAACCTCTAAGCTTTTTAAAGTTGGAAACTCAATTTAAAGGTTTTTTTTTCCCCACAAGAAATCTAAATTCAGTTATGACTGCAGCACTATAACCAGCTCAAAGAAAACCAAAATGTTAAAATAAAATAAACCTCTTAAATATTTGTTTGGTTATTATAAGTTTCGATAATATGTATTTTTATATATATTTATATATTTTTAAGCATTCTATACACACATATTACGCTATATTATAACTATTCTCAAAGTGGCAAAAATTAAGCCTTTTCCTAGGAGTTTGCCACATATTCTAGGTATATCTTTATGGGAATTCCAGGCAATCTTTGGGGCACCACACATCTTCCTGCACACTCTCCTATTATCCTTAACTTTGCCAGTGACTTCCCCAAGGTTAGACAGGCTTGGCCATGCTGGTTAACTCGAGGAAGAAGCCGGGGGCGCAGGAGCRGCGCGCGCGCAGTCCGTACCCATCCTGTATCCTGTAAACAGCGCAGCACTCCGGAATGAGCCCTCTCATCATCAGAGCTTTCTTCAGGCTGTCTCGGACCGTCACCCCACATCGTGCCGGGACCTAGAGGTCAAAAGTAAAATGGAGGGGTTAGAAAAAGTTCCAAGGGAGCCCCGAAATAGGTGCAAATGGTCTTGAGCCTCAAGTGCTAACACCAGCACAGCTTGCAATTTCGTGATACTTCACAGAGTTCTAGGCAAGAATTTAATATTTTTTTCTTCCCTCAAACTGTGGAAAACATCACTGGTGAAAAGCCCAGAAGGGATCTCTCCTGGCTGCAAGTGAGAACCAGCTCGACCTTTCTGTGGACATTCTGAACAAAACCACGACTCAGCTCCAGGAGTGACCTTCTACTCTCCTCAGCTTGAATAAAGTGGGGAGACAGCACAGGCAACTATCCATATCCATCAAAGTGCAGGTCAAGCACTGCACTTTGTTAAGCGGGGCAATGTGCCAAGGGGAATTAAAATAGTTAATAGCTTGGATTGCCCTCAAAAATTATTCTGATAGAAAAATAAAATGTAAACATTTTAATAACCTAAGATAGATATGAAACTAGTCAAATAAAACAAACCGAGTCAGGTAGACCATCATCTCTGACTTCAACCTGTATTTGCAACTTCACAGGCATTTTTTCTAATTTGAAAAACAGTAGCAAAAAAATAAACAAAAACCACCCTTTTTGAAAATGTTAAAACATCTGACAGGACTGGATGAACAGAAGAAATGCACACTGAAGAAACCCATCTGTTCTAGCTGTAAAACAGGCAAATTGTCTCTAGATACACCTATGATTTAATGTAACRTAGCGTTAATTAACCCACAAAGACACAACAATATATAACCCGGTAATTAAGGGCAGTTACCCACTCCATGTAGAACTATTCCCTGCAAGTACCTTCCACTCGAGCTGCCACACACATTCCTTACGCTCACATACAGCATTTCACATGAGCCACAAGCTCGAGTTAAACAAAACACCAGAAACCCCCACTCTAATATTTAACTAACTCCAAAGTCTGCACAAACACCTGAGACAATTATAGTTTACTAGAGGCCTAATCCAGAGGCTTCCATAGTCAAAAGRAGTCTCTTAATCAGCTTCAGCTGGCTTTAGCTCACGGTCCCATTTCTGCTCCTTGCGTTGAAGTTTCCGGGCGTATTCAGGGACCCACGTCCTAATTTGGGACAGCTATGGAAAGCAGCAGCCTATTTTAAGGAGCTTTGTGAACTGCCCTTGCTGTTAGGCTATACGCTGCATTTCGGGCACTCACATGCACTCTCTCAGACACGTCAAGGCATCGCTCTTCACAAGGCACCTCCCATTAGCACACAGCACATYGTACAGGATATTTTCTGTTTTTCACCTATTCAATGTGTGAACATTTAAAAAGACAATTTCTACCAATTCCTGGGGGAAAAGGAACAATCATGTTATAGTGCTGATATTTACTGTTAACCGGGTTTTATGCACTCTGCTACTTCCAAAAGCATCTTTTCGTTATTCTTAGTAACCCCTTCCCAYACTCGAAGTCCACCTGGTGGTGTTCCATCGCTTGGAGCATTGGGTCACTCCTCCAGTGTGAAACCACTTTGCCTGCTCCTTAGCACGGCTGTTACAGGGAGGCCGGTAACAGTTATTCCTACAACTACTGCCAACAGATTCCCGCGGCAGCCTTCAGCTCTGCCGCCTACCGCGCGACCAAACCGGCCGCCTGCACTGGAAGGAGCTGCTCCCCTGCATCCCGCATACACCCGTCTGCAAACACAGAGCAAAGGGGTTTGTTCTCTTGGTAAGATTTGATTCAAATCCCTAGGTAGGATTTCAGTCGTGCGCTTAGGAACGGGCAAGGGAAAGCACATAGTTCTGTTACAGTTGCCTCTGTCACGTTGTGCAGAATGGGATGGAGGGAGGCTCGACCGGGGAACCTACGAGTTCCCAGGACTTGGGAAGTGGCAGAATGCAGGTCACCTCTAGCTGAGCAGGTCCAGGTATGAAGAAGGAGCGTCAATTTAAGTTCCCTTCCCCACTCGTCGCTCCTGGCTCCCCGGGACTCCTTCCCCAGGTGCCTTACACTAAAAYCTGAACTGTATTTATGCAATTTGCAATGTGAAGCATGGACCAAACATTTGTTCTCTTCACTGTCTTTTGCAACAAGATAACACTAAAAAAAAAATAATAAAAAAAAAATGCAGTTAGGGAACTGTTTTGGTTCCTCTTCAAGCCATCAGGCTCCTGAATCAGCATAACACGTTGAACGTGCTTCTGCAGATCACAAGCAAGAAACCAGAAGGTTTAATTAAAAGGAGCTAAGCGCTCGGCTAAATCCCCCCCGTACCGATTAATCATGTTCCCACCCGGGCACACGGCGCCCCGGCACCATCTGCCCGCGCCAGGCCCTGCCGGCGCCCGGGAGCTGCCCCTGCACCCAATCCCACGCGCCAGGACTGCTTTGGGGCGCACAAAGAAGATGGGGAGCATAGGGCAGAACTGCACGGCGTGCAAGAAAAACACAGCAAGAAACTTCTGCTGGCAGAAAGTAATTTTGAGAGTATTTCGGTCTGATGAAAAACCAAGATGTCTTTCTGCCAAGGAGTGGGTTTCTGTGAGCACCTTTGGCACCAACTCTGTCACCCCTGTAATGGAGCGAGGTGCCGGCCGCCGAGCTAGTTTCCACGTTAGCTACTAGGCATTTGTTTGCAAGCTACTTATACAGCTGGTATTTGTAGGGCAGAAAAGGTTCGGATGTTTGTAAAATTCTCAATTACTCATCAAGTAATTTTCTGAAACAAACAGCACTGAAGAACAAGGGCTACACAAAACTAAGAACAAGGCACAAGTTCCCAGGGCAGACTAGGTCGTGTTAAGAGCATTTTTAAATAATATGCCCAAGAAAGTACTTGTGCATCTTGAACCAAGTTCAGGAAGACGCTGAAACACCCGCCTAACTTTGCAAATGTGAACTTCCAAGGAAATGAATGAAAATGATTCCAGTGCCTCTAAACATTCTCAAACAACCACAGCCTCAGTATCTAAACAGATTAAACACAACTATGTCACTTAATTTCCTCATTTCTCTTACTCATGTAAACTATTTCTAYGGACACCAAGTATTCATAGCAATATTGCTGATTTATATTTAGGATTGCAACCACAGGCATTTAAGGAATGCATAATAAAAYGTCTGCCTGTAAATCAGGGCATTTCTGATCTGGTAAGAAATCAGGGCTGCATCCCTACACAAATCTCACAGTAGTAGTCTATAATCAGAGCAGAAACCGTGCCATAACATGAATCAATTAAAAGTGACACCCATGCAGTCTGCAGAGCTCTATAGCAGCCTGTGGAGACGGCCCAGCGCTCRCAGGTGTCACCGCAAAGGGCTCCCCGAGCAGGGCACGCTGGCCAGCTCGGGACACCCAGCAGCACCATTCCCCGAAAGGCTCCGGCAGCCCAGCCCTTTCCTGCTCCAGTCAGCTGCTCCGCTCACTTCTGTCAAGTTTTATGTGTTTAACTGCCTCGGAGCTTCAGCAGAATTACCAGTGATTCCAATTACAGTTGGAATAGTCTAATAGGTTTTGAGATACCGCTTCAAAGTGCTGCTTTGCTTTTSTTAATGCATTCAATACCTTAAAAGAGCACACACACACTGTACCTACAGAACTGAAGGCACCAGCCATGTGCTCACAACACTCAACTGTGCTGGGAGAGAAATAAGCCAAGCTATTCCTCTTTTAAATGCTAGAGTTCGCCTTCTAGTTTGTCAGGATTTCTGGTAAAAATCCAAATTGGAGATCCACATTTAGTTTGTCATCAGGAGGGTGAAGGGCAGAGGTTTAGCCACACTGGCCAGCCACTTTGCCAAACACTAACAGATATGGACAGCCCCTCTCTGRCAAAAGGGACATACAATGACACTGAACATAATACTGAACATAATGAAAACCCACAGATTTCAGTAGCACACATGGCATGCTGCTTTACCAATTTCCAGAGAAGGCAGCGTTTAAATAGACATTTGTAATAGTGCACATTAATAAGACAAATTGAAGACAACTCCAAGGCACGGAAAGCTGTTTCTCAAGGAAGCTGAACAGACCATATACACTGGATTATTCCATGAAATGCATCCTGTCCAACTTGCAAGGACATAAGTTACCAGCACTCAAAACTTTAACATGATTAAATTATTCCACAAATAAATACTTCTTATGTTAGTGGTATAAAAAAGCCTAAGTAGCTCATTCTAAAGTACATACCATCCTTAAATTGTGTGGGATCAAACCTGTGTTCAGTCGCCAGCAGTGCACATTGCCATTTTTCAAGCTTTCAAGGAATAGCTCCCAACGTGTACTCAGAAAAAAAAACAGTGATTTCTCGTAAAATTATGGCAGACAGTTCAATTTGTTAAGGGCGACTATTAGTGCAAGGAGTAAAGGTTGACAGTGATTCRCTATCAAAAAAAAGGGTTTTAGGCTTGAGACTTGAAAGACGCTCATCTTCAGAAACATCCATGGTCACTATATGGGAATAAAAACCCAAGGCTTGAACACATCTGCTTTCTAAATGACAACATGAAGTTGGTTGGCTGCTCTCAAAGTCAGGCTCTGAAGGCACCAGAAGGCTAAGTTATACAATGGGTGCGCTAAGTCTTTCTACTAGGTCAGATCCAGCATCCACTTGGCACAGCTTCTTGCCTCACACACCAATCCTGAAATGCTATAAAGATAGCCTGGAATTCGTACCTTTTCTCCAAATTCTTGACTGCTCCTAAAAAGGTAACGGAGTATTCTTATACAGATAATCCAGGTAATATACAGATTTGCTGCCGCTATCAAGGCTTCGGTCAGTTAGTCTACCTCAACGACACAAAGGAATTTTAGTTACAAAGAGCAAAATAAAACATTTATTTTTGTTATTAGCACATTATGAGAGACTCCAAATCGTACCTCCTCTACCTTTATTTACTTTACATAGACAGGTWTTCCATCTCTCAATGTAAGAGATCACACTGCCAGAAACACCTTTTCACTCAGCCGTCCCTGCCCTTTCCAAGCTCTCCTCACTTGAGGATTACTCCTCCAAAGCAATGACTAATCCTACACGAAGCAACGCAGATGGCAAGCAATCTATTCCATAATGGCCAGTTTTCAATATTTCTAGACTTTGCAATTTAAGACTGTGTGCCAATAAAATTAAAATGGATTAAATCATTTTCCTTTCAACACGTATTACTTTGAATTTATCGAGCACTGGGATTAGCCTACTGTAGCACTGCTCTTCACTGTGCTTCTCTAAACATTTCCAACATTGAATTTCAGACTTCCTTAGATATGAAGGAGATAAATATGGCAACTGTGAAGTCCATTTTCAGTGCAGTATCCACTAGCAAAGGCCACAAACTCCACGTTCAGCACATGCTTGATAGGACTTGGGAATTTTAAAATTATTTTTGATTAGGGAGGACCTAATCATGTTAAGCCAGGTGTGTAATTAAAAGCAAAGGAACTAGTTTATGCAGCTGCCTGAAAATCCTTCCTTGAAATTTTCCCTCTACTTGGCAGGTAGAACTGGTAGGACTTGAATGCCTATAGAAATCCAGGGCTTAGTCCAGCGTAAGCTTGGGGCACAAACTCACAGCCCAAACTGCAGAGGGAGAAAGAGAGAGGGGCAAATCTCAAGTCAAAAGACATGTACTGAGTGCCACGTTTAAAAACAGAACATTTGAAGGACCCAAGCGGTGCCCGCGTGATGAGCCAATTTAAKCTAAAATTCAGGTAGGGTAAAAATAGCCCATTCCTCCAGCCCGCAGAGGAGAGGACCACAGGATTGCTTGTCTAATTAATAGGCAGATGTGCCAATTAGCAAAGGTGTGACACGAGTAAGAAGACTGAAATACRAGGAGCTGTCTTCAGGCATAGCATTCACAATCCCATTTAGTTTTGCTAATTATTAACATTACGATTTTTCCCTAAAGAAAAGAAAACCACACGCAGTCTCACATTTGCATTAAGAACTTCTGTACACACGAACACCTTCAGCACTTTCATATGCCAGCACAGTAAAGAACCTTACTGGTCCAAATATACACTGAATTTCTATACAAACCCTGAATTTCTGGTAAACAGTTTTTTACTGACTCTGTAGTTGAACATGTAAGATAGTGAAAGACTAAAGTAATAGAGTTTTGGAGCTGTCAGGGAAAGTTTCTAGACCTTACAATTGGCAAAAATACACAATGATTTAATCCTAGCCAGAATCTGCACACAGCTGAAGTACTCGGAGGCCTCTAAGCTTTCCTAAAGCAAGAACAGCATCTGCTGCTCCTCTTGCCTCCCCCCGACAACTAGAAACAGAAACGAAGTTCAAAYCAACTAGAAACAGAAACGAAGTTCAAACCAACCGAATCCACTGCCTGCTGATGCTCACGGCAAGGGCAGGTCCTGGACAACCCATGGACTCACCGAGCAGAGCAGCCCTTTCCGCACCAGCACCAAGACGCTCACAGGAAGGGCAGCAAGTGTTTTCCCTGGAAGCCCAAAGAGTTCGGGGCAGAGAGCAGAGGCTACCTTTAGATTAAGAGAAGAAACCATCACCAGTCTTTCAATTGCCCTTCATTACAGCTGAATACCTATTTTCCTCRGTTTCCATGTGCCAGTGTACCAGCACGTATGACTGCTCATTTGCTTTCAGGCTGTTTCTTCCCACACTAGAAGAACTTGTCTGGAAGACATTTCTTGGTAATCATCCGAGCTCCTAATATAAGGATGTTATATAATCTTTTTCACAAAGCTAGAAAAGTTGAATTAGAACTTCCCCCCCGCCTTCCCTTCATTCCTACCAGAGTGCACTACATTGCCAGAAGCCTCCTCACACTGGTYCTAATTGCATTTAGGCCTAGTTTTGGCTCTCTATTGCACCAGGGCCTTGTACAAAGGGGCTCGTCAGACTCTCACATCCTTTGAAACAGGGCTGGCATGCAGCAGGTCCAGCCTCCAACACAGAGTATGGTTCTTCACACTACATGTAATTATGTCTGGGGAATTCCTTACCACAAGACACAAACTTCCTSCATCGGTAGCATGGGCTTCACAGAGACTAGACTGAAGGTTACTAACCCAGGAACTTGAATTTGAGTTTGAACTCTAACTTCTGTGTCACAAATGGCACAAATCTGGAAGAATATCCAAGGAAAACATCATAGATGCCTAGCCTGTTCTTGTACTCTTCTCTAGGCATCCACCTGCAAGTACYGACAGAGGAAATGGAGCTTGAGACACCTTCGGTCTGACCCAGCAGAGCCACTCTCAAAGTACTTACACACTGTCCAGTTCTATTTCCTTTGCATGGAGATGGGCCATGTACCTCTGGGCCTGTAACAACCTTCACTCTAAAAACCTCCTCCTGTGACAAGGCCCATAAGGACACAGCGTTGGCCTGGGGCAGCCGTGGGGCAGAGGGGACAGCGCACAGGCCGAGGGCAGCACAGGCCCGTTCTTCACCATGGAGCAAGGCCGGCCGAGGCGGCCAGTCCTGGCTCAGCTCTGAGTTTTGGCCTCTGTGGCCTGYCCTGAGCACACGTCCTCCCCCAGGCAGCGACACAAGGGCAGACCTACCCTGACCTCCGCTCGGTTGCTGCCGACGCGCCAGCAACTCGGAGCRCGAACCGGAGCTACCGACGCGTCTCCCCACGGCCCCAGCTACCTCTGTAGCTGCTCTATGGCCCTCACAGAGGGGCACGTTGGTCACCCTTCTAGGGTCCCAGCAATTACCAACACCCGCSTGACAGAGACACGCTCCCCACGCGTCCACAGGACATCTTCTCCATCCAACTCACAGCAGACTTTCCTGCAAGGTACTAAACACATCTATGAGGAGCTACAGAAACCAGAAGCAGCCCAAAGTCTAACAGTAACCGAGCAATCTATCAGGTGCAGGTCCTGCCTAAATCTGCTGCAGTGCATGTTGTTGGTTTCAAAAAAATGAAGGAAAAAAAATGCTAAAGTCCTCACAAGGGAGAAGATTTTTCCTCATCCCAGATTTACCAGCTTAAAATTGGCATTCTGAAGGACACCTGAAAGATGCACTACCCAGGTAGCTCAGCCCCTGCTGCCACAATTAGAAAAAGCAAACACCCAACACACACAAATAAATGCAAGCCCAGAAACTGCTTAAAATCTTTTCCTAATCAGCAGCCAATCTTCAAAGCAAACACCGTATTTCTTTAATCTTTACACTCATTTAAAGCTGTTTATGATCACTGCCCGGAATTCCTCTTCATCAATTTATTTTAAATCTTATCGCTCTGTCTTCTGCCTCTTAAACTAAAATTACCTTATTGGCATCTTTAACAACAACTTTCCCCATCTCTGCATCAGGTGTTTACCCTCATCCTCCTTGATTGCTAACCATCCTCGACAACCAGCTGCGTCTCTTCTCCACTTCATTTGTATGAGTGTCTTTTGTTTTGTTTCTTTTTTCTATCCCTACTTTCACCTTCAATCATATAGTCATATAATGTAAAAAAAACCCTTCTAATCCACAATACAATTATCCCATAACACTCCATGTTCTTCCGGCTCTTTGCATTCTCACAGGAACCTCATCTACAAATGTAGCCTCTATTTTTATGCTGAAACCCACCTCCCACTTAGGATTATCTCCTGCCACCACCACCAGGTCTCAGCATCTTCCCAGGAGCTCATCTCAACGTGCAGCAGCCAGGTCAAGGGCAGAGCTCTCAATGCCCTCTCCCACACAAAAGCTCTCTCRTAATTAGCAGCTTTCTTACAATCCACCTCCTACCCATTTAGCTCCCTAACCTAAARAAATTTGGTCCCATTTTTTCCATCTCCAGTTTGGATAAACCTCTCTGACTCGTCCTACAGAATAYATAACAGTGCAGCCTTCCCAGGCCATCCTCACAAGTCCCAGACAGACTCTTACCATCTTTCACCTCAATTATTTAAACACTTTCCACCTGGCCTAGAACAACAACAACAAAACAAGCAAGCAAACCCACAGCAGTTTTACCTGGCCATATTTATGCAGAACAGCAGCCCGAAGGACATTTAAGCTTACTAACTGAACCTTGCCCTTGAGGGGAAAGGAAGCAGGTGTTTCTTCCATTCAGTTATTTATCCCACCGCACTACCAGCATGAGATGTTTCTTTCCAGAAAACAGCAAACCATCTGTTGGCCCTTCTAGGAGGTTGTTCAGAGGGGGAAACTTCTCCTTAGGCCCTCCTAAGCCTATGTGAGAAAACTTAATCTTCTGATGCTTTTATGTTCCTCAGTCTAACAGTCTAGCCCCTCCTCTAACTTCTCTGCTCACTTCTGTTTTCAGGAGCGCTGCTGAACCCTGCTTGTCGCAGGCTGTATYGGGACGCCGCCTTCAACCGCTGACCAGGGAGCAGCAGCCGCTCCATCGCTTAGGGCTGGCCACCAGGGAAGCGCCCGCACGCCCCTTCCTACAGCACGGGGGCATTTCTGCTAAACACTCCTCTTTATCACAACATCTATAAAGAAACTTGGCATCAGCCATGCTACCAGTGCACTGAARTTACATATGCTGACCATCACAGGCTTATTTCCTTTGTAGCCCTCCGGTTCCTCTTGTCCTACTTGTAGCCTGAGCCAACTCCAAGAGGGATCCATTTGCCAGATCCAACGCATGAAYAGCGCTACCCATAAAACAAACAAACAGAACAGGCTCATCCATGTGCCAGGGAGCTCCTAACCATAGGTCCTCCCACTACTGTTTCCTCCCTTTCTAGCAACTGAAGAGTGGAAGGCTGTTCCAGTAAGTGGAAAACACTTTGAAGATTGATAAAGAAGTTGGCTCTCCATTACCAACACAACCCAGCTTGGACTGACTTGGAAGGCAGTTCAAGAATCCCCACTGCATCCCGGGATAGTAAGTAAAGACTCTCCTGCATCCAACAGGGTTCCCAAACTCTAGAAGGGGGTCTGCAGTTCAAGAATTACTCATTTGGAGGCAGAGAGTGAAAAATATGACTGTGATATTAGGAAAGACTTCTTTTATAGGTAAATATTAACTAAAAMTAACTGAAGTGAGCAAAGTTAAAGCATGTTACAAAATTGCAACTTCAAGAGTACCTCTCCTCTTTGGGATACTCACTCTGCTGCAGGCACATCTTAGCCTTACTGTAACTGCCATATGGCACATACCCCAATAGGTACTGCATGTTTTCATGGGGAATCTCCTTCCTACTTTAGATCACTGCCTCTTGAACTATAGTGTGTCCTGGAAACCTTAAATTACTAACCTGGCTACAAAAACAAATGTTTTAGTTGATGAGCACAAGTGAAGCATGACAGTTTTGGTTTTGAAGCCTGAGATCCTGATTAAAGTTTACTGTCATGSAAGGAGATTACAAAGTGCACAACATTTCTTTACCATTCAGAGAATGAAGAAAGTGTACCACAACAAGTAACTTCTATATGTCTGCTCTCTATCATCGGACAGTTTACAATGCAAACCATAATTCTGGCTGAATTATATTTCCTTACGGAATTTGAAATGTTCAAGGTGAGCATAGAAGCAATAAATATTAAAAAAAAWGAAATAACCACATTAAGACTTCCAAATTTCTCAACAGCAAGAACACCATTCAAGCAGGAAAGTGAATTTCATTTTGCCCAATCACACCAAGTTCCTATAAACACCAATTCCCAGCTCTACAACAGATCATTTTCCAAGACTAAAGGAAAAAAGAAAGTTCAAGTTAATGATACAACTAGACCCAAGCAGCAAAACTGCGTAATAAAAATAAATAAGACTGCTCTTTCCCTGAGAAAAAGCTGAATCATTAATTTGTAGTAGCTGCTGAACAACATCTAACCATATTTCAAATGGCCTATTTAGAATAACGATTTTAACCAGAAATGAGTCTCTCCTTGGAGTGCTGGAGCTGATCTCTGCCAGAACAGTAAGAGTAATCTTGTGGAGTAAGAATAATCTTCTGCCCTGGAGACACCCAACAGGAGCAGTTCAGCAGCTATCCCACCTCCCCAGAGTGGGGATTGGATGGAGACTGCTCCCAGCAGAGAACTGGTGGGATTGTCCAGGTCTAGCCTCCTTCTGTTGGCCCTATCCTTTAAGCATTTGCCAAAAACCATCACCTGATCTTCCTGCCCACAGCCCCTTACGTGTGTCATGACTGCACACACCCGCAAGTGTCTCTGTTCCAACCTCACCAGACTAGAGACTGAAAGGATTTAGACCTTCCCTCTGGCACCAGCCTGTCTCCTACCAGGTTCTCGGCACCACCTTCCATCCTCCACCACAGCTTAAGACCATAGATTTTCTGAAGCTCCATCATCATCCGTTCCACAAGGAGCAAGCTGGAAACAAGCTGCAGGGCTACACGGGGAAGGCAAATGATGTTCAGACACCAGCAAAAAGCAGGASATTGTGCCAGGACCCTACAGGTAGGGACTTAAACCACATTTGTCTCCCATTGCCACCAAGAGCACCCAGCTTCAGAGTTCAGAGCAAGAGTATCCCGTTGCCTCCCGTGAGCCACCGAGCACTACAGCTAAATTCTGGTTGCAGGTCCTTGAACAAGTGCCAGGACGTCGTGGAGCTRCAAAGGTGCTGCTCAGCCCGACGTGGCGGCAGAGGATGCTGTTCTCGAACCTCCTCGCTAAACCCCTCGTTAGGTCTGCAACGAGCACGACCGATACTGCAGAATCACAATCCCCACCCACAGAGCCGAGCTTAGGGACAAAAGCCAGAAATATTGATCAGCAAGAGTACAGTCGCACATGTGTTTTTAAGTATACTAAGCTAATCTGATACAGGTCCTCAAGGACTTAAAGATACACTGGTTTAAAAGAACCCRTTTTACTTTGATTAGAAGATACCAGCAACACGCAGAAAGCCATAGCTCAGATCAGACAGRGCAATTTGTACTGGCCCAAAACTGCCTTTTACATCACCTGGCTCGCACTGAAATTCAGCTGCCTCTTATTCCTAACGTGCAATCAAATTTACATATTCAGAAAATGATTAGACTTGCTTTTGCATGTAGGACCCCTAAAAGTTCTCAAGTTTCATGTAATTTATCTCAGGATTACAAACTATTCTTCATATTAAAATGATTCCTTTAAAAGCAAAACAGAGCTCAGACTTGATAAAAGCCTTGCTATATCTCTGGGGGGGAGAAAAAAAAAGAATGATGAAGTAGTAAAAAGAAAAGGCGCAGAAGAGGAAGAGGAGGAATATTACCTCTGAGGAGAGAGGAGTCAGAGTAGAAACACACTACATGGTTTAAGGGGAAGTGATAACATGTAGGAGACGCTGGAAAGGAAGTGAAGAGAACACAGCAGGAAGCAACAGACCATGCCCATGATCTAGCAAGGTCAGGAAGAAACGAATGGTACAGCCCTGTCTACCGTGGCACAGCAAAGGTGCCCCAGCCCAGCTGAACGCAAACCTGTTTTTTGGAGGTTTGCAGATGATGCTTCTTGCTCCCACCAAGAGCAACTCTACCCCTCCTCTGGCCAGTTTGCCCTGCCTAKGCCCTGACACCATCAGGGACCCAGGAAGAAGCTCTTGCCACAGGGAATGTGGAGGAAAGAGCCCAAGTGGCTTTTGCAAAGCTCCTCTCCTCAGCTGCRGGAAGTTGGTACTTGCAGCAGAGCATCCACTGTTGCTAGTAACTTTGAGAATAAGCAAACCAATTACTTCTCCAAGCTTGTCCTGCTAAGTTACTGAATAACCTTGCTAAAAACTAAACAGAAAAGGAGCTTGTTTTTTCCTACTCCCTCCTGCACATTGTTAAATGGTAGATTACAATTTAAGAGGTGATTTTAGAAAACAATTTATCCAGYTGTTTTCATTTCGACAAAACTCTTGAAAAATGTTTCAAGTTTTTTTTTATTATACCAAAAACATGAGCAACATTACTGTTGTTCATACTACAGGATGTTTGCCACAGAAAACATCCAGCAACCCCAAACAACTGAGTTTGGCAGAGCCCAAAAAGCAATCTGGCTTCYACACATGTATGGACAGGTATGGTTTCAGCTCCTAACTTAACTTTCACTTAGAGACAGAGAGATAAACAGGAATATTGAGGTAACACACACGCAAAAAGCAAYTGACTCACCACAGTCCTCTGCTTGTTGGGGAGGAAGACTCTGACAATAGGCTTCTGTGGAGACTTTGGGTTATTCCKTGACATATCAGTGGGGTTTTGATAAACTGAAAGGGATGAAGGTGCTACGGAGAGGCTAGAGGAGGAAGATGATGCAACCGTGTCTGTTGAAGCCGAACTGGAGACAGAGAAATCAGTTCCGTTCCCCATGGACTCCAGTAACTGCTGTTCCCTCTGTTGTAGGGCATCTAGTTTGCTGGTATACTCTTCATAGGCCTGGGAAGGGAGAAAAACTATTTTAATGACGTAAAAACTTCTTTTTTTTTTTTTTTTTCCTAAATCTAAATTCAGAATGAACATACACAAAAAAAATCAGAAGCTAATTCAAGTTTTTCACAAATACCAAATTCAGTTGTTTGTCTTTTTTTCGACAGAAGAGAAACGAAGTAGTGACTTTGAACTCAATATGTTAAACCCCCTCAATTGACAACTAATTTTTCAGTTAATAGGGATTAAAAATAAAGAAAACATAAACCAGTTTGAAAACACCTGCACTAATGTCTAATTCAACACTTCAAAAAAAAAAAAAAACAGCAGCAATCCTTACCATATGTTTTTCACCTACACTCCTGAATTCTTAGGCTACAGCTAGATTTATCATTCTCGTGGAACCACGGCTAAATACATCCAATGCAACAAATAAGAGAAAGCAGAAACTTGTACTTCTTAGCATCTGTAGCTGACAACCCAACTCACTGTTCATGAGCCCCCACTTCTACCACTCTGCCAGCACTCCAGACACTACACAAAACTTTACTTCAGTTTGTAACAGAGCACAACCAGGTTTGTTCTAAGTCACACAAAAATACACTGAAAAGATCATGTGGAAGGGTTTCATATTTGAGATTAATTTGATTTTTTACCAACTAAAGGTTACACAAATCACAGTTCCAGAGCTCCTTCACAAATCAACTCTGGTAACACTATCTTCCCTATAAAGTCCAGTCCCTATCTATAGTCAAGAAAAAGTTCAAACACAGAGGCAAGTTCCAGAATACAAACAGACAATCTATACATTTTGATTTGAAGTTTCTTTCCAACAACACATCTTTATTTGTATCAAGAACATTTAATTCTAGATGCAGAAAGATTAGCAGCATTCATACGGGTTGGGAAAATCTTCCAAGCCTGAATTAAGGAGCCTGTTTTTCAGGCTACCTCAGCATTACTAGGCTCCCCCAAAAGATTGGGATCTGTGACATGCTACATGCCTTTTGAATAATAACAATAATTAAAAAAAACAGCAAGGAAAGGGACATTTATTTACTTGCCAAGTAACTGAGGATTGTCCCTTYCATTTTTCCAGCGGGTTAGCAATTCTCCCAGGATGGACATATGCTACAAATGTGTGTCAAGAACACAATTTGAGCACCGACGTCAGTCCTCACAGTAGGGAATGAGGCAGAAATAACATTGTAGATGGTAGGTGGTCGTGATAAACATCACTGAGTTTCAGACTGCATATTTTGTGTGTTCGTTCTTTAATRAAAGGACATAACTTGCAGAAAACTAAGAACTTATTAGCATTTCTTTTAAAAACTGAAAAAGTCTCATGTTTCATGAACTAGCCCTCAAGCTGACTGCACTAAAACCAAAACATTTTCACTCTAGTATAATTCYAGTGTCAGAAGTGAATAATTTATATATCAGTTCTAAATAATGGCACAATTTGGCTGTACAGTAACACAAGTGCCTCCTACTTCCAGGAACAACTTTCATGTAAATTCCAGTAAGAGATCCCTGTGTCAAGAACTATTTTCTGTAAACAAATGGTAAGAATCATAAGCTGTTACCATTTCACCAAGGCTTTTCTAAATACTTACTTCCTTTTCTCATGAACATTGCAAAATATTATTTGTGCACGAGCAACATTACATTGCTTCAGGATACTTGCGGGCTTAGTTCCTTCATGAAGYTACACACATCTTTCAAAATACTCAATCCTACAGTGTTTACGCTGGCAGCTTAACCTGTCACTAACACAAACTCAAAGCCAAATGACTTCTCTTAAGAGCACAAGCAGCAAGCACGAAAAGTTGGGAGCTGTTGCTAACTGGGGATATTTTCCCACTAAATTCAGCATAAACCCCTCAATTTTTAATGGAGATTGGAGCTCTTAAATGTTACGCTGCTGCTCAATGCGATTATAGAGGATGCGGTAATAAAACATTTTGAAACCAGAATCGTGACTAGACTTTAAATATGTTTTTTATTTAAAAAAATCAAATTATTCTTTTTCTACAGAAGGAGCTATAGTTTATGCAGCAGAAATTGCATAGCTGTGCTGAAGTCTTACTTCAGAAAGATTAAGTACTTTGGTGAGACATGAATTTCAGTTGATAACCAACACACATAGCCCTTCACCCTTAACACAATAACTGCCAAAACATCGAATTATAACATAGAGTTAAAATTTAGACTATTACAACAGCAAAGCTGTCCTGTAGTGAAGTATTTTTAGCTAACAGATTATGCCACAGGGCTGGCCAGGCTACAAGGGAGCCCTGCAGTGTGGCTCTATTAGTAGCTAGATATCAATGGCCCCAAAAACCTTTTGGTCTGCAAAGACTCTTGGCTAAACACTCCTTTTATTAGTTTTTCAAAATAAAATGACATTAAATAACTTTCTATCCACAACATGATAAAGATTTAACTGAATATCAATCTCTCTCAATGCAGTGCATGAAATTAGAAGATTTTAAGGGTGTTTCCAGAGTAGATACAGCACTAGCCCAATTTCCTACTAAATAAACATAGGGATCATTTCTAAGCTCGATGAGGCTGGCCACGGCCTCATGAAAGGAAGTTTGGGAAACGTGAATGGAAGGAGATTCCACAGCRTCCATGCAGCCCGTGGTGGGACCGAGGCCCCTGCAGCGGGGCCGAGCRAGGCGGTTCGGCCGCCTTTCCCTCCGGAAATCCCGGCCGGCATCCCGGCCTGCGCTCCAGGAAGGGGCATTCCCAGCCCCGGGGCAGCTCCACGCGAGCCGCATTCCTGCTCCTCCAGCTTGCTTATTCATGGCTACCAATACCCTGCCTGTACTCGGAGCGGCCTCGCCAAGGCCGTTTGCTCCCGCTGTCCCCACAGGGCTCCGGGTCGCGAGCGGCTGCCACGCTAACACAGCRCGTACGCACGCCCTGATGCGGCTGCTACCCACGCACAGGCACGAGAGCTCAGAGAAAGTCACCTCTTAAGTGCTGCAGCCTAGCGACAAAATAAAAGCTGTTCGCAGAAATAACAACAATTGCATGAGCTTACAGCAGAGTGCCAATAGAGCTCTGCTGAGATGATGGTAATAGGTATTTTTAAGAATATCTGCATTTCTGTATTATAAATTATTTATATTCAATTGGAGATTTGTTTTCTTGTACCATAACTAAGCTATACATTCTATTAATAACATTCAGAAAGCCAGAAGCAAATGAAGCAGCTTAAAAACCAACCGAACAAAAAACTCCCTGAATTAAATCAAACAGCAAAAGTGTCACCTCTCACTCTTTTTCTCTGCTCCCAACAACCTTTGGTGAGAAACGAGGCCTGATCTCAAGCAGACCAAATAGTTTTGTCACGATCTCCCCTCTACCTTTGCTCAAGAATTTTTTTGGATAATGCCCATATATTGCAAAGCTCTYAAAAACCTAAAAAGTTCCCTGGTCTTTTAAGTTGAGATTGTGTTTCCATTTAAAAGATGCCTGACCCTTCGGTGTGCTGATCAAATGCAAATCCCACTAAGTTAAAGGGGTTAAACTGAAGAAAGCCAGTACAGTAAATTAGCATTTCTTCATTTAGCAAGGCTCCTTTCATTTAGCAATGCCCAACTTTGGACATTCTAGTTTTGGTCCAACACACTTAGCATCTCTTACAAGTCTGGTTAAAAACAACAATAATCTGCATCTTTAGCTTTTTACAACACCCAGTGAATTTCCCAGCACCTGTACCTAGATTTACTATTTCCTGGGAGTCCCAAGAGCAGCTTGAGACACTCTGAGAGTCCAGCCTGAAGATGCGCTTGGGACTTGGCTTGCGGGCCGCCACGGCACGCTCGCCTTAGAGCCACAAGCAGGGCAGCGTCTTTAACCAACCTGTCCTGCTGCACGAGGTCTTCAGCCCCACAGGAACGGGCAATTAAACACCCTCCTCGAGCCTCCCAAATACAGAAAGAGCAAGGCTTTCCAACTAGACAAGTTTAAGAGTCCCAGAAAAGAGAAAGCTAGAAAATTATACTAGTTAGACACAAACCCATTTATATCCTCACTGTTCTTATCTTAGATTGCTTCCAACGAGAGACCAGGAAAGATAATGATTCCTTCCAGACTCCTAAAAAGCAAACCGAGTTGTGTAACTCATTTTAATATACCACTGTCATTCTGCCTCATATACATGTATACATTTGTATATTATTTCATTTTGCTGAGACTCTGCATAGAAACGCCGGAGAGCTCRCTCGTTGTTCCTGCTGTCCGCAGCACCCAAGCTACAGGTGGCACAAGGAAGCACGCACCAGGCCCAGACCTGCTTACATCCCGACACACTACCGCTGCTAAGGAAGCTCTCGTGGAGGGAGGGCTCAGAGATAATCCTCTACTCACCTACTGCATGGGAGGGACACACAACACATTTTGGAAAATTAAAGAGATCAGGCTTCGTGCTTGAGCCTTTGAGTAAGAGCCTAGAAGGGTTAACAAATCTGATTATGTTATTTAAGTATGACCTCTCCTTTAAAAGTTTGAGCTGACTGCTTTTGACCTGTCTAGATCCGTAAAATCCTTTTCCAGCTTGTAACAGCATTGGCTCCCAATGCTAAAATCAAATACACAAATGCATTGTCCTTTCCCTAACTCAAGTTAAATTTTTCATCAATGCCTAGTTGGTAGAGACGTAAAGGTTTAATTCTGATGGCCCCTAAAGAAGAATACTCAACTGCAGTTTTATAACTGTTCTCACTTACTAAATTCCAGGTTTTCCCAGTATCATAATCCTGTGCTTTCTTGCAATAAAGTTCTCCCACATTTAGAATGCTTAGACAAATCTTTAAGAAAAGGGGTTTTCCACAATGAATCACAAACTGTGTGTTTTTGAAAACAGCACTTCAGGGACAGCTATAATGTATGGAGGAATTAATGTGGGAAGACAAAAGTCACTGACGTTTTCAGCTGCTGTGATATACAATGCTGCCAAAAGGCATGTTAAAAAAATCAAACAGAAAAAAAAAGAAAAGAAAAAGAAAAAATACTGCATATTCTCTTTTAAAGGAAAAGGGAAAACAAACAAACAAGAACTATTACTGATATTTCTGGATCTGTTGAGTCAACAAGTCATTTCAAGTATCTGACACTGATTTCCAGRGGCGCCTTAGATCTGAGATGCCGCCTCTCGCGCAGAGGCTGGAAGCTCAGCTGCAGCACAGAAGCCATATTTAGATTTACTACAGCAGACACGCTGCGTTAGCTATTTCTTCTAGTCTGGATAAACACAAAAGGCTCTATTGCAATCATATTAGAGAATCTTGATAGATCTCCAAGGCCATTACTACTTGCAATCATTAAAAAATATGGTTAATAGTACTTCTTTCTTCTATTCATCTAATTTCTAGCCCTGCTGTCTCCTACACATACTCACAAGTTTCTCCGCAGCTCAGTTTTCTTTCATCAAYCCTTGTTTTTCTGTCCTGAGGGAGGCAAGTTAGACTCTATCACAAAGTTTCACACTATTTTYCCCCCACTAGACACTAGCAGCCAGCACAGGCTTTCAAGGCCCTATTGCAGGTGCCACCTACAGCCACCTCYAACACCGTCATCGAGGAGGGGCAGATCAGGGCAGGGAGACACCCTTGCATCAGGGCACGCCATCCCATACAGTAATGCAACATACAGTACGTACACCGGAGTGCAACTCGGTTACATTTGCTATTTCAAGAAGCCCCTTCCTCCTTCACRGGCAGTTGCTGCATCCTGCAGTGCTGGCTGCACCCCCAGCTGTTGGTACTAACCTTCCTCTGGGGCAAAACCTCTCCAGCCTGCTCTTAGACTTGAATAGAAAACTCTTTCGCTTTTGTTTTCACTGCCTCAGAGGAGCGCAGAAACAAAAGCTGGCTGGCTTCTATTTCCWAGGCGCGAACTCATCTTCTATTATTAAAATCATATATCGTATATTCACTACAAAACAATTTCTGCAAATGCTCTGAATGCTCGATTCTCAGAATTAATTTCGTTGTTCAATCCTTCAGCTTTCCTATGATGTGAAGTGTTTTTTATAGATGTATCTTTGTTTTTACCCTTTTTAAATGAAATGATGTTTTACTACTAGCTTCAACCACAACTTTACAAGACCTGTCTACGGAGGCACTTCCATCATAGGCCAGGAATCAATGTACTGGATACTATCCATTCTGTGAACCTAAGTGTAAGACACGTAGGAAACAAGAGATACAAAGCCAGACAAAGAGTACAAGAGAACTGAACAAATCCTATTATAGGGAAAAGTCTACACAGGAGGAAGATGGACAGCTGCCAAGCTTTCTGCAGGCATCAGAAAGCCATGGTTTTGCAGAAAGTGCTACAAAAGTAAAGCAGATGTTTACCACAGTGAAAGGTGAAGGCAAAAGTGTTCATTTGCTGGTATTTATCTAGCCATTAGCTATGTGTAACTCCATCTCTTGCTAGCAGCAGCAGACAGCAGGCTTGCCCATAACACTCACAGGGTGATCAACATGCACAATCCAGAGAAGTCCTTAAAGGCATCTCACATTTCAGGAAAGATAGAAAAGGCACCACAGCAGYGGAAAGAAACCCAGGGAATGGTGACATGGCCCAATCATGAACTAGCAAAACAGACCCTGCAGCAGAGGCTCATAAAGGCAGTTCAACACTGCCCCTGTCCTCCTGCCACCGCCAGGAATGAGACTTGAACAAAACCCTGAAAAATAAAGAGGAGGAGGTTGGATGGAGCTTAAAGTTACCTTGCCTTGCGGTTCAGGCACACGGTGGGGATGCTACACACACCGTGAAGTGTCAAAACCCTGATATAAACCAGGTGAGCGGCCCCAGGGCAGCACAGAAGTGGGTGATGCTGCTCGGGCACAGAGCTCAAGCAGCSGGTTCAGCGCTTCACCCACAGCCCTCTCCAAGGGCAGCTGCTCCCATCAGAGGGCACAAGCAAAGGGTATCAAACGGCCCGAGTCACCAGATGCACCCTGCATCACTTCACSTTCTTCCTATTCATGGCAAAGAATTAGTTTCACGTGTGTCTTCTAGAAGCAAACATGCTCCTCTCCCTCACCTTCCACCACTACTTTTTACATACCGCTTGGTCCTTCCAAACCTGTAACCARGTTTGTTCTGGCTCCTTTCCTGTCAGGAAAGAGGGGGAAGAAAGRCGACCCACTCGCTCTAGCACTAGCAGATGAGATTCAGCTACGTTGCTGCAAAGCAGGCTCCCACAAGAGAAAGCTACTGATGCTCTTGGCCAAGCCAAAAAGCAGCCAAAGYGGTGGGGAGGGCTGAGAGGGGACATGGCAGACAACTGTGCTGGGTTAAAAATAAAGATAATGAAAAGAAAAATCAAGAGTCAAGGGAAGACAGCAGTCTTGCTTCTTAAGTCCTGCTCCAAGAAATTACACACCTAAATGACTGTTTTGCAGCATCAAATCCTAAGGACTCCATCAGTCCATCTCAGTGTAGTTACATTCAGGCTAAAGACCACCCAAAAGGGAAGGACCTTTTCCCTCACCCCACTTTCTAGGCTCTTAGCTCCCAGCTGCAAACTCTTCYCCTTCCCTTGTCTTGGCCTCAGCTCTGTGGCTCTCCGATCTTCATCACGACCAAGTTCAACGTCCTAGCCAGAGGGCAAACTAGTCCAACAAAAGAGTATTTTTCTTATGGATTAAGGGATCCAAGTGGCTTAGCCAGCACTGGTGCTACAAAYACCATAGTAAAGGAAGTAAAGAAGCAAAGAGGTGAGAAAAACCATGACTTTTCTTTTCAGTGAAGGAGATCTCTTTCTTACAGGTCTCACCAGGTTCTCACAGGTCTCATGGAATAATTAAATAAAAAGAAAAAAGCAGAAAAGGAGAATCCAAGTCCCTCCTCCTTCCTGTGTGGCTGCCACCTAGGCTGTACAGCACCAGCTGCCGTGAAAGGGGCTTCAAGACGCAGAGAACTCCCTGCTGCGGGTGCCAGGGACTGCCCTGTTGCTCCTGCAGCACCCACAGAGCTCGGTCTCAGCCGAGCTCTGATCTCTCCAGCTCATGGCTCTGCTCTATGCTTGATGTCCTTGTAGAATCATAGAATGCTTAAGGTTGGAAGGGATCTCCTGAGGTCATCTAATCCAACCCCCCGGCACACGCAGGGTCACCTAGAGCACCTGGCAGAGGGCAAAATGGTCACTGACCAATTCAAACCTCAGCTCCTTATTCCATTTAAACCATATCCTAGTGCATGTTTTCCACCATAAATGCCCTCTTTCCTGTCAGTGAGCTTCACAGTAACCTAAAGGCTTCCCACGTAGAGATAAGTTTTAATTTTGATACAAACAAGTGACAAATGGTTGTAATGAGCTAACAGTTTCTGAAACCATTTTATACTTTAAATCCAAACTTAGAAAAAAAATAAGCTCATTATTACCGTATTATGATACACAATCTAATAAAACCAACATACTTATGGTGATATGAAGTAGAGAGGTACGAAAGGTATCAGCTCACATGTAAACAAAGGTGTGTCTGCATGCCACTGAGYGGCTAAAATAGTGATTAGTGCTCACTTAATATCTCCCTTCTACACCACCAAAAGTTAAGCAACTATGGAGGGCCTCCTTTGTCCTTAACAGTTAAGGATATTATGTCAACATTTGTTGAATCAAGCTAGTGCCCTAGCTAACATATTAAGATATAAGCTAGAAGTACCTCAACTAATAATATCTATTTATAACTGCCTAGTGCGTTAGGCTACTACTAAAAAGACTGAAAAAGARTCCGATTGACCTGCAGTTATTTCTATACTTCAAGGGGCGAAGAAAAGGTCAGGGTTTGGATCAAGCTGATATCAATTTAATTCCTAACAGTTGTAACTTATGGTCCTTTAATATGCCCATAATGACCCTGTGTCAATGCAATTTCACAAACCCAGAACGATGGAAGAATTAAAAGGATTTATGAGTTGACAACTAATTTAGCTTTAAATGTGACTCTCCTTTTTATTACTTTGCATTTTTACAAGTTTGTCAGAAAGGTCCCTTCTCCCTAAAACAACTGCTAGATTCTATGTGAATGTTTTTTTCTCCCACTGGAAAAAAAAGTAGTCACCTGCTATAAGRGCAAATTTAGCCTTAGAGATGTTTTCATTCACACATATTAAACAAACACATACCTAAGAATTTACATTCACGTACAGAAATACAGCATGCATTTTTGTATTATACAATTCTTTTATACACGACCTCTGTATTACACACCACCTTTTGCCCCTTCAACACAAAGGATGGAAGAGAGCAGCAAATTAAGTGCTGCCCATTTCCACTGCACACACCTAAGTACAAGAACGTGCCACTGATCCTCCCCAGTTGATGTGTACATTGCAGTCCTGCACAGTCGTTTTCTGTCTTCAGGGAAAAATGCTACACCTCTAACACAAGGAATATATACTCTAACTATATGTACTGTCAGCTTTAACATTGTGTTCTTTTAGGTAGTGCTAACAAAGCATACAAGCAATCCAACCACATGCATTTGAAAGCAGACTTACCTCTAAGTATATTGATGGTGGGTTATGCTCTCCTCCAAACTTGTCTAGCAGTGCTTCTATATGTTCTTGTGTTAATTTAATCATCTGCTTGATATTCCACACCTAAATCAAAAAATAAATATATTTTTGTAATCACAAGAAGCCCRTCCTACAACAAAATTAATTACATTTTCTAGACAAGCTTTAATACGTGAATTCCATAATAAAAATATTTCAGTATCAGTAAAAGTGTGCAGAGTTTCCAYTGTTAGTAACACATAGGTTTCTTCAGAGCTAAACGGAAAAGTTCAATTTGGTTTTGAAATTCTGTAGCCATTGAGTAAACAGTCTTTTAATAGATATTAAAAATACGCTTTTAAAAAATGCATCAGGACTTCTTCTGGAGAGACTCTGCAACCTGATTTCTACAATTACTTCAAAGTTTAATGAAGGACTTCTATCCAACCGTGAACATCTGTGGCAAACTAGTCAACAACATCCACATCATCCCCATCTCATCCATTGATATGGTAATGGCATGCAATGATCTTCAGCAGTTTCTATACCTTGGGTTCTATGCTCCTTTCCCTTACAAGTTTTCTTACAGACCTTGCACATGATCTGAAAGTGGCATTAACTTCGACAGCACAGAGAAGACTTACAGCATTGTATCAGGAAACAAGGGAGCTATTCTTCACAGTAGCTTGAAAGAGTCAATTTGAGTAATTTGACACTATTGTAGGTGAACAGTATTATGAGTCCTAATTTACAACTCAAAAGACATCGATTCACAAATTCAAATCACTTAAAATAATAATACTGCACTGATGCAAGAAACTGTGTTAGTCCAATCAAAGTCAGAAGTTTAAAAGGGATGTAAATAGGAAGCACAGAAGGAGGCAGGAAAATCTCTTCTTAACAGGTATTCTTATTCACAGAGTTTGTGAGGAAAAACTGATTGTCAGAGTTATTAAATCTAGGATGGGAAAAATAGAGCATGCTTCTTCAAAAAGGTTTTTGAGAATTCCTGTTACCTCCTTTRGTTTACTTTGTAACTATTTCATGCATTATCATACAAACCCATTTTTGAAGCTCTGTAAAAGTTGGTACAATTTCTCTCTTAAAAGAGAGGTGACAAATAACAGAGGATCTAATCCCATCTGGAAAACAGCCTTAGCATAAAAACTGCAGAAGCATCTCAAGATCAATTTTAGGAAGAAGGTTTCATTAGGATTTATTGCAATCTTTATCACTGGGTCATTCAAGCAAATTTACCCATCAGAAAGATTTCCAGGGAAGGGTCCACACGTGCGTATCTGACTAGCAGGAGTGAGAGAAGATGCTTTGCTGAATCACCTCTATTTCCAATTAATTTTCTTTTTCTCTCCAAGACAAGTGACTAAATTCTTTGTTACTGGACTATTGCCTGGTTTTCATCCGTAACCACAACTTTGCTTGTTAGAAACAGACATAAAACTAAACAAACACAACATGCAGAACAGCACAACAGCACCATGCAATTCCAGAGATGGTAGAAAGAGAATAAAAGAGCAGTCTGCAAAATTCATATCATGGCAAGAGAAAAAGCAACTTTTGCATCTTAGAGTTTTTTCATAAGCGAATCCTGCAGAAAATTTGACATAGGTTTCTATTGTTTTAGAAAGGATATTCACACACTGAAGCAGTACACTGAAGACAAAGAAACTCTAAGTCAACCACAGCAGCAGCAAATTGGTATTAATTAAAAAGAGAAATAGAAAAAAAAAGTTTTAAAAAAGATTATCTCATTTTCCATAAATATTTTATGTGTGTATAAATACATACACACACACACACACACACACAAATATATCTATATACAAAATGTATTCCAGACGAGCAGGAAAGCACTAACACCAGAGAGAGCAAAACTGTTAAGAACATAGTGTTTAACAAACAGCTCTGGACTAAAGAGTCTTCTTCTAGAAGCCACAAATTAAAAAAAAAAAAAAAATTATATTCACATTATTCTCACTTTCTCTAGAACTAGAAGAAAACCGCAGAAGCCTCCTGGGCTTTTAGCAAGGTAGGGACCTTTTTCCCCCTCATTATTTTGTAGGTGCTGTCCTAAGCGCGCTGCTCTTGCAGTGGAGCTGCACTTGTATGAAACTTTATGGTCACCACTGCCAGGTATCTTGCAGAGAGACCAAACCCAGGGACCACCAGCTGCTGGTGACAGCAATGGGTGCTGGAATGGAACTGCATCTTAACCAGTATTCTCCATACTCAAATCCTGCCATTTTCCATGGAAAACAGCATGTCTTGAGACTATAATGCTTTATTCAATTCCCACAGAAAAAAAGTAGTCAGTCCTTTGCATCTGGGAAGACCTTACCCATTTTTAAAAAGGTTTCACTGAAGAAGTTATTCTGTTTTATCTGATGGCATTAGGTTAAGGCTGTTCTCTGAAACAAGAGGTTAAATATGATCCTCCTTTCAATGCTTCTGGAGCAAGGAATATGACACAGGCTAACACGGACACAGATCGCCACACGACTTGAGATAGTCCGGCTATACCAGAATATATCCGGTCATATCTGCACACAGTGGGTAATTGTGCATTAATTTTGCAAATCAGCACTCCCTTGCAATGCAATAAAGACGATGATCTGGTTTAAGCCAGAGGCAAGTGAAATACAGCAGGTGCCTCTATCARTCCTACGCAGTGAAGACCATGGCTCTGCAACTCACAAGACCCCAAACTCCAAAGTAACATCAGCATCGTTCCCTGTTTGTCAAGGACACGCTGCCTGAGGCAGGGCAAAATAAACTTTTTTCACCTGGTTTTATACCCCAAATCATGCAGCACCTTCCAACTTTAAAGCTCTACAACTCACATTGGATGGAATCACTTGCGGAGCTTGACTCTGCTCTAAAAATTCACTAGTTTTCATTATCAAATAGCTCCAAGATGGAGAAGACTTAAATTGAACCAACCAGGTAAAGTAATTTAACAATGTGATTTGGTAACTGCTTTATAAGGAGGAGAAAAAGGGAAACAACAACAACGCAGTATCAATCCAATACTCTTCTAATCAGTCCCTTCAGGCTTTTTTTTCCTCCTTAGATTTGGTCGGCTGAGTTGGCATCCACTTTGTCAGAAAGCACTTGAGCAAGCTGACACACAGGAGCTCTTCCTGGGTTCAGCTCACATTTTATCTAACTGTACCGGAGTGAAAGGGAAGAAAGGCGACCTGTGAACGGGGCTAACAGCACCTCACCCCAGGGTTTGCAGGTCAAGATGCAGGACCTGCRTCTCCCCAGTGTTGCTGCCACAAACAGCTGCCCCAACTTCCTCGTGTTTTGATGCCTTCCCAAATCTCTTCTCTCCTCCACCTTGGATGGGGCTAGTCCTTGACCTGTCCCTTTCCAGCAGCACTTCCATTTTCCRCAGGCCCACACAACAACCCACGTAATTCAGCCATGATGGGCATACTGAGCCCATACAGTGGGAAGGATGCTCCTACCCTCCTTCCCGTCCTTCAGACTACAACTTCACCTCCATCGCTGAAGTACCCCTCAATTCCCACTCCCTCTGCAGTCAGCCTAGCATTTTTCCTAGATCCTACTGACTCCTCATGCTTATCACATTGTCAACAGTGTAGTAAAATTTTGTACCAAGGAAGCATTATGAAAAACACTAACACCTGAAAAACTTCACTGGGCTGAAAACCAGCTTGCAAGAGGCGTCACGTAAGAGTTTACAAAAGTGACATAAACGTCAACATGGAGGCCGCCTCTTCTTCAGTTTCTCTCACCCATCTTTTCATTAACCTTGTCAAATCACTTTCCCACAGCTCCTTTAAAATGTCTGAGCCACAAAGAACGAGAGCACACTCTCACTGTGGCCGGCTACGCAACTCAGAGTGAGTCAGTTGAGTTTTCCACTCACAGGAAAGCAAACAAGTTCCACACASCAGCACATACAGAAGTTACTGCAAGCAAGGGAAAGGGAGAGGAAGGATCTCTTTCCACAGAAGTTTAAAGGCAGCAAACATCCCTTTAGACTGATGATAAAGAACAACTTTGATGAAGATACAGAACAACGGGACCTCAGGAAGAGATACAACTTACACCACACCATCTAGTCTGATGAYTGATGGTAACTAAGTCAGCCAGCGCAGTGATATGACTGGCATTTGACAGCAAATATAAAGMTATGAGAAAGGCCTCAAGATGAAAATTCCCTTGCACTAGCTTTCCTTCTATTTAACAGCTAGCACTTTTAGAAGACAGGCCAATTCTTATCCACCTGTAACTGAAAATGCAGGTTAACTGTCCTGAAAGTGACACTGTTCCCTCTAAGCAAAGAAAAGGCACACAACAACCCAAGTCACAGCACAAGAACAACCCTTCCCTCCAAAAAGCTACGAAACACGGGACAAAGTTAATGCATCATTACATTACATCAGAGTAAGACCTTGTTGGAGGTAACATCAGAAATCCTATTGGCAAAAAAATATGGGAAAGATTAACTCTGGGATTAACTCTGGACTTGTCTCCTTCACCAAAAGATTTTTCCACTGCAAATCTTAGTATTTATGTGAAAACTAAGTTTGAATTTAATATTTTAGGCAACTCAAATTTATTTGCAAGCAATCGCCTTTTCTCTTATTTAAATCTAAAGGCAAAYCAGACTGCTCATCACTGAGCTGTGCCCTTAAAACATAACAAATAACCTTTAGTCTGACTGGTCCTTGCCCCTAGGTTGCCTCCTTTCTAACAAAAGGATTTCACACTTGAAGTGTTCCTTGTTTCTTATAATTACTTCAAAATAGAGAAATAATTTGAAATAGTGTGATAAATCGTCAAGGAAGAAGCATGGTAAAGCTAACCCTTGAAATACAACTCAAGAGATTTCTCTGTATGAAGTTGCCACCAAGCACCTCCGACTGTGGTTCCTTGGTAGCTGGCAAGGACCTACAAGGTGGCTGCAGTCACCATCACACGACACTGGCCACTTTATCCCAGCTCCCTCCCTTGCATGGGCTCCCGAACTCAAGTCTTTGGCTGGAGCTTTTCAGCCAAGTGCTAAAGGAGCAGAAAATTATTCTCTTGGCCAAGGTTATTTTTCTGACAACTGAGCATGCTGAAATTGCCTGGCGAAGAAGCCAGTGACCAGTGCGAGAGGAGCCACCTTTCCTTTCTACAGCCCACATTAAACAGCTTCAGTTCACTCTCACTCCTCAGTTTTTCCATCACCTGCCATCTCTGTTGCTTGCTGGTAAAGCAGAATTTGCCTTCAAGCACCAKAAAAAGGAGAGTGACAAGTGTTTACTACCACAGTTGAAGAGTGTAAAAATAGGAGATGCCTGTATCCTTCATTTAAATCATTAACCACCAGCTGAAGGGCGTTCTTTGATCTGCTAAATCTATTCTTCCATGTTCCTTAGGGCTCTTGTGTCGCAACAGACCCATTTATTCACTTTGGTATTAATCAGTAGTCAGAAGGCTCATGTGTAGATCAAGTGCTACTACAAGTCATTATAATTACATGTATTTATTTAGGAACTTCTCCCTGTGAAAGGCAGGAAGGAGGAACAGGAGGAAAAAGTTATTCAAATTTCCGAACTTGAGGATTTCCTAACTAAAATGCTTGCTCTAGTGCAGTTACATCCGTGGAGCACCACACACAACTCCAAAGAGTCCTAGTTTTGCCAGGCTGTTTCTCCCCACACCTGAAACTGAAGCCGAACCCTATTTTGGAGGGAAAGCAAGTAGCCCAACAGCTAATTACAGTAATTGCATGTAAGCAGCAGGCACTAGTCAAGCAGAGCTCTTACACAGCTCAGGTCATGTTAATTAAAGTGACAAAACAAATTCAGTCCCTCTCGAACTGAAGAGGCTACTTGGCTCTCCCCTTCCCAGGGCACACAAAATATTAAGAAAACACAACCAGCACCTATCTAACAGCCAATGCTATCAACCCCTGAATTAGTTATATCCTTTGATATCCATGTGAGGAAGAAGTTCTCTCCTGTGAGGGTGACAGAATCCTAGGACAGGCTGCCCAGGGAGGCTGTGGAATCTCCTTCCCTGGGGATCTTCCCAACCCACCTGGATGCCGCCCTGTGCCCCGCGGACTAGACGATCTCTAGAGGTCCCTTCCAACCTCAACCATTTTGGGATTCTGTGATTTTTTGCAATATCCCACTGCTGAATTATTATTACAGCATGCCCATGTTTCCTACCAAGTAGCACACAGAACATCAAACAGCCAGTTGCAACTAATAGCACACGGCCTAAATCATCTTTGTTTCTGTTGTCTGGGATCCAATAGAGTAATTAAAGTACCCTATTTTTATCACAAATAGACCTCAAAAGCTGAAATCACGAGGCACACAAGTTTTGCACATAAAAAAACAGGTATGAGAAAAATAACTTGCCCACAATCACCAAAAAACCACAAGCAGACCCTGCCATAAGAATCACATTTTCCTATCTGGATTCCACTCAGCAGACCCTGATGCCTGCTCACCCTAACTGCAAGATGAAAAACGAAATCATTTAAAAGGTAGTTTCTTGCCACTCCTTTTAGACACTGTTAGGAAGAAAAGAAAGSAAAGCAAGATGCAACCACCCTGTGTTCCTCCTTTATTTCATGAAAGGATTTAGAATATAACTCACTAATTTTTGCTTCGACCCATTCCAGGAACTCAGAGGGGTGAAAAGAGCAGCTCATTTAAGAAAACTGAAAGCCAAACAAAGTGCTGAAAAAGACATTCTCATTTCACACCATTACCAAACTGGTAAACTGTTTAGCACAGAGAAGCTATGGCAAGACTAGTAACTATGTAGTTTAGAAAATGGAAAAAAGCTGTATCTAATTTTAGCTATAATACTTAAAAAAAAAAATAAAATTGTACTCCAAGAAACTCTGAAGAATGTTGAAAGAAATCCTTTCTGAAAACTACCTCAGATGATGCTGAAGACTCACATTTAATTCTATATCGCTCACAACTAGAGAGAACATCTGACCTATTAAGATCTAATGAATTAATTTACAAAACCAGTTCAAAAACAGAGTCACTAACACAAAACCACTGAGATTTTTCACACACTTAGTATCTACCCTCAACCTTTTAAAGTCAAAGGAAAAAAAGTTTATTTCATGTTGATTTTACAATGTCTTTCAAGCATCGCCAGTGTATAACTTGCCCTAAAGAGATAAGGATATTATGCATGCTACTCAAACTTCAGAAATGCCTACTCTCAAAATAATCCCCTTATCAGAGATAAAGCTTTAAAAAGTTACCAACTCTGGGCTCCAAAGGGTCAGAAAATGTTGACTAAACACAATGCAATGCAACCAAAAGTATGTACGACTTATCAGTGCACTAAATGACAGTGCTACTAGTGACTGTGCTGCTTGAGGGGCCTCCCTGTAGCACAGCTGGAGGAATTACAGCTGGTATCTCTGCTTGTATTATAACAATCCTAACAACATAATTATGCAGCAGATTTTTAAACAGTAAGTACATCTTGCTCACTAACAAACTTGCCTTTCTCCTGAATGCAAGGCTGAAGGGAGTTGGTACCTTCCACGTAGAACTACACCCTTTTTACAATACTTTCGCAGAAAGTCTACTCGGAGGAAATTTTAAACACATTATACTTGCTCAGAAAGTTGCAACATTAAATGTGCCCCCCCACACACATACACACCCTCCCCAAACAGGTCCCCATGATATCTTAAATGCAATATGGACAATTTGGAGCAGTCATTTGATACTGTATCCACACTGCACAAGCTGCATTTTGACAAGCACACCGGTTCTCATTTCTGATCTTTAACGCTAATGCTGGACTGGAGTTTCAAGGGGGGATGATCCAGTGCAGCACTGCTCCTGCAGAATTATCCCTCACTTGAGAGCACTTTTGGACACCAGGGATGGTTGAAAATTAGACACTTTCTTATGGTTTTCTGCTAGGGTCCACATTCACACAATATCATCAGAAAGAGAATAAGGAAAGGCACTGTTGCAACTCCTCACAAATGCAATTGTTAAAAAGGTGGAGTAACGTGTCAAACACTTGCAACAAGGAGTTTAAACAGGAAAAAAAGAAAAGGCATGCAATTCTGTAGCAAGGAGTCTTGTATAATTTGAGAGCTGGTCACAGTAGAGGAAACCAGTTGCACAAAACACATATTTCATCACGCTGAAAAGAAGCTGTGGGCAGGAGGAAAGGCTCCGAGCTCCAGAGGATTCCATTACATGCCCCAAAAGCTCAACAGCAATGGGGATCAGAGAAATGAAGAAACATCTACAGTACTGACTGGCTCCTGTGTCATTCCTGCACTAGCTGTGGGAAAGCAGTTGTGCTCACAGAGGTGCGGACAGAGGAAAGTTATGAAAGCCACCTCACACCTCCAAAACAAAATGCGGTGCTGGGAGCAACACGTGGCCGAAGCTTTGGGGCAAGCAAATGTTGGGCACAAGCGGCTCGCGCCCCGGCGCGCTGCCGGAGCTACGGCATTATAATCATATTTCTGTAAAACACACGCTCAGAAGCACCCCACACAAACTACAAAACACCGCTGCAGCCTAGTGAAGGAAGCTCAAGACCACAAAGATCTAACGTGTCGTGACCTAAACCTAACAAGTCCAGCTGAGGGCATTTCAGTTATACAAGACTCCCAATTCACCTAAAAAGCAAAGGCCAATGCACTTTCCTGGATGGAGATATATAAACACAATCAAGGGAGAAAAAAKAAAACCACACTAGCACTGCTGTCCCTAACCACGTACTACTGCCAGACACCTTGCAACCGCTCTGGAGGACATTCAGTTCACTAATCTCGCAGACAAGCAGCCCAACWAAACGAAAGCTAAGAGCTTCCCTCTCGCATTAGCGAGCTGAACTAACTTGGGAAAGGATCCCAAGCAGCAGCATGGGCACGCGGCAGCAGGTAGGGCAGAGTGGCCCAAAGCAGGTCCGGGAGGCAGCGAGACTTCCCCCTCTTGGCGGCAGAGCAGTTTGATKAACTTCAAGGTAACCGCAGGGACAGGGAGCAGCATTAATCATTAATGGCTACTGTTACAACAGAGCATGTCTACCAAATTGCACATTACATTTGCCTTCATAAGGGAATTGTTCAAACTGAAAATATACTACAGAAAACTTGCACTTTGGTGGAAAGTCCCTACAAAGGACTCAAACTTCAAGCAGCTCCTGCTAAGGATGGACTGGAAGAGCATTTTCAATATGGTCACAGTAATTTGAAACCTGTTTTGCTTCCTCGGGGAATGCAAATAAAATTATTAAATTTCCTACCAACTGAAATTCTCTCCAAAACCTCTCATGCAGTCAAGTTGCCTATAGATAGGCATTAATAAAGCTTAGCTGTAAAGATTTCACAAAATAACAAGCAGTGGAATATTGGAGTTTGCTTTTTCAGTTTACTTAAAAAAAAACAGCTGTCATCAAAAATAATAATAAAAAAAATCTGTTTGCATCTGTGGTACTTTTAATTGCACACAGTAAAGCAATTGTTTTTCCTGGCTAAAACAAGCATCAAGAAAGATATCAGAATAACTTTAAAAATAGATGTCTTTGAGCTTACAGCCCTTACAGTCCACAYGGAAATAATGCCAGTGGCTTAGGTATCAAAATAAATTCACAGAAAACTCTGTATCTAGCATTTGTATCCAATCAATTTGAGGATATCAATACAGATAAAAGCAAAGCCTTCAAGACATAAAAAGTTTCCAGAAAGCCCTACAAGCTGCTCATGTAAACTTGTTGTAATGAGGCAGGCTGGTAGGGAACACTGCTGTTAATCCTATTGCCTTTTGGGATAAACAACGTAAGAAGGAATCTTTTTAATCCTCCCCATGGAACCCCGGTATTTCAAGGTTGGGTTCCAAAGGCCCGATCCACCTGGCCAAACATCACAAAAAGCCTAAAGGGGGAGGAGGAAAAAAAAAAAAAAGTTATTATCAAACCGACCATCTTTTCTAGGCCCGGATCATCTTTCCAGGCCTGCCATCGCTCCTGGCAAACCTTTACCTGGGGAGATGACAGACTCTATTAAGGCACATGTTGTGAAAGAGTTCAGAAAAACCTGTTCTCATGCTTTGCCACCTCTAGCTATTAATAGATAAACACATAAATAAGTCTTAATAGTGACCTGAAACTATCTTCTCTGTTACTATTTAAACTCACTATTCCCGGCAATGACCACAACCAGTTATTTGCATTCTTTGCTTCAAATTTGACAATTTTTTTTTTTTTTTTAATAACCTCAATTCTGTCATCCTTTCCTGAAGGCCCTGATCTTCAAGGCTTGTGGTCGTCCTTGTTATTTGACTGTCCCCAACCAGTTCACATATTTCTTGAAGTAGCGGCACAAASTCTTTTTTAACTAAAAGTTAAAGCCTTTCCTATGCTGAGCAGRATAAAAGAATTTTCTTATCTTTTTAGATATACTTCTGCAGAATATTAGCTAGCTATGAAATATCTTGCAGGTAAGGCTTACGTTTTCCACATAACTAAGTAGCACGCCATATTATAAATCTCAATTTCTGATCACAAAACGCAAGGAAACATCACTGAGATTCAACATAAAATTTATCCCCAATAACACAAAAGCAATGAAGCAAAAATGCCTAATCTCTTCAATTTTTGAAGTGCATAATACGTGTAACTGCGAACTCTTCAGAGAGAAAATAACTTTCCTTATAAATTCCTATAATTACCAGCCTGGTAAGTTGTCTAAATATTATTAAAACAAAACAAAAAACAAACAGAAAACCCTGACTTTCTTTRGGGTACTTGCATTACTTTATGAGGCTCCACCAGTTGCCTGGTGCAGCACTTTCCTTCTGAGGCTTTTTCATTCTGTAGGTTTCAAAAGAACGTATTTTATAATACCACTGTTTCTGAAAAATATAACTAATATTCGTGTGGGACAAATTCCAGCATCGATAGCTAGAAAATAATCAACTGTCCAACAGATCAGAGCCTCACTTCATAAGTTACAAAGTCATTTTTATTTTCCAAAGAATGCTTCAGGGCACACACTGAGTACAGAAAATCCTATTTGAATTATTTAATATTTGTGTAAATAATCTCTAGCAACAAGAACATCCCAGCTGTCACACACTCCTTACTATATCAACAACCACCATAACACTGTGAAAACCTTCCATCCAAACAATTTCTTGTTCCGAGAATTCATCCTATGGTAAAAGTCAATTTAAATGCCTCTGGGGGCTACTTTTCTTGGGCCTTCTAATACCAGAAAAGTGAGTGGAAAAGAACAATTTACACATCTCGCCTCTACTCTCCTCAAATCATTCCATCTCCACGTACCACATCCTTTCTAAATGCGGCCTTTTGTGAATGCAAGTATAACTAAGTATTATTCTTACTAGTCTTGATATTACTGATAAAAATGCTTGAGCACTACACTCTTATGGCATGCCCTTTCTTCACTATTGAGAGGGTTTTTCTGCATCAGAAGTTAGGCTGATGAGGCAACTTCTGAAGCACTAGATTTAATATCTGTTTAAAAACTGGTCAAGAGTTTAACGATAGGGTGTATTTTTTTCTCTTCGAAAAATCCCAAATTTGAATTTACAAGTGATATTGATGTAGTTACAACCACTAGGGAATATATAAATACATAAAGTCCATTCTGAACTTGGTAAGAAGCACCTTCATTACCTGCGGACTTACAAGTTTGCATAAGCCTTTTTYAAGGTCTGTCAAAGGTTCTTGCCGTTCACCAGGAAACATAGCCCCTATTTCCAGGAGAAAAACTKCCAGCTATGCACTTTAACCTTTTCAGTTATCACCTCAAAGTAAGGGAGGTATCGATACGCTCCCTGATGGGCTTCCACAGCACAGGTTATTTTTACAGTTGGATTTACATTGTCTTGAAGGAATAATCCAAAACACTGTAACATGCGCTTCTGTTAGAGCCATGAGTCAGTTACGAGCACTTCAGTATTTTTATCACTTTTGGTCACTTGGAATTTGCCTTACACTTTAAGTTGGCTTGCTTTTAATATTAAGACCAGAGTTTCCATTTTAAGTGTATCAGCAATTTTTCCACATGAACATTATTAAAACTACAGGTTTAGATGAGGTAATAGGTAAACTTATATGGTAAACAAAAGTTAATGACATGAACAAAGTAACTGAAGAACAAAACCACATTAGAAAATAACAAGTCTAACCCTAGCTCTGCTTTAGACGCATGTGCTTCGGTATTGCCAACATATAAAAAGTTTGCATTTTGAGTAACAGAAGAATCCCCACTCACTTCTTAGCAGTAAATACATGCATCTTTGTGCACCAGTCTCCGTGGTTGGCTGCTGCTCCATATACCAGAATGCTTCTCTCCCCTATARAGATGTGAGCTATTTGGCAAAGAGAGAGAGCTACACTATGTAATTTAGTATTTGGAACTAAGTTTAGTGGCTGACATAAAAAGAAAACATTTTTGAWGCTCAAGTGAGTTACAGGAGAGCTTCACAACCAACCTCTTTCATATCAAATCTGATTAAAATAAGTCTTGTCTCCTGCCACTCCTTTTCACTCCTTTCTCCTTTACTGCAGTTTACTTTTCCCTGTCAGCTGCACTGATATTGCCACTTCTAAAGCCACAGTATAAAACTGTTGTTGAAATGATCCCACAGAGAAATTTTTCCCCATAGGAAGAATAACAGAGCAACTCAGTTACATGTACCATAGCAACAGCACAATTATCATGATTAAAAAAAAATAAGAATTAAAAAAAAAAAAAAAAACAGTGAGAAGCTTTTTAACCTCATTTTGCTGCCCAAAGAAAGTGTTGTTTAACTCCACTTTTTTGGTATTCAGGTTTCTCAACCAGTTGAGAGTTTTGCCTTACTCAGGAAAGTTAAGACCAGGCTCGCATTACTCAAAGCATTTAATCACTGTGAAGTCTAGATGCAGAACAGGCTCACGTCACGGAGCTTTGCCTGCCCTCAGCAAGGCAAGGGGAGTAAGAGCGAGGAATCAACCTAACCCCTCACTGCCATCACTTGGGACGGGCTCCTTGCACTGCCTCCTTCCCGGCCACCTACTCAGCATGAACTCCGCCATGCTTCCCAAACTTCTCAACTCAGGAATTCCATGGAGATAAATCCAGCTGATAAAGGACGGCCTTTTCTGGCAATCGCAGCTGGTCTGGCCTGACCCCTCGTGCGAGGCAGGTTCAAAACGAGCCCGATGCTGGTGGGGTCTCCCTGCTAGAGGCAGGGGAAGCGCGAGGCCTTCGCTCCGGGCGGCGGGAGCTGCCGCCTCGGGGGCTCAGCGCCTCCCAGACACGCACAATTCCGCTCACAAGGGAGAGGCTCCACGGTGACCACASGAACGTGCTCAGGAAGGCTGAGCTGGGCTTAATTAATCCCTCACAACCTAAGTGCTGAATGCAGAGCCGGCTCCTGGCACCTGGATTTACCTCTGGCACGGACCTGGTGCTCGACACTCGGCAGGTCAGCGTCTACAGCGCTCACGTTTGCAAACCCCCTCGCGCTGTTGGGGCGCACTCTATTCCTCCTCCCACGGACGGGTCAGAAACGCTAGCAACTTAACCCCAGCAAAACAGGTAGTGCTGCTCTTCACAGSACCGGGAAGTTAAGTAATATGCCCCAAAACACAGGAAGTATCTCGCAGAGACCCGGACCCGAGGCCTGGCGCCCTCGGAGCCCGCACCGCGCCCCGTCACCGCTACCACTTCCCCCCGGGAAGGGTTGGGGCTGGGAGGGCGAGCGGGCTCGCGGGGCCCGGGCAGCGCACGGGAATGCTGCTTCCCACCTCGCCGCACGCCTCCCCCAGGCGCCAGGGAAAGCCGATTAGGGCACGGCCGCGGCTCAGCCTGCGCGGCCCCCAGGCAGCTCCGGGGCTGACAGGTCCGCGCTGCGCCTCGTGTTATTTTTGCGGCGGGTCCCCCGTTGTTTTTGTGGGGGGAGCGGGATGTCTTAAACGCGACCCCAACCCCCTCGGCCGCCCCGCGCCCCCCGCGCCGATGCCGGGCCGCGGTGCCGGGCCAGGCCGGGCCGCCCCGGGCCGCGACCCGTAGTGCGAGGCGGGGCGGGGCGGGGGGGAGGGGGCGCCGGCGCAGCTCCCGGCCAGCTCCCGGCGGCCCGCGCCACCCGCACGTCACGCCCGGCCCGTGACGTCACCCGCCGCCGCCTCACTGCGCATGAGCCGCGGCGATGTCACCGGGAAACACCCTGACGTCACGGCGCGACCACCCGGTCACCCTGGGAACCGGGACATGGGCTCGGGGGCCGCCCCTCGCCACGGCCCCGCCCCCGCCCGGCCGCAGCGACCCCTCCCCCCCCGCGCTCGCGCGCTCCCGGCGCCCAACGGCCGCCCAACGGCCGCGCCAACGGCCGCCCCAACGGTCGCCCTAACGGTCTCCCCGTGAGGGCAGGGCAGCGGGAAGCTCGGTCTGGGGCTGAACACATACGGCCAGAGGGCGCGCAGGCCTCTTCGGGAGGGGAGCAAAGGGAGGACTGTTCGTACCGGCACCGGGCTGGAAGTGCTCGCAGAGGTGCCGGGTGCCCGCGGCATCAAGTCGCGCGGGCGCCACGCCGAGTCCCGGCCCCATGGGAGCGTGTTTGTGCCCGTGGCTGTGCAGTGGAAAGCGAAGGGCCGGGCAGGAACCTGTATGGAGGCAGCTGGAGCGCTGGGCACCGAATATCAGATAGTGGGAGAGCCTGCAGTTGGATGCACACGTAGTCCTTTTATCTTCACCCCTTGGTGCCTATTCTTTACAGGACTGGCCCTGTTACCACAACATACAGCGTCTCAAATTATAATAAAACACACACCCAAAATAGCATTTGGGTGCTAGCAAGAATGAAACTGGCCACACACATGATTTTCCATGCTGCGTGTGCGTGCAGGAACAGTAACATCATGGAAGGAGTTAATAGGCAAGCGAGGAAAGGTCTCAGCAGACACTGCACGTATTTAAGCTTGTTGGARCTGGTCTGACATCATTTGACAAACTGTATTGTGGTTTTGAGATATATCGTTATTAGTATGTACAAGGCAGCAATTACGGAGGTGCTTCCCACAGGGAGAAAATCATAATTTTGTCCGAACCTCAGTTATAATTAAAATAATTGATTGCTAGAATTATGAAAACACTTTTTTYCCCCCCTTTGACATCATTTAGACCTTAACTTGCCAAATATTTACACTTTATTTACACTGAGTTCTTTAAGCAAGGGAAGGGTCTAGTAGCGAGCACCGCACATACACACAAATTGGGCATTCACTGGATAGGGCGTTTTAAGCTGATTTCCTATTGCAAATATCTGGAAATGGAATARTGGAAAATACCAAATCAGTAGGAATATTTTCAATGGGTTACAAAGAAAAGCTAGTACATCCAAGCAGCAGTGTCGCAGAGAAGGCAAAGGGTTTTCTCTCACCACCAGATGTATTTTATGGTACTCAATTAAAATGCTAAATTGAAACTTGCAAGTGCAAACATCCTTATCTCTGCTTTGTTTTAGTTGTGAGTACTCTCCTAACCATATAGCCGCTTAATGTAGTAAGCCTTGAGATAGATAGGAGGTTTATATTTCACCTTTCACACTGGGCCTATCGGAGTGTAAGAAAGTGCTGAGAAATGGGTTCAGTACTGGGAGTGGTGTAACTGGCAAATAAATGTAGCATTTGCATGGAAACAAATGCTGCATGGAAACAGCCAAARCTCTGTGGAGCCTGGAATACTTCATCCTGTTGTACGAAAAAAGAGGGACTTTGTGCATGAATCTAGTTGTTCCTTCTTAAAAAGCTCCTGAAAACTAAGAAAGGTCAAAGTCAAACTTAAAACCTACATGTGAAAGACTGTTGTCTGTTATCAAATCCTTAGGCCACTCAGGGCACTGGCTAGTTTATTCCTACAATGCAGTACAGCCAGTTTATCTGGTATTGCAGCAAGTAATTCATACTTGTAAATATAAAACCTGCCACCTCCCATCAAACTTGTATTTATGCATTGTTTTATAATCATCTTCATTTTTTTTAATAGTATCATAAAAAAAAAAGGTTAGTTGCTAAAAGATATGGACACTTCAGTTATGTTGCCCATCAAAATATTTTATTGCTCTAATCATCATTTACCCTTCAAAGGAAAAACGTTGCAGTGAATTAGTAAAAATAAGATGTGGACCTGGTGGCACCTCTCCCACTATAAGCACTTGAACACGTGTCTATCCTTCTCCAAGGAGATGAATTCATCTTAGTGAGATGTTCCAAAAAAGAGAATGTCTGGAAGGGCTGATACTAATAATATGATGTTAATGATACTTTCCTTCTGATGTAAGACAATATTTCAATCTCTCTCTCCGCCCTCCACCAAAAAAAAAAAAAAAAGACAAAAAAAAAAATACACCTAACAACTGACTGCTATTGCAAAGCCTTTCATTTGCTAAACAAAAAAAGTTACACAATTTACGTATTGGCATAACAGATTAGGTTCCTTCAAGGTATGTAACTTATTATTTTTTAAATCTACGAAGATTTTACCCTTAAAAAATCATGAGTCTAAATGCCCTTATAATTTGTCCAAATTGGCAGCTACTCATCCTATTCACACACTGGAAAACAGCATTTGTCCCTTGTACTGCAGCATTTGCACTTCCTTTGAAAAGACTGAATTAAGTTAGGCGCCATGAGAAAATAASTACAGATATTTTCTAAAGTCTTTCAAAAAACAGGTATCATTTTTTAAGGCACAGCATGAGTGGAAGTGCACAACCTTGTGTACCTATCTAAGGAAACAGTGCTATTTATGGATAAGAGTTAATCCTCAGACTCAATAGGGGAAATACCAATATTGGTATAACAGAGATATTAAGGACAACAGTCGTGTTCCCCATAACCTTGGCCAGAAAATTTGAAGGTGAACAAAAGGTAGGCTGATGGCCAGAGTACGGACCTGTTTTCTGATTCATAGCTGGGGTAATATTTACCCAGATACAAATACCTGACTCTCCAGGAAGAGAATGGTGAAAATGCTCCTTGAGGAGTGAACCCAGAGGATTTTTTTACTTCTGTTTTGCACCGATGGAGGCATATTATCCCACTCGTATTTTAACATATGCTGTACATCGTTTGGCATTTCCATGGATTCTGTTTGATTGCTCCAATGACAGGCAATAGAGAAAGCAAGTCTGTTTTTTGCTATTATTCCTGTACAGATCACATATACTTTTTTCTTTTTTTTTTTCCTTCAGTAAAATACAATAGCATAACTGTTCTCCTGAGTTGCAGGAGGCTCCAGGGACCTGGGAAGGTGATGGGATTGAAACGAAGAGTTGTCTTTGCGTACAGGTCCCTCCTGTACCTCGCGTGTTACGCAGCATCACAGGAGCAAACACCAGCCTCTTCTTTCCTTTTCTTAGTAGAGACTTCAGGGTCTAGAAATCTGTGTGATCAACCTCAGTTGTTCTGCCTGTCTCTCTGTGGGTTTCCTGCCTTCACTTGCATACTAATGTCAGAAACYGAGACGACTTGCACATTTTGTTGAACAGTAGTGTAAGTTACTCCCAAATGCTGACATGTAAGGGCCCCTGAACAGAAAGCATGAGTCCTGAAAATACTAATAAGAGAGGAGAAGCAGCAGCCAGTAAAAAAGGAGAAGGAGAGATTGCAGAGAATACTAGATGGGGAGAAAACGTGGTTGAAACAGGCACGGAGGAGAAGCAACTCTCCTAGGAAACAAGAGGCAGGCAAAAATAAGGAACCAAAGGGATAGGGAGAACTGATTTTCCTAGCTAATATGCTTTATTGAAGYAGAAACCAAACCTCACGTCTGAGAGAATTAATCAAGGCCCTCCTGTTGACTTAGTATCTCTAGTCATTGCTTTAAGGTATTCATTCAGATACCTGATTTCTAAGTCCTTTGTTTTGGGGCTTAAATGTTAAAGCTGATCAGCTTTAAGGGCAGAACAGTTTTAGATTCCTAGCRTTATTATTGCAGTGTGAACAATTATATTTCATAACTCAAACCATCCCATTTAGGCACAAAACTGACCAAATGTGATAGAGTCGGGCCCAGGACAGGGCAGTAAAGGATTCCTGCTCTCAAATTCAAATGAAATATTTTGTTGCTTTAGAAAATCACTGTCCAATCATATTCCCACCATTGGATTTTCCTTCACAATACCCAGGCTAGCTGAGCTTCCCCTTGTCCCAAAAGCTGCTGTAATTGGATTCTCCAGCACTTCACAGACAGTTTGGTAACTCTCTACATCTCTGATCTAATAACATTTTAGTTACTCAGTGTACCTGCTCACTCCGCTTATTCTTTCAGCTTCTAGCCTCTTCAAAGAGCAAAACAAGTCCATTAGGGTTGGTACTGGCCTGGAGTAAGGAAACTGTAAGAGTCAGGAAAGGCTAAATCAATAAAATGAATCAAATGCAGAAACCACAGATTTGACATGAGGTGGTGCAAAAGTGTTGATCAATCAATGGGATTTTCTGTAAGACTCCTGTCAAAGATATTGGGAATGCGGTTTTCTGGACAATCTCTCCTATCTCAGCTGGAAAGGGGGATGTTTTGTGGGCACTACATGGTTGTTAAAGCCACAGATTAAATACTGCCCTAACTGGTTTTGTGGGAGGGGAGTGGGCATTACCCTTCCACTTCATCTTGTCTTGTGGATGGCCCATTCACTATCTTCTTATCGTGTTTCATCCTCAGAATCATCTAATGTAACAAATCATTATGTGAAAACGTACCAAATCAAAGAGACTCTTGCTTCTTTCAMAGATTAAACAAAGTGCTTGGTTAGCATAAGATAACCTATGTTGTCTTGAAGTTATCTGTATTCTCTCTATATATATTATTTTTACACTTCCTTGCTAAACATTACCCTAAAATCCGTCCATGTCTGTCCAGCTTATGGGCTACAGATTTCAAGAGGAGATCACATCCCATCAGAGACGGACAGGGAAACAGTTTCCTTAGCAGGCCTCAAATTTAAGGGTTAATATATTGCTCAGCAAGCTGGGGGAAGATCTGTGTCACACCAGCAGGTTCTTTCCTATGCTGGGAAACCCATCTGTGATTCCCACAGGAAAAAATAAAAAGTGGAAGAAACCCAGGAGAGAAGGATGTTGCTGGCCATCTCAACGTGTGGCAATCTCATAACTAGGAAGGTACAACCAGCCCGGTTTATGAGCCGGCATAATTCCAGGGCAATACGCCACTCTGCTGGAATTTTAATAGTTGTTCTTCAGGGATAAGACTTGTGATTTTTTTTAAATGAATGCTTCTATCATAATATACGCACATACGTCTTCTTTGTGTATGTAAACATGTGTGTCTTAGGCCGACAGAGTCAGGGTCGCGCTACGCGTCGCTGCCTGTGAGGCCTCACACGAGCGCCGGCCTCGCGGGGCGCTGCTGCCCGCCTGGCCTGTGCACCTGGGAGAGCTCCGCAGGCCTCGCTCTGCTCTCGTGGTGCTTTGCGGGGGGCAAAGGCAGACTCCTGATGCCGTGTTCGATCACCTCGAAAGCCTTTCTTAATGCTGTGGACTGCCTAAAGCTTGCACTTACGCTAAGGGCCCTTGGACATGACTATTCCYTTCTCATATGATATGACTCTCTCTCTAGAAGACGCACTTATTTTGGTAAATGAGCACAACTGCTATTACTCCCCCCTGGGAGAGAYCTGCGGGGCTCCCATGTAGATCTTGGTTTTATCTTGTTTTTCAGTGGCTTGCGTGCCTAAGTCAGCATCCAGCTATCTATCCTCAGAGGGCGTAAATGTTTATAAATGAACTTGATTACRCTGTCAAACATGTGAGTTGGAGACTGTACAGAAACAGTTCACACCACTGGCTGTGTTGGTGTCAGAGCAATGGAGCACTCTTGGAAAATATCACAGTAAAGAGGCAGAATGACTAGGTAGAAAAGCAGAAAAGGTCAAAGAGACCAGAAAAGCCAGAAGAGGCCAAAGGATACTACTTTCTAGCTGTCGGTGATAACTAGTGATCAGTGATAACTTCCTAGTGTCAGCTGTGAGGTTCCCTAGCCTAATAACTACCTTGCATTTTATGCAAGGATTTGCAAAGTTTAGAACTTGAGAACAGCGCTCCCGTGCACCAAAGCTGCACCAAAACAGACACAGGACAGAGAAGAGCTCCTGCTTGCTGCCTTGTGCTGCCCGTGCACACAGACCATGCCACAGACTAAACCTAACACAAAGCAATAGCAGCTCAAACAGGAGCCAGACCTGCTTTCCTTCATTAAGAAGCCAAGATAGACTCTGACATCTCAGAGAGAAAGAACATTATTATGCAGTATATAATGATCTTGTCTGTAAACTAGCTAGCTGCATCCTGAATGCCTGCCCTCACGCTTTCCGGATATCTCTGTCACTGCATCCTGCTCCCTTGGGGATATTCTGGTGCTCCCAAGACTGTCACACGCAGCTCCGGTAGCCTGCAGTCCGGTCCTTGGCTGCGGTGGCTGCAGGGGAAAACAAGGAAGCCCCTCAGTACAGCCCCCATCAGCAGTATCAGTCCCCACCATGAGCAGACGAAGCCCTTCAAGCCATCTGTGATGCTCCTGTCAGTGGACTCCAACACCTGCTTCCAGCACAGCCTGCTATCCCCTAAGCAAGCACTCTGCACCCACGGTTACTACCTGCCCTCTTCAATCTGACCTAGCACACCAGCAACAGCAGCTCTGCTGGAGGGGTTCTGCCCTGGCTAAGGTCACCGTGGAGCCGCACTGACGAGAAGGGGCCACATGCAAGTGTGTGGTGAACTGTGTGGTGAGGACAGACAACRCTTAGGACAGAAGGGCCTCACGGACACTGAACATGACCAGGGAGGCTCCTACGCYGTAGCAGGAGCAAGTTGTCTGTGGAGATGTTGTCTTGTTGTTCTGGTCTTGAAGACACTGCTACTCAGTAAGAGGATTCAGTCTCTTTCCCCCGACCACATGTTCAAAGATAAATCAAGATAGACATAAACAAGTGGGGAGATTCACCAAGATCTGAACATGGCTTTGCTGAGTTTCTTGATTTGTATCACATTGATCACTCACTTGGATTTTAAAGTTGTATCAGTGTTATATATTTGCTTTTCAATCTTTAAGAAATGGAGGATATGCCATACATATTCATAGGTTAACCTATACATATGCATGTACATATTAATTGCAGAACCTAGGACACTCACGGCAGAAAACAAAACAAGGCCATATCTGAGCTGCGTAGTTTAGCTCATTACTTTTCAATGGGCCATATATATACCTAAAACCTAAGCCTATGTTTAGGTGCTTTGCTGAATCAAGTCTTTGCTGAATCCTGCTCAGCCAAAGCTGTTTACCTTACTGTTATTCTGAGGTAAGTCCCACTGATCGCAAGTTGAGACACAATTGTTAAACTCAGAGCACATCTATAGGTGCTGGCATCTGAAGTCCACTTTTGGAAGACATCCACTTTTGAAAGTGTGGGCTTGGGTGACCCTGCTCTTTTTTATCCAGACAGGACTGTAATGGAAATGCAGGGATGTGAAGCATTTGCCACTATGTCTTTGCAGTGAACATCATTGCATGTGGCAGTGCAATGAGACATTCTGGAGCTCAGGTGTCTTTTTGCTCCTAATACCATTAAAAGGCCTATTTACTAAAAAGCCCATGAGGCAAACCTCAAACTAGCAGAAACAACAACTGAAGTGGGGGAGACTATCTGAACTCCATGAAATATTTACAGACAGCTTTAGGAGCACTGGGATGAAGAAAGTACTTTCAAGTGTAGACAGAAAACATAATGGATATAAAAATCCTTTTTTAGCCCTTGGAGAGATTTGTTTTCATGAGTCCTTATAAGCTAATGTGAAAAAGAACAAAAGAAAAGAAAACAAAAACCTATGAGGTCATCCCAGCTGCCTCCTGCTCTTCTAGGAGAGGAGCGTTGTGTTTTGTAACACTGCCTTCACTTTAGCTCCCACTGGCTCAGACAGCAGAAGCCTAACCTGCTTCTTAGGAGGCTTCTCAAGTTTTCTAAATATTTCACTTGGTGGAGTTTTCCACTCAAAAGAATTTAATATGATATTTATAATGATCATGTCACAGAAGKATCTGTATCTTGATTTCAATTGCACCCCTTTAGACACCTCTAAATAATTCCTCGCCCAGACTGGTGGATATGATGCTCAAGCTCCCCGCTGCAGCCACACTTCTCGCCACTTAGACACGCTGAACTGTAGCCATGCTCTGCTCTTACCGAGCCTTCTCAAGCTGATTCTTTTGGGGACATTCACATCTACTCTTTTCTACGCATACTCAAGATATATGACTATTACACTTGAGGGAAAGGACAAGGAGATGTGAAGGAGAGAAAAGAATTAAAATGTCTTCATGCTACTCCAACTGTGTAGGCACTGAAAGAGCCATGCTAAAGATCTGGCCCCCACATATTGTTTAATTCTTACCTCCAGGATTTATGACCAAGCTATTGCTTCCATTTCTATTTCCTCCTACATTCCTAATGCTCTCCTCCTGTCCCCCACCCCAGCGTTTTTTTGTTGTTTTATTAGAATCTTTGAGTTTTCCATTGCTGTTTGGACATTTAGTGGAAGTTGTWTAAAGAAATTAAACTGCCTCTAAAAGAGATTAAACAGGACAAGTTTCTGCTCTCAAACATGCCTCAGAATCAAGATCACACACAGAGAGTCTCCTTGAAGATTTTTGTTTCCAGTATCCACTCCCAAGAGATTGTACAAATGCCACAGTAGAACAGCCACACGGAGGAATGGAGTTTAAAGAAATTTCAAAGGAATTAATGACATCCCTATGCACTTGTTTTCTTTGGATATTGTTCTTGATACATGCTTTCTTTCTTGAAAGAAAGAAAAAATACAAAACAGCCTTTCCCTCATCAAATGAAGCTTTCAAATGAAGATTTCCAAGGCATGTAGACTCTGTTATTTTTTAGCGGGATGTTAAAATGGCCTTCAAACTCAGCCATAGCGGACTGCATATATAAAATCTCAACAATATTTACAATTAGAAAGATTTGCTAATCCATTTCCTTTTTAGTTTCCATTCAAACCCAGATACACTTAGCATTTGAGGTCTCTAACATCTAAAACAGAACAGGGAATACAATAACCCCAGGTTATTTCAAATGTAAATAATGTCATCAACTATTGCATGAAAGCAGCTTTCTGAAACAAAGTTCTGAAATACAGAGGGGCACAAGTTCTACTACAGCCAAACTAAGCTGCTCTTTACACCAGGTTCTCCTGGGGTAAATTCACATCCTAAGAGCAGCTTATCTTCATGACACTACTCATAAGTGATCATTACTCCACTTTAAGTCTTGRGGAAGCCCAAGCAAGATGAAGCATTTGTCTAAAATCATAGASCAAGTCAGTAAAAGGTGCATTCCACAGAAGTAAACTTCGTGCATCGCTCTAATAAGCAAAATAGAATAAAACTTTCTGCACATTAAGAGAAACCTGTTTTTTTCAAGTTAATGCTTTCTTCAGTTTTTATATTTTATTTATATTTTAACACATGATGTATTTACCAGAAAGCAACACTGCAAGTTTTCCTGGCCCAAAATGGGAATTCAGCCCACTATCTATAGCTTTCTTTAAAGAGGGAGCATAGCATAGTGAACTATTAAAGAGAGGGTAAGAAGTTCAGTGCCTGTTTTCCTCTCTGCCCCAATTACAGAGTGGAGAAAAGCTGTATTTGCAGCAAACAGTGAGTTATTCTAACTCTAAAATAAACTAAAAACTGGCTGCATCTTCCTTATCTGAAAGGAAGAGAGGGGGAAAATGTCATTTTGAGCAGATGTAATTTTAGGGACCGAGTGCTAATTAGAAAAAGATCATGGAAAGTTAGATAAGGGAATATTGATCACACTGGTGTTGTATTAATAAGTTACAATTTTTCTTTAAAATTATTTTTGCTCATCTTTGCTTTTGTAAATACTGCAGAGAAAAGATGAAAGCCCCAAATTTGTTATCCTTGGCTGTTTTATATCTGCTTACTTCTCAAGCTCTTCCACCAGGTTTTCTCCTCTTCTTCTGTATTTTTTGCTGTAAATGTCTCCCCAAAGTCCGTTCCCAGGGCGATGCTTTGATTCCAGAGCAGGTTTGCTCTTCCAGGGTATAGACAGAGAGGATCAATGTAGATGAAGCCAAAAAACTGCATACAGCCAGGTGTCTCAGAACGAATACTGAACAGATGCTTAAGTCTGAGTTGTCTAACATTACCCTTCTGAGCCTRTATCTGTGCCTAGCAAAGTAGGACAAGTTTCAAGAAACAGAATACCTGTAGTGTTCAGTGCCTTCAGGAAGCTCTGTGGCTGCTCAGTCCTTCTGCAAGAGGCTAAACACGGACTCGGGTATATAATCATGGCCAGTGGTTCATTTTAAGTGTTTTATATATTGTTATAAACTGGTCTATTCACATAACAAAGTTTAAGCTCATATGTATTTACTGAAACTCTGTTTCAGCCATAAGCCCCTTCTTGACCCACACACACTTTCTCTTTCTTATTTGTTTGTAACGTTAAGGCTTGAAGGGTCTCACAGGAACAAGAAAGATGCTTTTGATTCTTCCTCTTTAAATTGCAGTGAAAAAGCTTTTATTGATCTTTAGTTTAATTTTAGAGGACAGCAAGTTCTGCTAAACAACTACAGACATCAGCCTGTCTACTGTAACTGCTGCAGTGATTCTACTGTAGCGTTTCTGAACTGGTTTTAGTCTCCATCAAAAAAAATTATAGAACAACTCTATGTGCTCCCAGACCCAGCGAGAAACACGATGCCGGCAGGAGCATCCCTCCTCTCCAGGCAATACCCTCTCCTACCCGGAGCCAGGGCTGTGCTGCTCTCTCCTTGCTCCTCTTCACGGCAGCAGCACCTGTGGCCCAGGAACCCTGCACGCTCCGAGCACCTCCCGACGCATCACGCTCGCACTGTTACAATACCACGGGCGCATCACCGCGGGCTTGAGCCAAAGTAGGAAGCTTCTAAAAGCCTTTTAAATTAGAATGAGAAATTTATGATTAGAGGGAGAGCAGTTGTGTATTTTACCAACTCCTACAGCATTCTGTTGGTTGTAGCAAGAACTGAGGCACTCCTCTCACCACCAACACCGTGGAACCTCTAAATCCATCTTTCACAGAGCTTAGTGTATCTGGTATCAATAATCACTCAGTAAAGAGTATTGAGCAGGAATTACATAGCTCATCAAGAACACCCTTAACAAGCACCTCTCGAGTAAATAACTTTGGGGAAATAAAGTTGTTGAGCTGCTAAGAATTGGTGTAAATCTATTGATTTCAGTGATCATAGAGAATCCTTCAAATAACTCACCTGAGCAAGCTTGGTGTAGCAATACCAGTACAAGTTTGGTAGTGGCACCCATTTCAGGATTCCTGTGTGTTTGGTATCAAGCCCACCCCAAGCTACCTGTGCAGACACTTTCTACTCCAGCCCYTCTGCCTTCCCCCCAAGCCTACGCCCCTCAGTTCATGGGAAGCTGTGAGATGCCATTTCTGAGCACACTCGAGCAAGGCGCACATCTGGCCAGACACAGCAGCACAGTCACAGTCTGCGCTTCCCGGGCCCCAAGGGACTGGCAGAACATGGCACGATACAGTTATGCCATCACTAACCCTAGTGACACTGCAGGAGCCCAGCTATAAAATCAAAAACTGAATACCAGTGAAACACAGGTCCTCACCTTCTGAAGTACTTTATATACATCCTCCAGACAATTAAATTGTATTTAAAATGCCTTTACTATTGTATACTTACTGTATTTTAATTAGCACAAGTTATCTGGAAAAGAGTTTGAGCCTGTATTTCAAGTTCTGTTCTAACACCTAATTATTCAAGGTACAATAAGAGTGCTTAGGGCAAAAAAATGGGTAAGAAAGTGTTGTTCACTGCAAAAGGAGAGCAACTGCTTCCAACAGTAACACTAGTGCTATCTGGAGTGAAATGTAGTACAAAGAGGCAAGAAGGCAAGTAACAATAGCAGGAAAAAAGCTTTTTGGTGTGACCATACATAAAGCAGTATTGATACTAATGTAAGGAAGTAAAAAAGAAACCAATTTTTGGCAAAACAATGAAGATGAAGAAAAAAATGAGATGGGGTCATGTATGCAATAATAAAAAATATAATCGCTTTTATTTTTTGCTGTTGTTGTTACAACTTAAGTAAGAGAGGGCTCTCGTGACAATTCAACATGCTGCAAAGCAATAAAACCACACAGATCCAAGTGCACTCCCAAGGTGGAATCCATCATTTTACAGCGTTTCTCCACCTCCCACACACAGCTCACATGCCAAGCCCTCTCCAGCTAGGAGCAGACAGCCGGAGTTACAGCTCTTCCCCAGCATCTGCAGAGCAGTTCCCTAGTTTGTTGAAGTGATGTTATTTCTTCTTGAGAGCTCTCTTTCCTTCCCCTTTCTTTGGTTTTTCCTTCCCGCGAAGCTTTTTCAACCGTCTCATCTCCTCTTTAAAGTCTTGATGCTCATCTCTAGATAGGTAAGAAAGATTGGTAGGAAAACAGATTTATTTCTTGACTGATCTAGATATGAAAGGTTGAACCACAGAATAATGAAGAAGAAAAAAATCCTTTTCCTAACAGTAAAGCCAATGCTGAACCTCGCTGTAGCATATCCAGTGTTACTGCTAACAATAATTGTGGACAGAATAATTTGCTCGGTACTTCAGAATTAACAAGGTTGCTCTTTTCAGCAACAAATGTCAGGTGTGCACATACATTTCTTGCACTGTATTTATCAACCCATTGTGTTTAAATGAGTAGGAAAATACAAAAAAAATCAGCAAGAGACAGGACTGAGAATTCCCCCCTTGTCGACTCTCTCAGCAGTGTGGCAATAGTGCATTGTGTTTCTGTGCAAGGTACCAAGTTCAGATCATTAATTTCTGCAAAGAGAGGGGCCTGCTGAACTGTAATTGCAGCGCATGACTCTGCTCTCAGGTGACCTCAGGAATGAAGCATGAAAACAGCATCACCTACTCGAAGAATCTGAACGGAATAAGTCTAAGATGGAGAGGAGGATGAAGGGGCTGGAGGAGATGATGAATCCTCAATGAGGTACTATTATATTCTATTTATAATCTGACCCTACACTTTTCAGCACAAGGTTATTTTTAGAAACCATGGAACTGCATCCTAAGATGGCCTAAGATGCTGTTTTTAAACAGAGCTTTTCTAAAAAAAGAAACAAAAAGCCCCTAAGTTATCATCAGTCTTTTTTTTAGCCTTCATTACATATTCCTGAACCGCAAAGCTTATCCACTACCAGCTCTCTGTACACAGAGCAGCTAGAAAAGGAAGCTGAAGAGATTAGGGAGGGAAGAACAACATTATCAAGTAGGTGAGGCTTTTTGTGCCTTTAGGCACAGTTCTAGGAAGTAGCTGCATCCCCACCATCTGCAAGAACATCCCAGATGAACAGTTATCTGAATGGGTCATGATGTGAGACTGGCAAAAGAAACTATCTGTTGTGACTTCATTGACTTACCAGCCTTGCTTTTAAGGGATTTCTTCAGTGCCTGAAAATTTCTGCATCACCCAAGCCAGTTGTCTACATCATCTTTTACCTTTAGTTTATTTGAAAGGCTTAAATAATCTCCAGCCTAACACACAGCCGTCCCTTCTCTTCTACATTTCAGTATTAACTATTCAGTGATTCATGCATAAAAGGTCAGATCACCTTAATGCAATTTCTTTGTTAATGTAACGTTATCTTACTGTCACACGTTGATTTAACATCCCCAAAACTACAGGCCTCCTTCTTGATGAAAAAGCTCTCTCTCCTTCCCCACAATAAGAATAAGAACTGGAATAAGAACTGGAATAAGAACTACTTCGCAGGTAACTGGATGCCCACAATTACTTCTCTAGTTTTTCTTACATAAAGTTGTATTCATTCAAACAAATCCAAAGAAAAATGACTTAGCAGTTGCTTATTTTGGTCATCTTGCCCTCAATGCAACAGGTAGTTGTATAGTTCCATTTTGTATTATGGATTGAACCTTCTCCAGCGTTTCCTCTTCTCCTTATGGAAACAAAATCCATTAAACCTCTAAGAAATCTCACATCCCCCCGCCCCCTTCCCCACTCCAGTCCTGCTCCCATCTCTCAAACACAGCAGTCACCTGTAAAGGCCAAAGTAGCGGAGCTTCTTCATGAGGGCGTAGTAGGTGTTGTGAGGAGGATACCAGCTGTAGACCTCCTTCCGCTTGGCCAACGGCTGCTCACTGAATAACTTCACCACTTTCATAGACTTGCTGTCAGTTGGCCTGGCCATTTCTCCAAATATCTGAGCGCTCAGGCGGGCCATTCGTAGCGCGTAGTTGGAGACACCGGACATTTCCCAAGGCAGACCTTCTGTGCACACACATAGACCTTCCTACAAATGGAAAAAAAAACCCGCCACAACTTTTTAAGATAAATGAGTATTCCAAATTTTCCCAGGTTTAAGGCAATCAAAACAATTCATGGTACAACRATCACCTAAGTCCTACACTCCTTGCATGAAATTGGTCTAATTCTTAATACACAACTCTGTATATAAAGAATATACTTACACTAATTTAGGTACAATTAGAAGCTTAACTAGAACAGTACAGGAAGCCATATGAACAAGGGAAAAATTCTACACYGAGTGGCATCTCATTATTGCTAGCTTATTAGTGGCTCCCACGTAGCTTGCTCAAAGCTGGCTTTGTGCGCCAGTCACAGGAATGATTGCAGCGTGAACTCTGCCAAAAAATGGGGCCTGCTGTCAAGTCCTCTGGCTTCTTTACACCTCACTCAACTGCACTGAGCAGAGAACCCAGAAATTTTGCTCAGGAATATTTCTTACCCTATTTAAAATATTTTATAAATGGAGAAGGCTTTCTTTCAGAGCTTCATTCACCTGGGGAAAAAAAGCTTGTTAACTGTATAAAGAAATAAAAGCAACAGTCTGAATCTCTGATGTTGGTTTTCAGCTCCCTGTCAAAAACTAGACTTGTCCAGTTCTGCTCCTTTGGATAACTCCAGTGGGAAAGTCCTTTCCACAAAAGATCCCTGCATGGGTGGGTTGGCAGCCTCCATCTTATGGATCTAATGGAGAAGAACAAAACCCACATGACTCTTTAAGTATTTTAAACATTATGTTGTCTGTACTATGCCCATTCAAACAAGACATAAGTCTTCAGAAACAGTAAAAGGGGTTCTTTCACATGCATCACTTATTAAAAAAATAAGAATTTTAATATTTAAAGTAATGTACAGCTCATTCCAGAAACCCACAGCTGAGTAAAGATGAGCATGAAATATTAAAAGCATGCAGCAGAAACAAACATCATCACCAGGACATGGCTCAGTCGATTTTAGTAAGATAACAGGAACCTCATAGTTTAGTAACATGAATCTGAAGTACTCATAACCTCCCTCATGTACTTCTACCCACTGAAGCCCTTTATGTACAACTGTCTACACTGATTTACTCTTGTTAGCTGTTAGCAAAGCATGAGAGAAGCAGAAAGAAAAACAAGTCTGAGGAAAATACAACTGCTGTGGGTGAAAGCGCKTAACAGAGCAGCGGAGGGAGGGCAGGGCACCCAGAGAGCCCAAGGTGCAGCAGCAGGCCTGGTGTGAGGGGACAGAAGCTCTTAAACGATTCCCGGGCGGTTTCAGTTATAGCATCCGCTATAAGGGAAGGAAAAATAAACCTTGCTAAGTCAATTGCAAAACTGACGGTTCGAACTCCTCCACTGAAAGATAAAGCAATATTTTTTCTCTGTAACTTTTCATAACAACACAGGAGCCAACTCTAACACAAAGTTTGCCTCTTTCTGCTACAGCCTTCCAACAAAAACGCCTTTARCTCCTAGATGATGCCAACTAGTGCCCTGGGGGACCAGCTCTCCCTAAAGGAGCCCCATAAACAGCTCAATCCAAGGCTGGAGACCCCAGCTGCCCATCTATGGATATTTGAGCGATTAGGAGGGGGAAGGCTGGAAGCTCCCATTTGGCAYAGCTTCCCAAAACTTGTTTTACAATGACCTAAGGTTCTGCAGAGACTACCAGGCAGGTTTCACACTGGCAACTTACAGCAGGGAGGTTATCAGAGGGCTGTATTGGTAACCAGTGCACCCAAGAGGAWGGCAAAACCACCCCTCACTGCATCTTCATCCACTGTCCAGCCCTTATTGCCACCCAAAGCCCTCTTCTCAATCTTAGCCTGCATTTCGCTGTTCGCTTCCTTTCAGACCAAGGGTTTCTCTCAGACCACGTCTCCCTCCGCCCGCCGAACAACCCTCCTTCCCCTCTGCACAGTTACAGGTGACTGTCCCACAGCCACAAGGGCAAGAGCAGCCAGGCCCAGGCCCGGGCGAGGGCGAGGGAGGGATGGAGGGCGCCGAGGCGCTGCCGCCACCAGGCCCCGGCTCCTCCAGCTCCGCCGCAGGCCGCGGCTCCGGGGACGCGGCGAGCGCCGCTCGCGGACACCCCGCACGGCCCCGGGGCGCCCCGCACACGACGGCCCCGGGCAGCCTCGTCCCGCCAGGCCACTCACCCCGCGCCGCTCCGCGACCCAACGCAACCGCGATGGCGACGGCGACGGCGACGGCAACGGCAACGGCGCCCGGCACGGCGCATGCGCCCTCCTCAGGCGGCGCGGCGGGTGACGCGGCCGCAGCGGAGGGGCGGGGCGGCCGTTGGCGGCCGTTGCCGACCGTTGGCGGCCATCGGCSGCCGTTGCGAGGGGCTGGTTGCCACCGCCGGTTGTAAGCGCGGTACTTGGCGGCGATCGCAGTTCGCAGTACTTGTTGTGTCTGCCTGTGGTGGTCYGCCATTCCGTTATGAGCGCGGTACTGGGTGGTGATCCCAGTTCCCGCTGGCTTCAGTGGTGCCTTTTCCACCTCTGCTGGGCCATTGCATGTCACTTACACGTGCACTGCTTGGTGGCACCCTCTGCTCCTCACTTTCAGCAGGGTGRCTCACGGCCTGCACCTCTCCAAGTGGGCCCTGCTGTTCACGCGCCCACACGCTCTCCATTTCAGTCCTCTTCCACTGAATGACAGGTTTTCAGTAGCTTTGACCACCTAGTCATCCCACCTATCTGCATTGTCCATCGTTTCCTTGTTGTACTTAACATTCCTGGTTTTTGGTGCTACGCAGCATTTAATYTGGGCAGTCCCAGGCAGTACCAGTCTCTTGCCATCATGTCACAGCCACTTAGTTCACCTGCCTCCCTCGTAACYGCTTGTGACAGTCTGTTAGCTGGTTCTGAGCCCACTTAATATGTCCTTTTCTGACGCTGTATTATGCTAATTTTTAATCAGTGTCAGGAGGTACTAAATCAGACTCTGTACAAACATCTGAGTAAATTACAATTATGTGATTACATTTATAAACCAAACGAGTAATGTCATCAAGAATGAAATTGAGTTCATCTGACAAGATCTATTTCCCCCCCYGAAAAGCTTATTGGCTAGTGTTATACGTGTTGTTATTCCTTGGTCCTTCCTTGATTTAATTTCCTATCACTTGTCTGTTACTTGCCTGGGGCAGATCCTCCTGATGCCCTAGAGACCCCAGGTCATCTCATTTGCCCTTTTGGAACATTGGCATAATCTTCTATTATCTCCTTCATTTTCCAAGATTTATTAAAAATTAACAGCTTACCCAAGATCTCCTTAGCCAGCTCTCCAAGGACTGTTGCACGGAAGTTCCCTAGGCATCCTAATTTAAAAATCTTTATTCTAGTAGATGTTGTTTACCATCTTCGTTAGTTACTAAGGGACTGGAAAACACTTCCTCATTACTAGATAATAAAGTGCCTCAATATGGAAGAGAAAATGTTAACATTTCTGCCACTTCTGTACCATTTTTTTTCTATCTAGTAGGATCTCTCCTGTTCTTAATATACTTACCCCCCTMCCTTACAGTCTATAGTCTTCATTTTTTATAACATTTTCCCCATATTTTTGCCTTTCCACATTTTTAACTTTGCACTGTTTCTATTCACCTTACTGCTGACCCAAGATTGTCACATCCTTAGCCAAAATGGTCCTTTTTGATAATTATAAAATCRTAGCTTTTAAGTTACGTAGAGAGCTCATAAGAATTCACAGACATTTCTCTCTCTATTTTCGTGTCATTTTTTTCTCATCTAGGAGAGGAGGGAGACAGACTTTCTGAAGCGTCTCTGTGTATATGTGTTGGGACTGTCCTTTTTGCCTCTTAATTATTGTAATCAGGTTGTGATTGCTAGTTGCTAAGCAATCAACATTTTTCCTGTCCCATGATTAAATTGTTTGACATTATGAATTCCAAAATACCTTTCCCGAATAGCCTGGAATAACTTCTGTCCCAGAAAACAAGTTTTGGAAACTACAAGGAGATGTGGCTGCTGGCTATGTGGTGCTTTTCCCTTATAGCACTTTTTGTACATTAGAGGAATGAATAGTGTGACTAATGAGTGGTAGCCACCTCCACCTCCATTCCGCCCCTCCTGAATTGGATTAATCAGGATAAGTTACTGTTTCTTCATCTCTAAAACAATGATGTATTTTAATGTGGAACATTACCATCTCACATTTTCAAATTGCTTTATATTTTTTTTCTTAAAAGGATTATAGCAGAATATTTTAATTTTCTAATTTGGTGAATTGCCCTGACTGTTTCAGTAATGTTAATTAGATTTCATTTCTCCTCTGCAGTGAAAATGTTCCGTTCTTGCATGTTACTGAGGCTCAGAGATTTGGCATGCAAAAACCATTGAAAAATGTCCCTTTGGGTATGCGTTGGCCTAGAAATGGACCCGAGAGCATGGTCTTCATGCCATTGCTGTTTCAAGCAGCGTTATCACCTTGGTTTCTGTTTGTCTAAAATTACTCTGCTCTGCCTCAAATAAGAGGCATTGAACGGATTAGGTTAATGTAAGAATTATGGCTGTTCACAAACAGAGCGGGAGCTGAAGTGGCTCTGAAACACTAGGAAGCAGTCGCCATGCGAAGCTTTTATTTTCAGAGATCACATGTTGCCTCTGGCCTGCAAGCAACAAAATAAATAAACAAGAACCAAAACCTGAAACATAACTGTCCAGGTAAAAAGCTCCAAGATGGCTTTTCTTTTTTTTTTTTTTTTTTTTTTTTTTTCTTGGGAGTAGGCACATATATATGTACATTAGTTCATTTCCTATATCTTTTTTCTTTTTTTTTTTTTTTCTTTCATAGCGGTTGTTCCTCCAAGCGCTATTAAATCTGGGTGTGGGAATGAAGTAGAAATGTGTGTTCCCAGCAGTGCGTGTTCTTTGCTGCACGGTTGATGTGACTGTGGGTGTGAGGAGGAACCAGGCCCCGCGCACACGCTCAGGGAGGAGCACCAAGGGCGCATCAGTGAAGAGAGCCRCGACGCGGCACAACTGCCCGCTTGCAGGCGTGGAGCGAGGTCAGTTTTACAAGCCGGAAAGCCACAAATGGTGTTGGACACCACATCCGAGGGCCACCTGCCCCTTCCCAGATCCTGCCAGGGAGCTTAAGCTCTGCGAGGTGTGGGGTTCCAGGGGATAATGCTATCTGCGACCCGCTGCCCAGGTGTGATAGCAGACCGGGCAGGATGGACGCTGTTCTGGCAGGCTGGCAGTGCCATAACCACCATCCCCACGAGAATCCATCTCCCCATGAGGAAGAACTTATTTCCTATAAGGGTGACAGAGTCCTGGCACAGGCTGCCCAGGGAGGCTGTGGAGTCTCCTTCTCTGGAGGTCTTCCAAACCCACCTGGATGCCGCCCTGTGCCCCGTGCTCTGGGTGTCCCTGCTGGAGCAGGGGGTTGGACTAGATGATCTCTAGGGGTCCCTTCCAACCTCAACCATCCTGGGGTTCTGTGATTCTGTGAGTAGTGGTCTTGCGTGGCACACAGGACACCTGCTTATTTCAAAGGCTGGTGATTCACCTTCAGGATGATGACCAAACTGGAGACCAATCYCTTTATTTTTGTGTATTCAGTCACAGAAGATGTTTCTTTGCTTAAATTTCATCATTATCACTGCAGGAGGAGAGAGGAAGGGAGGCCATGACTAATTTATTCCATTCATTCATCCCTGGCTACCTTTACTCTTATCCAGAAAGATGGGATGGTTATTGAGAGAGGGTGAACAAAAGTTAGGTCCCTGGAGCTAGCGGTATGGGGAGTGCTGAGCACGGTCACCTGTCTAATCAGACCTTTGCCTTGTTATTTATGTAGAAACACAGAAATGTATTTGTGGAGTCTTTGGGACAAATAAAGTGAATGTCCTTGCTCTGAGCTCTTCACAGTCCAAATTAGACTTGACACGCTAAGGGGTGATAATAACAGGGAATGGAAAGAGGCAGCAGAGACTGACAATAGGAAAAGGATTTGCGATAAGCTGAATTTTATATATGTCCTTTAAAGCCTCCTGAGCTTTTTGTTCTRAATAGAGTGAAGAGTTTGGACTTGTCAGCAATCATTTAGAAAATCAGTGGCAGGCAATCGAGCCAAAGAAGTGAAACCCTGGAAAAGAGTTAATAGAGAGGGAGATGACATGGGATTGAGAAACAAAGCAGGCACACTGTGCATGGGGACTGCTGTGACRGGAAGAGATCGAGGGGACGAAGATACATGAAGGAGCACCTGCAGAGCAGCAAGCAGGGACAAGGAAATAAAGGGACAAGGAAACCTCTCTACTAATAGTTAGCAATAGTTTGCAATGATTTGGAATTACCAGGTTAGTTCTGTTGTTTCTATATTTCAACCACAACAGCATTAAAAATCCTGAATGTAGAGTTTTAACAAGACACTTGAGCCAGTGGGAAGTTGTCCTCAGCAGGCAAAATTATACCCAAAAAGGAAAATAAGTTTGCTTATTGACACCTGCATATGGATACGCTCAAGGAAAGAAAAGTCTGGTTTTTTTTTTAATTTTTGTTCTTGGAAAATGAAGCATTTGAGTAGTTCCAGTATTAGACAGTAGTCCACCTCAATCCTAACTGGTAGAACTTAGGGCATTAGAAGAGGCATCTCCTGCTGTAAGACAATCCCTAACATTTTCTTGATGTAAATGTTGATAGTAGGGAACGAAATAGTCTTCAGCTGAGKCAAGTAGAAGAACCTTCTGTGCATCTGGTGAAGCTGCTTTGGCTGTCTTCTCATGTGTGTTTAGAATATATTTCTTACTCATTTTTCGATGATCATGATTAATCTATGAACTTCAATTGCGTTTTGTTCCCCAGCAATTCCTGCTGAGCCATGCAGATGTCTAGCAGTGCAAATCCCTCTGGAGAGAATGTGCTGYATTAAGAGCTTGACAGACTTTGGGTGGGCATCTGAAGGATATTCTGACTTTAAAATAACTCGTCAAACCAGTGCCTCGGAGTGAAATCCACAAAGATGCAGCTATTAAGTACTGCTGCTCCAGCTATCTAACACTGGGAACTCTTGGGAGAGATACACAGCATAAAAAAAAAAAAAAAAATTGCTTTTCAACGCCAGTTTGTGTCTTGAGCTCATGGCTTTCCCAGACTGTGGGGCAGCGGAGGCCACTCTCTTGCCTCCTGGGCAAAGAGAGCAAGTGTTTTTCCTCTCTCTCCCTCTCCCCCAGTGCCCTCTCACTGATGCTTGAGAGGGTATCGACAGTTCTCCAGAGGAGCTGCAGCATGACCATTTTTAATGGAAGATGAGCTGTTCTGCATAGCAGGGGGTGTATGAGGCTGAACAGGCAAGCGGCGGGGGGGATGCAGTAAATCTGCACTCATCTACATGTTTGTCACTTAACGCTGACTGATTTGTGCTTCAACAGAATGCCAGAATAAACTATCAGTGATAGATCTGAAATATTTAAGGCTGAAGGGAAGGAGTATTTCTGTGCGGTTAGATCAAGGGACTGGGAAGGAGGATTGTTGAATCTGGTTCTGTTTGTAGCTCTGTTGCTATCTCACTGGATGACCTGAAGTAAGTTAATTAACCTATATGCTATTTTACCTCTCTGTAAACTGAGGATAATAATGTCTCCTTCAGAAAGGAGTTGTGAGGAACAATTGATGATATACAGCATATGCAGTAAAACTTTTAATGACAACAGTAACAAAGGTGCATCACGGCRGCTGAAAAAGAGAATGCAGAGGGAAGGGGGATAAAAAGAAAAAAAATGAAACGATGGAGTCAACTGGAAAGAGAAGAAATAATGGAGACATCTGGCTCACTGCTGATAAAAGCTCTTGTAGTCTCTCCAGTCCTCCCTTGCAGAACCCATCTGAAAGGACTTCCATCAAGGTTTTCGAATTCAAGGAAAAACAGTTGTCYATCTCTAGCTCTGTTTAACCAAGTGTAAGAAAAAGGAGGGAATAAATTTATTCTAGGAATAAAAATCTCAGAAAGGCAATCATCTCATAAACAGAAAACCTCACAGGAAGGTTAGGCAGTTTGTCTGAGTATGTGTTTGTGGATTCTAAGGTGGCCTCCTCTTAGGAAGATGCTGTCTTGAATCTAGATCTCTTGGGCCTGCAGACTGTGAGCCCCATGTTGGCATCCCTGGTGCGTTGCAGTGCCGATGTTCTCTCACTGTTCTCCTGGTTTAGAAAATTCTCAATTCCCTTGAGAACTTTTGCTTGGAGTGTAGGGTTCTCCACTGCAGTCCTAGAGGGGTGCTGTGGAGCTACAGAGCCATGCAATGGGTGTAAGGCACAGAGCACAGTCTTGCACAGCGCTCTGCACCAGCATTGCTCTGTGCTTCAGAACTTGCCTCTCTAGAGAGACATAATCAACCTCACATGTATTTCTTAGCCTCAGTTTCTTCAGCCTTTAGGAGCATTCTTTGGGGTGGATTCAAGTTTGTGCTTTAAATTTTATGCCTTCTAGTACTGAAATCATTTTTCTTCTTTGTCTTCCGTTGGAAACTTTATTGCTTGGCCCCCTTTCCAGAAAAAAAGCAAGAGAATTACCTTTTTCCAGATCAATCAATCTAACATACACCTACTGTGTAGAGCACGGTCAATAAGGCTTAGCATTCTTCTTATTCTCCTGTTTGGTGGGTACCTGCTAGAGGCCTTTCTAGCAAAAGAAGTAAATGTAGGTCTTCCATGGGCAGCAGTTCTCACACAAGATGTGAAATGACTGCATTGTACATGACTGAATGCTCCAAACAATTGCCAAATGCAGATTAAACTCTTCATTTTCCTTGCTCTATAGTCTGCACAGGCCACTCTCCGGAGGCACTGACATCTTTCCATGATAGTTGCTTGTCCTAATTGGTTGAAGCTCAGTCCCACTTTGTAAATGGTCCCATTATATTCAGTGCTAACACCATATTCAAAGCAAGGCCAAGTTTGCCACTATGCCTTAGAGAAGTCCTCCTGCTTAGCGGGTCTTACTGGAAGTACAGAAGATGCCTTCAAGTGTTCTTCTTTCCCTAGTTAAACCAATGAGTTGAGCTTTGAAATCCAGCTGCATCCTGCCTGGCTGCCGTGGCCCCAGTCCGTCCCACTAATGGGTCAGTTTGCTTTGAACAGGATTTTTGGAAATCTAAACTGTGGCTGTAAAGCACCTGAAAGGCACTCTAGAATAGAGACATCAAGCTGTAGGTTTCTGTAAATGCTTCATTTTCTGTGTCAGCTTTAGTGGTATGATATATTGGATTGTAATTTTCAATGAAAAATAACAATGGCATGTGAGACTAACTGCTGTTGTGATCTCAACTCAGTGCTGACAGAAGAAAAAGAATCATTAAGGAGCTTCTCTCAACTTGTAGAAAGCCAGCACTAGTAGCGATTCTGCTTAAATTTATAGATTTTCTTTCCTCCTCTTTCATTCATTCGTTGTTAAAACTAACAAACCAATAACGATTGCATGGAAACTAGGTCTCCTTGCTTAGGGATTCATCTTTTCCTGCTGCTTATTTCCCACCTGGAGCTATAATCTTCTCCTTGCAATCTAATCACTTCCTCGACAACCAGTTGTGATATGCCAAGTATTCAAATATTAGGTTGGAAAATAAATTGCAGAAACAGATGAATTCTGAAGAACCAAAGCCTTTATTTTCATGCAAAGTATTTGTAATAAAGAATGAGAAGAGCTAAATGCAAAGCTGCTGGAGACAGCAGCTAGCATATCTAAATGTCAGCTGCTTTTACGCCTGTGTGTACTCACACACGCGCTCACACACACATATGTCTATTTATACCTTTTTATTATTTTTTGTTTTTAAGATTTTAAGTGAATCTACTCAACTAGGACTTCACAGTCAAATGGAATTCATGAAGATCGCAGTCTTGTTTCAGAGCCATGTTGCAAAGAGGAAGAATGTCTTTAGAGAATATGATTTTTCTAAGCAGGTACTATTTTTGACTTTGCTTACTGTTTTCTTTCCAATCCCTCCTGTGATGATTTTTCTTAATTTTCTGTGAATGCTGATTTTAACTAATCCATTTTATTTTTTTTTGACTAACTGAAGAAACAAATTGAATTGGCAGCTGGGAGCTGGCACACCACATTGCAGATGTGCTACATTCATGACCAGAAAAGCATGTTAGACTGTATCTCTGTTTCTGAGTGGATTAGTTAACAAAATACTGTTGGTATAACCCAAGTCCAGAAGTCTCCCTGGGAAWGAACAAAGTGTTCTGAAATCTGTCAGTAACTTAATGGAGGTTGTGCAATGTGACCTGACACCTCTACCAAAATAACCGAACTACAGGTGCACTGTTGTATAACTAAATATTGATGTACTACAGCAAAGCATGAATTATTCAGGCCTTAATATWGTGCCAATCTGTGTATTAGATGTAGCTTTAAGAATAAAAGTCTCTTTTTACAAAATACACCTATGATTGGCAGCCAAGGTGTCTGAGATTTGCTTCTGAGTCACTACTCTTTGGCCCCAATATCTCATCTCTCACATCCTGGATTCTTCTTGCTAATTCTATTAAAAATAGCAAGATTTGTGAATTTTAATGAAAAAATAAGGATCTCCTGTTTTCTGYTGAGCCCAATGCTGGTGGTGTTGGTGAACCATCTTTTTCTGTATCTGGCTTTGAGCAGGTGCAAAGTCTTCTTGCCATACGACTCTTTCATTCAAAGCAATATCACCTTTATCACTGCAGTAGGCAATTTTTATTTATTTATTTAGGTATCTATTTATTTATTTTCCTGCAGCAGGATTTAGGGTAGGAGGTTGAGCAATGTAGCCATAAGGTAAAGCTGAGGAAGCAGAGGTGCTTACACAGTGTGGTTTGCTGTAAACAGTCTTTCTAGCAAAGTATATGGGGAAAACAGATCCATGGGAAGGAGTTCCTGCAGAAACCTTGTTCAGTTCAGGGGAGAAAAAGCTGTTGAATACGAGGCTGTGGACTTGCAAGCTACCATTTTGGTAAGGCAATAAGCAGGAGACATAAAATCTTTGTGCTATGACCACTGAGAACAGCTCCCCCAGAATGAATCTCTTCCGGTGAAACCAAGGACCTAAGATGGATTTTCTACCATAGAGAGATGAATTCAGCAGAGCCGTGAGAGCTTAAGATGGACTGTGTGCTTTGACTGGGTTGTCTTGTAGCCCAGCAGAATTACTTTCAATAAAGCCTTAGAGATGTGCAATTTCGGCCTTCTTCTCAAAGCTCTTCTTGTTGCTCCTCCRACACTGGAAGAGCTTGAATATTTACAGAGGACTCAACAAGAGAGGGAGGGACAAGTCTGGCTTTTGAGAGCCCCTTCAGTGCTCACTTGTGAGCGTGTGGCACATTTAGATCCTACCACCTGGTTGAAAAAGGTAAAACTTACAGTGACACCTTTAGAAGTGGAATGATAGGTTCCAAATTACTATGCGGTTTACCACAGTTCCCATGAATATTCAGTCTGAGCCAGACTCTGTTTTCAGCAGCTTTTAGGTTTGGGCTGACAATTCCTAGGTATGGTTTCTGCTTTAGGATGAAATTTGGGGAAAACTTAATTATTATTTACATAGGAAAAGTTCATTCTTGTTTTGCCTGGGTTTAAAAATATGCTTGGATGTGTTGTGATGAGAAGCAGTAATTATCAAACACAGGGTACACAGTGTAGCCTTAGGTGGTCCTCAGTGTCGTGCTTTTTGCAGGTGACAGATAAATAACAGAGAGTGTAAGTTTTCAYGGGAAGCTGCAAATTTAGTGGAAAGCCTCTAGTGAATTTGGGGGGATATACTGAAGTGCCTGTGTAAGACAATTTAGTTTTGGCCATTCCCTCAGGTTTTTTGAAAAAGCTGATGTGGGACTGTTCACCTGCAYATGTTCCAGCTTTTTGCCTGGCAATTCATTTTGTTTCCTTCCAAAACAATTCTATTCTCTTGGTGCTACACTCCATCGAGCTCCTGACTCCATGATTAATTCTTAGTTCATCTAGGCTTCTCCTTATTTGCAGCTTCAAGTCAGTGAAACAAGACACTAAGAAAATTATAAAATAAAGATCTCCCATGAATTGCCGTTCGTGTGTTGTGTTTATGAGGTAAGATCCATAATCATATCCTTTTTCTAACACAAACCCAGTTTCTATTCATGGTAAAAGAAAGATAAAACAGGGCAGTCCTGAGATGGTGGATGTTTGGTGCAGAATTTGGAAGCTGTTTACTGAGCCTAGCAGTGAAGTATGGGCCCAAGGAAAAATGTGCTCACATGATGAAGGCAGTTGAATGCCTTCTCAGGACACTTTCCCCTTCTTTGACAGAGCTGGTGTTGTGAAGCTGCGTGGATATGAAAAATGACATTTTTACCACCTGATGTCAATGTGCTCCCCATTTTCTGTGTGTTCAGTTTCAGTCACTCATGATCTGATTTGCAGAAATACTGAAAACTACATCCAGTCCAAGGCACGTGAGAACTGTCATCAGAGGAAGGAAAGCTCCCAGTGCTCAAAACATTCCAGTTATAATCATCATAAATTGAGTGCCCAAAATATACTGGSATGTTTGAAATACTGGTTTTTATCTTTGTTCCCAGCAGGGAGCTGKGAAGATAAGTTCATTGATGTTTGTAAAAAAAAAATAAAGAGCCCCTCACAGACCACAGTGAGAAYATCACCATAGAAAAGCCCATGAGGAAATTAATTGCCCTCTATTCAACATGGATCTGGATGCTCTGCAGTTTAGTACATGCACCACACATTGGATGATAAGGGCAGGAGAAAATTTGAATAGCGGTCATTAAAGGAGCAACATTCATCCTTTGCATTGAAAAAGACAAGAGAYCCATGGGAAAAAAAAAGAAAAGATGTAATTAAAGATTGTATCACAGTGTGTATGCATAAGGAAGGGATGAATCAATGTTGCACAGGTGATGTTGAATCTATAATTCACCAGCTTGCTTAGCTTTGCGATTCAGATAGGTTTTGTAGGGCTATAGCAAAAGAAGACCCCTTTAGGAGCTGGCTTGGGGCCAGGGAGCTGGTGTGTGCAGCTAGACACACTGTGTGCACAGCTGGACCTTAGGGTGTGCGTGGTTGTCTGGCACATCTGTATGTGTGCACATGGCTAGCGAGTGTGTACACAGCTGGATGGTGCTTCTGCTGAAAACGCCCTTCTCTAGCAAAAGCAGAAGGAGCTTTAGCAAGCTGCTAAGATGCCCCATTTTTGCAAAACAGTCCCTCAGACTTTCAGATTGATGTCGTTGGTCCAGATCTTCCTTTATGGCTCCTCTGCTTCGTTCTGAATCACTTGAGCAACCCCAGATCAGTCTGACTTTCCTGGCCAAGTCCCTGGGGTGGTTTGGTGGGAGGTCTCCTGAGATGCTTCTCCAGGTCGGCAGTATCTTTTCACCTGCCTGTTAGCTGCGCGTCTGCCACAGTGAGGATTCATCCATGCCAGTGTCCAAGGTGCAAGTGAAAGATAAAAAATATTAGTAGCTATAATTTGTTATATCTGTGTTTGGCTTGATCACTGTCTTGTGTTTGAAATGCTGTAATTAGAGCAGCGCGCTGCCTCCAGGGTCACTGCTGCTCCGAGTCRCACAATGCCAGTAGGAGCTCTCTTGGCTTCGGGAAGAGGTACGTTACAAAGGACAMGGGCTGGAACACGGGTAAGTTAAACAGCACCTCTTGGGAAATGATGAGCACGAAAAGAGGAGGGAAATACCGAGGATCATCTGTCCCTGACGAATAGATGGAATCAGTGGCAGAGATGCCTGGAAATGGGAAGAGCTGTTCGATCCCCTCCCCCACTAGGTGGCACTGAGCTCTCTTTCTTTAGAAGAAAAAAAAAAATATATGATGGAGGTCATTTTAATGTGGAAAAAAAATGAAGAAAAGCAAATTGTAGCTGAACCTCCAGCAAGTCTGCTCAGCCCATCTTTGCTGCCCAGCACCTCCCAGCATGTGCCCCAGCCCCACCTCTGGCACCGGGCTAGGGGAGCCGGCGGCTGCTGAGGYGGCCGAAAGGGTCCATGGAGGAAATGGAGACGAGCCTGGTGCTGCCTGGAAGGTGATGTGCGAGGTGAGCTCTGGCAGGCAAAGCTGCTGGCGTGGCGCAGCGCACGTCCCCGTGACGGAGGCGCTGGGCTCTGCTCCGCTGCCCGGTGCCTTTGGTGCGCTCTAGCTTCCCCTCTGCAACCACAACCAGGCTCTGCCTTCCCCTCTGGAATCATACATTCCCTCTCAGAAGCTGTAGCCACAGAGGAGAGCCTCAGCTTGCATTTTAGTCTTCTACTCAGCGTGCGTGTTCGACCACCGGTCCTTTTAAGAGCAGTGAGGAGCCCCCTTCCCCAAGACCCCTCGCTTCCCTGTAGGCAAACGTTTCAGCACAGCATGCCAAAGTGCGTGCTTTATTCATTCATTTCTTTATATATATATTTATTTTAATGCCTTTCTGACGGAGAGTCACAGCAATTGCTTTTCTTCCCCCCTGTGGTGAGGCGGGGGTGGGGTGGGAGGAAGCGAATTTAATAATGAGCTGTTTGCATTGGGATGGGGCTGCCTGTACTAATCCCGGGAAGAGAGAGAGGCAAGGATCCTAACGCCTGCAGCGAGCAGCAGCATCCTCCTGGAAGGAGCGGGGCGCTGGGGATGATGAGGGAGAAAATGCTTAATTCTGCCAGTTTAAGCAGCACTCCTCTGAAATCCAGCGCGTTCTCCTGCATTTATGCATTTAAGGTGACTTGCGGGAGGATAGGGGTTGCTATCTGCCTGAGCCACCAATGCGAGCAGAAAAAGAGAAATGCATAGAGACTGCCACCAAGATGCCTTTTCCGAGGAAAAGGTAAAACCTGGATGCGCCTGGCTTCAGCCCCTGCTCGAGAATGAGAGCTGGGAACAAGTGTCGCTTCCCAGGGTGCCGAATTCCCCTGCCCTCCTAGGAGTGACAGGAAAACCTGGCAATCTCACTGGCTCCAACCACATTGCTTTTTGTTTGTTTGTTTGTTTGTTTGACTCTTTGACTATTAGACTGTCACTCTACCATGGAACTAGAAAAGAGATGTAGATACTATGGCCTTATAGGGTATCACTGTCCCCTGGAATATCTTTGTCCAACAACACCAGACAGAAAAACAGATCTGGTAGCTGGATCCTCCATTTTGCCTTTCCCTCAATTTTCCCCTTCTTTAGTCTAAATAGTGGATAAAGTTGGAGATCCTCATGCACATGACCTCCACACAGCCTCACAAAGGAGTGAGACAAACATTAAACCCTTTCAGTGTTTGATTCCTGGTTTTTTTTTTTTTTTTTTTTTTGATTGATTGAACAATCCCATCAATGCCAGCAATATGACTGGTAAAGTTTGACTTGCTCCCTGTTCTCATCCTCCAGCTTGAGACTTGAAGCTAAAAACTGGCAAGGAAATTGAGATGCGYACATATGTTTGGGCAGGAGCAACATAAAAGACATATTCATGATCTTCTCTTTGTAGAGTCCAGCAGCTTGTTGATCACAAACCTTTACATTTGGCCATGAATAGGTAAATCCCAGACAGATAACCAATGTGCCTGTGCCAAGCCCACTATAAAATTGAATTCTTTTTCTACCTGTGCTTAACTGTTTTCTAGAAAACATAGATCCTTAAAAATTTACCTTTCCTATGAGCAACAAAAAGAGTTTAGTGTGAAAAAAAATCTTTATCTAGTTGTTCCAATAAAACAACTTAATCTGGAGCTTTTTAGATTCTGTTGGTTTTCACAACATTGACATTTTGCAAGATGCGGATGATCACAATATCCATGGTTTCGATGATCAAATTTACTTTGAGTTGCTTAATCACATTGGGGTGAGGATAGACTGTCTAGTAGTGACAAAAACAAATATATCTTAATGGGAGAAATGCTCCTACCTTGCTGAAAATCCCAAATGACTTGGGAGCTGAGTTGGCCAGGTAAAATATAAGGAGATGTGTCACCCTTTTTATTGATAGAGTTTGGTTTGGCTTGGGGCCAAAAACGGATAGGATCCAGCAGTGTTTTTTTTTTTTTTTTTTCGCTGATGCAACTGGTTCCACTCCACAAGAAAATCTAGGTACACATTTCTGATTCACAAAGAGCTCCTCTCGCTGCCATCTGTCCTCCCCACTGTAGCCAATGCAATTATGTGGCTGGGGTTAAAGCTGTCAGAGTCCCTGTACTGTGAATCTTTGGGCCAAGAAGCATCTCCAACCCAGGTGTTTCAGCACGGGCTGTATGTATTTTCTATGTAGAAGGCACATTGGGGCTCAGAGCCCAAAAGCTGGTAGGATCTACATCTGTGGATGTAGATTTTTGCAACACTGCTTGCTGCAGATGTTCTGGACTGTTGTTTTCTTGGTGCAGCAGTTGTGCTCATGTTGTTTCCTATTCATGCTGTGTCTGTGGTGTGTGAGAGCCAAATACTGCATGGGGCTAATTAGATCCCTCTGCCTGCTCCCTAGTGCTGCGATGCCGGGATGTGCCACGATCCTGAGTTTTTTGATGCAAGAGAGATGATTATGCTGATTTCCTTTTTAAACAACTACATTCAGAGACCAAGAGTCTTTATTTTCTGGATCCCCCAGCATCCATGTTTTTTCTTTTCTTTCTTTCTTTTTTTTTTTTTTCTTTCAAGCTCATGCATTGTGTTATGTGGCTGGGTGGGATTTTTTGATGCAGTAAGAAACAGCTACAGTTGTTCTGGATTTAGGTGACAGATTGTGAGAGACTGTGACAAAAAAAAATCATCAGGATCCAGTTAGATCCAGGTTTTACCATTTTCCCCTTTTAAGAAAGTAAGACTTCGACATTTCCTGTCTGTGAAGTGGTGCAGTTTATCTTTAAGGAGGCTAGAGAAATAAGAAATGAGTCTCACGTTGCATGGGTGACATCACTGGCTTTTGGCTCAGTGCTCTGTATTCTCTGTCTGTAGGCTTTAGCCAAGGCTGCAGGGCTCAGTGTTTGAACAAGGAAAGATTCCCAGGTGTACGGAAGATTGGATACGCTCTTATTTGGGTTAAAAAATGGTGAAATGAGATTTTTAAAGCTTGCGGACCCCAGCTCGCCTTCTGTTGCTCTTGATCACTACAAGATGGGTGAGTTATTCCCATTATAGAGAAAGGGAGTGGAAATTTAAGGAGAAAAAAAGAATGTCTGAATATAAATCTGCTGATGCTGGGGACAGGATTCGCGAGAAGCTGCTGAGCTAAAAATCTCAGCTCCTACGTGGAGATCAGGCCGTATGGCCGAGAATGACCGAAAGCTGTTGAGAGCCGTTAGGGGCTGCTTCCCTCTCCCCCTGTAAGGTGTGGAGCTCTTTTTGGTGTGTGTGCCGCTAGTTTGTTTTGGTTGCATTTCCCCCGAGCTGCCCTCCCCGTTCCTCAGCCTCCTTTCAATCAGCCATAGCTCTGCCTGCCTGCCTTCATCTTGCAGATGGCTAAGGTGCCTGCGTGCTAGGCGAGCCGCGCGCAACACACGCGCCGGAGCCCCCGCCAAGAAGGAAGCCTTTCCGAAAGCGGCGGAAGCGGGCTTGGAAAAGCCATGCCGGGGATGAGGACTGCTGCCAGTGCTGCCTAGCGGGAGGCGCGCGCTCCGGCTCCGGTTCCCGCTCCGGCTCCTTCCCGCCGGCACCAGGGAGGCAGCCGCGCTGGGAGGTGGGAGAGCCCGACCGCTGCCCGCTGAGCGACGGCGGGCTCCCGAGCTCCGGCTGCTCCAGGGGAGGGATCGCTGCCCTACCTTGCCTCGATGACAGCGCAGACAACAGCGCCGAGCGAGTGAACGGCAAGGCTGGCAGGGAGAAGCCGAGGCGCTCTGGGTGTCAGGATGTCAGTGCCTGTGAGCAAAATCTGCTGAGGGGGGGACCCGCACCCGCCCGAATTTCCCTTTGCAGCCGGGGAGGTTGCATCTGAGCCACGATCGCAGGCGGCAGCGGCAACAACAACAGATTGCTCCCCCTCTCGCTCCCTCCCCTTCGACCCTGCTTTAAGCCCAGGCAAGYGACTGTCCAGATGATGCTGGCGGCGAGCAGCTGACAAAGACAAGGCAAGCTCCTGGCTCTCGCCACCGGGAGAGTTGGCTTAAAGATTCCTCGCTGTCGAACTTTTCTGTCCTGCGACGCTGCTGTGAACCTGCTCTCCAAAAGCCACCGCGTCTGTTGTTTCTGAGCTGGCCAGATGGGAAGAGATTAATGGACTGATCAGACAGCTGTAGCCTTCGCTTCCCTGGCGGGGACTCTTCCCTCAGCGTGTGGATCCGTGTGGCGGCGGAGCAGGACGCCCCTGCCGAGGTGYTTCCCGAGCCCATCCCGTGCCCGCGTGGGGCTGCGTTTCTCCTCGCCAGGTCTCGGCCGCCGAGGAAGGAGGCAGATGAACCACCAGGACTGCCTCCAGGGCAGGACTTTGTAGCGCTCCCGCGTCCCTCGGCAGCGCGGATGCGAGCCGCGGGAGCCCTGGATGTCTGAGGCCACGGGAGCTGTGGGTGTGTGAGGCCGGCTCCGCCAAGCGACACCAAGCAGCTGCCCCGGAGGGTGTCCCGTCGAAGGGCTTTGTCCGTGGTGAAGATGTCCATGGTGTTTCTGTGAAGCTGAGGTATGGCTGCCGGAAGGTTACTGCTCTATGCCGGCCTCTCTTTAGCTTTGTGTGCCCTGGGCATGCTGGCCGTGGCAATCTGCTCCGACCACTGGTATGAAACTGATGCCAGGAAGCACAGGGAGAGGTGCAAGAGCATCACCGGCAAGAGAAATGATCCTGGCTTCATTTATAACTCCAACAACAACCTGCCTCTCAGGGCCAGCAGGTCGARGTTGGACCGCTGGGAAGGGAAACTCCTCTTGGCAAGAAACAGGAGGCAGATCTTTGCTATGAGTCCGGTCGATGAGTGCAACAGACAGTACAATTCCACCAACATGGGGCTCTGGAGAAAGTGCCTCCGACATGGATTCGACCAAGAGCTGGAGGAGCTGATTGCCAAAGGTAAGGGCTGCTTTTTCCAGAGGAACGTGCCAGGCCCTGCGGAGGTGCCGGGGTTGTGGGCTCGCAGGTCGGGGCTGGCGTTGTAGCCAAGTCCCTCTCCTTGCGATGGGTGACCGGGCTGGGCTGTACACTGCTTCCCAATCCGGTCCCAATGCAGTTTCCCGTGGGATCTCTGCTGCTGCCGCTCAGGGCTTGGGTGAGAGCAGGAGCACCCCAGAATGTCGGCTGTGTCTCCAAGCTTATTATAGCCTGTCCATCACCATGGTTTCAGGATGTTTTCTGCACTGACGTGAAGAGTATTAATAAAGCAAACAAGCAAATTTGTTCCAATGAAAAAGATAAATTAGATTCTTGTTTTTAATCTTGACCCTGCTGACTCAKCAATGCATTGTTTCACTGAGGTTACCTATGTCTGTATTTCATCATTCCCTTAGCAAATGCCCCGGCAGTCCTGAGTTACACCATTTGCAGTGCTCACATGCAGGCTGCTTCTTTCCTCAAATGGAGAATAAACAAAGGGAAATGCTAAAAAGCAGGAGGGAACCYGAGTTGCTGTTTACACAGAGACACATTTTGGAATATTTTCAATGTCTACAAAACATTACATGAATTTATCAGGAGTGTTAAAAAGGAATCATTGTCTCTTAGGGTGGAGAAGCCTGAAGCTTCATTGTGCTATTCTTTCTCTTGCCTTTTGGTCCTTCTTTTCTTCCTCAAGATAACAATTCAAGATGATGCTCAGTTTGCTTCAAATATTTTTATAATCTAAAGTACAGGAAGAAGAGCTATGCACAAAACCTTATGTAAAAAAACATTCCAAGATGACGAAGGTTTCAGTAAAAGATCTCAAAATTATCTTTCAGTCAAAGCATCTTTGCTGCCCGTATCATGGTTACTCCATACAACAAAATAACATTTTCCTCCCATGGTTCTTCTCTTGCATTTTGATGATTCCCTAGCATTTTTTTCTGTCACGGTAAAATTACTGCTTCTTGCACTGGGTTATCTTTAAAAATACTTGTTTTCTCAATGTATTCTCTGCCCCAAAGTCCCTTGATAGCCTGTGTTCGTTCCTGCTTCAGAAATCGCGTGCAGAATGACTGCTAGAGTCTAATGCTTCACGAGGGAGATACTTTCTCATGYGATTGCCAACGTATAGTTCAGTCTATAGGGTTTAAAAGCGAGCGGCAGAGGTTAGCAGCACAGGACAGGCTTAGGCAGAGATAACGTGGAAGYGATGCCGTGGGGAGCCCCTTCCCCTGGGATCACTAGTTTGGCTCCAGACCGTGTTTCGAGTAACTCTTAGTGTTTGTGACCTCCGTGAAACGAACGGGTGGCTTCAGCCCCACGGGGAGGGGACAAGGGAAGGGGCCCGAGGCTGCCAGTGTCACTCTTGGAGCCTGGCCRGGCTCTCGTGTGGGGTGCCGGTGCCCGCGGAGGGCTCTCCAGCGCCCAGGTGCGGGTGCAGGGGCGCCGGGGAGGCCGGCCACGTGCRCCTCGGGTGCTTTGGGCACAAACACGGGAGCTCCGCCTTGGCAGCGGACAAACATCTCAGCAGGGCTCAAGCTGGGACACAGAGGTGTGCTCAGCAGAGAGGCTTTTCCCCTTGCAGTGAGAGGGAGGCACTCCTGGCTCCCGCCTGCTCCGGCTTCAGGCGCCTCCGCTGCTCCTGCTCCGGGCTGGGAAAACCGCCTGGCCCTGGGAGACGGCGAGCGCAACGCTTGGAGCGTTGGCGGCAGGGAAAATGTGGGATCCCCAAGCCTGGCGGCTAAATGCAGGAGAAGGTGCTCTGCCAAAGACCCCGTTTTCATGTGAGCCTGTGTGTGCCCGTGCCCGCGTGTGCGTGTGAGCACGCGTGCGTGTGCACGCAGGGAGAGCCAGGTCTGCATACGCAGCAGGGCACGCGGCGCTGGGCACGAGGGTGGCGTGGCTGGGCTCAGGCACGGGGCACCTTCCTGCAGACCTGTTTCAGGAGCTACGTGGGTGCAAAGGGCCACCCAGCCGTTTCTCAGTGTTGCTGCCCCAGGGTCACAAGGGCAACCCGTGCACGTAAAGGAGGTACGTGCAAATACCAGTGTGCAGACCTGCTTGCCCTTGGGTTACAAAAACGCACGTTGAATTCACACCTGACAGTTTGTTTGCCTGCTGTAAAGGTTTTGGGTGCACGTTTGATAAACTTTTAAACTATACTTTGCAGGAAATGTTCAAGGAGGGAGTTTCTTATTGGTAAATACTACATTACAGTTCACTTGGTTGTTTTGGAGTGAGGATCTAGCTATACTGTAACTCTCAGCCATGACAGAGAGTCATACATTAACATTAATACTGTTGAGCTGTGGGGTTTTTTTTTGGCATTTCTAGATTAAAGCATGGAAAAGCAAATATAGTGGCTATGTAATAATATAGAGCTTTGATTTGTTYATAAGTAAAATTAGAGATAGCAGTACCATAGGATTGCCCATCCATTTTAGAGAAACAGATTGAAAAAAAATGTAATTTTTTTGACAAAAAGAATGATTTTTTTTTGCCAGAAAGTACTGTAAAGTAATCATGAATTAAAATTCCTTGTACGCTGGAGCTGTTGAATTAGGAGTTTGATATGTGTGCATGAGAGCTACCTTTATGTGAGTAATCAAACAGCTTCCACCCAAGGAGCAGATATCARCCTGCTTCTTTATGATGCACAGTTGACCAGAGAAAGTAGATTTGCCATTGCCATCAGCTGTAGGAAACAGCTGTGAGCTCCAAATGAAGCCTTTAAGTCCATCTTAACAGGACCACATCCCTCTTCTGGGTTTTATCCAAGTGGAGACATTGCAAAGGAGTTGGATATTGCAAGGGAAGGCACTTGGACAAAGCACCTCCGGGGCAAAAGTGAAGAACTAACTATGAATGCACTGTACCTGCTGTAATCACATAACCCAAGGGGGTCAATATTCCTGCCCAGATGAAATTTCTTCCTGATTAAAATAAGAGCTCCAGGGCAAGTATAATTTAAAAGACCTATCTTGAGGATGTCTTGGGTACACAGGCCTTTTATCCTCTAACTCCTGCCAGCTCTTAATTTAATTTGAGACACCTCTTCCGGAACCRGATAAAGTGATGCCGGTTCTGGCCCCAGATATTGCCTATGATACTATATGTAACTGAATGTAATGTTGCTAAGCATGTTTTTTTTTTTCATAAGCTGGAAAGGATCTAAGTGATCCATTTATTTTGGGACAGATCTACATTTTTCCCCAGGCAAAATCTTCCAGTCCTGAGAATGGTAGATTTGTCTATGAAAGGATAACAAAGCATAGTCATTAAGAGCCTAACTGCTTTTGCAAATATCCTGCAGTTGTTGTGGTTATGAACTGGGCTGAAATTAATGCAAGCTGTAGGCAATGGACTGATGCAGGATCAGACYGTATGATACTTAGCAATATTATGATAGCAGTGGTTTTAAAAACCAGTTGTATTCCCAAAGATTCGTGGTCATTTCCTCAATTTTGTRTTTGTATTTCTTATTTTACTTTCTGGCCAATACACCAAACCTATGTTTGATTTTGCTAAAAAAGTTGGACATCTCTTACTTCAGATTTCTTATTGATAGATATTACAAATACTAGTGCATATARAAGTGCTCCTCCTCTTTAAAATTCTTGTATACATTTTATTATATTCCAATAGAATCAAGGTGAAAATTTGAAAATTTGAAAATAATATCATTAAATAAATAGAAAAAGAATTAACACAGGCTTCACAATTAGGCATAYTCAGGAAGAAGCAGGCAGACATAAGATACCAAAAGCCTGAAGAATATTCCAAAACTGCATCTAAATCAGGCAGGTAATTTCTTCGCTTTATAATGATAAATGAAAGAAAAAAATAGGGTTTTTTTTTCCTCCAGAAAGAGGAGTTACAGACAATAAGGAAATTACTGAAGTGAATCATTCAACCCAGGCCCCAGTCTTGCTAGCTTTTCCTCACCTAGATAATCCGTGAATGGGCTAACTGGGTGGCAGTGAGGAAGGAACAAGGAGAAGGAGCTTGAAAGGTGGTTCCCTGGTCCTGCCTTGGTGTTTGATCAAGTCTGTTAACCTCTCCGGAGCAGAAATTCACTCTCGATCCCCCAAAATCTGCGCTGTCAGGAAGCACTGGCTCTGGTCCTGATCCGCACAGGACCACGCTCCTTCCCAGTCGGAGGTATCCATATAGTCTCCTCAATGGAGTAAATAGCTCTGCTGCCCAGTGCCCTTTGAATGTTCCATCCCTACAGGCTGCTAGAACCACTGGTCGCTGCTCAGCGTGATGTCTCTAGCACTAGCAGCCTTCCCTCACCCTGCCAAAAGAAACAGCCACCACCACTAAGCAAGCGGGGACTCAAAATACAGACCAGTGCCGGTCTGCAGTGGGGAAAAGGCAGAGTTTATTTTCTGTTTCTGCAGTCATCAGCTCCTGATTCTCTGTATGTGACTCAGAGTGCCCCAGGAAGAGAAGTGGATCCCACCAAGTCGGCATCGGGAGTCCATGTTGCTCAGACGCTCTCCTGCACTAGCAGGGAGAGGAGCAGGAAAGGGGAAAAAAAAAGAGAAAAAGGAAAAGGAAGGGATTTCATCATTTAATTATAAAGGTACTATAAAGAATTTAATATGTAGAAGTTGCACAATAACCAGAGACCATTCCATTTAGACAATTGCTACTCAGAGGACCTTTCATCTCGCTTCTGGAAGACTGCCAGTGAAACCTGTCTGGGCTGGGTTCTGCCGCCTGCCACTAGAATCCAGTTATTTAAAAAAATTGCAAGGACCAAAGTATTTCAGTATCTCCCTTAACCTCCTTTCTTCCCCCAAGATCCATGGAAGTCATAGAAAATCCTATTTTCTAAACATCATATTGTGAGTATATTTAGCCCATGCCACAAATGAAAAGGAAATCTAATTCCCATACAGCCTACCTCTGCGCCAAGTAATATGCAAGATTTCGGGGATGAAAGCACTCTCTGTTTAGATTTGTCAGATGCATGGTGCAATTGAGCAAAAAAGGCTTAACAAAACTACTCCAGCCGTCACTGGGGATTATTTATATGCAATTGGAAAACTCTGGAGAGAGGCTACTTACCGCTAGTTCTAGGGGTAAAAAGATTTATTTCCCTAAAAGTGCTCGGAACACCTTACAATTACGTAGAAGTGGCTTTTTAAATGCAATGCTTTTGCCATGTAAAGAAAGACAGCCATTTCTTCATGCATTCTCCATAATTTTAGAGGATCCAAATGCTTGTTTGTGTGTTTGAGATCCCAGACATTTTCCAATGTGCTCGTAGAAAGGGCTTTACTGAAGGCTGGATTCTGATCACAGCTAAGTCAATAGTAAATGTTTTATTGAGCGTGGTGATGCAGCAAGTTCAGGCCTTTAGCGTTTCCTCTGAGGTTAAAATAGTCCCTGTACAGAAAGGCCAACACAAGGTCTGTGCTCCACTCTGTCACTGCTAAGTTCTACTGGAAGGATTAAGTGCAACTTAAACAGTAGATAGGSTTTAAGTCAAGCCTTCTGCTAACAAGGTGTTTAGCCTTCACCGCTCTCACTGACGTAATTGTCCTCAGTCCAGCCATGTAGATGAGAAGTCAAATAACAGCATGTTTCTGAGTTACAGCAAAGACAGTCTTTTGTTCAGAGATTTTCTAGTTCCCAAATCATTTAATTGAGGAAATCACTGGTGTCTCATGGACATGCGTTCAAGGAGGATTTGGCCCTTCCTTTTTTAAATAAGCAATTGTAATATTTTAATTGCATCAAACCTTAATGGCAATTCATTAAAAAGTATCCTTAGCACTGGTAATAAGAACCTGACAAGTTCCTCTGACACATCTGAGATAATTAGTTCTATAATATATATATATTCTAAAAATACTTAGAAGATGTATGTAATTTAACAGAGCTGCAACTGTTTTTAATCACGCTGTTTTAAAGGGCAAATTTCAATCAAGCTGTTGGCTTTCAAGCAAAATTGCCATGAAGACAAATGAAAATTTTGCTTGAGTGAAAATGATGGGATCATGCCCTTCTCAACAGTAACTGGTATTTGCAGAGCTACRTACAAGACTGCATGCTTAATTCCTGGTCATTTATTTGAGCATCCAAATCCTTTTGAAAATCTAAGTATTGTTTTCTTTTCTGCTTCCTTTCTTTAAAATCTTCGTTAAATACATGGAAGAATTAATTTGAGCACAGTTGTGTTCCATTTACTGTAAAAATAAAGATATGTAAAGGAAGATTATTTATTTAAATAATTATTGTCTGAACTATTTTGTTATCTCCAGCAATAAAAATCTAAATTAATATTTCACTTTTTCTTGTTGAAAAAACTCTCTCTGTGCACTCAGAATAAGTGGTGAACGTTTCAAGAATGGAATGACTCATTAACCGTATCAATGCCAGAAAATGTAGACTAAGACTATGTGTTTTGTAGGTTCTGAAAAAATAATGATAATCATTTATAATGTAAGTTATTTAATGGCTCATTGCTAATTAAGTGTGGCTGGAACTCTTGAGTACATATTCATCTCTTTAAGAGGGAAAGAAAGAAAATAGACGGTATTTTTCAGTTCTTAGGACATAAATAAATAAATAAATAATGTGTATTCCAGAATCCAAATACCCTTAACAGGCCATTCAGAATAGAATCCACTTTAAAGAAAATAAAATTAACCAGTGTATTTTCTTTGTACAAGAGAAATCAGACCATAAAATGGAAATTTGCCCATTTTATCTCTCATAAAGCCTAATTCCTCTGCAAATAAATATTCAGATCTGTCCAGCTGGGCCTGCTGAAATCATAATCCTTTGTAGACAGCTACCAAAATAGAAAAAAAAAAGAAAAAAAAAAAGAAAAGATAGTTAGGGCAGGACTTGCAAAGCCAGAATTCAGTCCAAGTTCTTCCATAGTCTTTCTGTATGACCTTAGAGAAGTGACTTAATCTCTTATACCTTAGCTTGGTATCAGTATAGCAGGGATTTTGTTTATTAACACCAGTTATTGTTGTATTATAGGATTTACGAACCTTAACAATGGGTCACTAATCCATGGATCACCTTGCTAGAATGAGTACAATGCAGAACAGAAAAATGTCCCTGTCCTTTGACATATTGTTGAACTAAATATTGGAGAGTGATGCAGCCTAATGAGAGAATGCAAGGAGATGACAAGAAGATTATTTTCAGCATGACTGATGGTAGTTTTAGGAGAGCAGCAGTCCGACCACGCTTCACAAGCACCATGAAATGAAGGATTCCTAGAAGATTTGGGAAAAAGGATAATGAATAAGAGGTGCAGATGTTTACAGCATGGTCTTCCAAAGATGGGATGASACAGGCAAAATCACTGCGTGTGTCTGTCTGCTTAAAAACTGAATAAGTAGGTGGATGAGGATTGGCTTCTTTGGTTGAGTGGAGGAAGAAGTTGACATTTCTTTAATGAAGACAAGTAGATTATGCTAATGACATAGAGACTGAGGCTGAAGTCTAAGGCTGCAAGGAGAAATGACATGGTTAAAGTGACAGGATAGGAAAATGATCTGTCTATCATTATCCATTCGGGATGCAAGGAGGGCAAGATCATATTTGTCAAGGTCAGAGAAAAGAATATTGTAATAAAAAAAGACATGAGATGATGAGAGCTTGGGTGGAGAAAAATCTGCTAACTTTAGACAGCATCTGGAGCTAAGGGCATAGTGAGAAACAAGCGGCTGGCCAGAAAARCAAAGAAGGTAGTTGCCTGTGATGATCAGAGAGGAATTACTGAGGGAGACTTACTGTAAAGAATGAAGGACCAGAATATTGGGAACTCTTATTTTTGCAATGATAAGCTTAATTTGATATCTGTATATCTAAGAAATAATATCAGAAAGACACCTCAAGTATGGGTACAGATGTCGGCAGACAAATTTTTATTAGAGAAATGAGCCTGCGAGCTCCTGCATGGAGGTGGTAGTTGAATCACTATTGGTGAAAGAAATTACTGACTAGTAAAGTACAGAACGAGAAATGAGAAAAGCCTCAAGATCTTCACCAAAGGATGGCAAAGTGGGGAGAAGAAAAGCATCCTCCGGAGGACATGCAGAGGAAGCAAATTCAAAGGTAGAGAGGTGGCAGTAATGTCATGGCAGCTGAGAAATACTACTGAAGGTGGCTGGCTTGTCGCAGCAGGTGAGATGAGAATATTCAGAGTATATTGAAATTTGTTTAGTGTGAAGATAGAGACTTTGCCAGGAGCAGTTTCAGTGGAGGGGAAGCTGCACTAGCTTGGGGAGCTTGTGTAATAACTAGTGGGAGGCTCCAGACTGCATTTGTACCTGGTGTGTACAGCGAGATTAGCAATGAAATGGAGGTGAGAAAAAAGAATGATATTTAGTGAGGAAAATTAGTGTTTTATGGTGAAAGAATGGTTTAAGATGTGAATAGTTTAAGATGAGAGAGATGCAAGGATATTTGTGTTATGGGAGCAACAATAGCTGAGATCGAGACGTCGAGGGGAGGAGAGGACATCAGGGCAAGAATGGAAGGTCAAGTAAGATTGGCTCAATGGCAAATAAAAGAAATGAAGGGAGAGCACTGCACAGAAAGGGTTTTTTTCTGTGGCAGAGAAGAATGGGAAAGGAGTTGTAGGAGGGGAAGAGGAAACAGAAGGCGAAGCTACTGGAAGGAGAAGGTTGTAGTTAGTCAAATTCCTCATGGAAGAATGGGCTGGAATCCAGTGTAACAGCTGAAGTGGGGGCTGAAGAGGTGGGAGGGCCTGAGGAAGGAGCCAAACGTGACAGAGAGGTGACTGTGTGAGCCTGCGATTTATCTGCACTGAGCTGGGGCAGCACAGCTAGAGAAAGAGCAGAACTGAATCGAGGCATTTGCACGGAAAGCTGGCGAAGCAGCAGGACTTCACGTGGAGATGCTGCACGGAGGGAGAGATGGGATGGGCAGGGGGTGGCTGGTGGTGGCCCTGCAGGCTGCAAGCAATGGGAAGCCCTCAGTGCTGCTGCGCTGGGGTGGCTGAGGGACTCCAGGAGATGGTGGTGCCTGACGGGTGATGCTGGGAGTCCCGGTGCTGGTCTGAGGGGCAACGTGAGGAGCGGGGCAGAGCGCGGGGCCTGGCACCTCAAAGAGGATTTAACGGAGGGACATAAACATAAGCTGGGGGGTGAGCTAGGCGAGTAGAGTGGACTGTCGSCTTTGCCTGCCCTCACACACTGAATTCACACTAGACAACTTCATGGGGGTGCCGGTGTGCTTCCTTCCAGCACAAGTGGGTTCCTCCAGCGCTTTGAACGATTGCACTGGGATCTCACATTGCGCCCATTGAACCACTGGTGCAAGTAAGCCTGAATTATCTACAAATGCAGGCTGTTTTCCAAGAAGCGGGAGATCATGTCAACCTGACGGATGCCTATCTCAGTGTTTCCATATTTAAAGCAATGTGGTCTCTCAAATGAATGTCAGGCAAATCAGAGTGTCCTGGGCCAGGAGTAACCCCCTTATTCTGGGGTTACTGGCACATGCAAAGTGATGCCGTTCTGGGCTTGCACTGAGATTTGGCCTTAGCAAGTGTCCTGCTGTCTTCTGTACCCATCTGTTTGATGCCAGGGAACGTGTAACCCCAACACGAACATGCCGAATGTGTTCGGGGGGGCTGCAGGAACAACAGGTTTATGAATCATGTGGGTGATGCATAAAAGTGGCAGCTTCACACCCCTGAATCAGAGCCCAGAGAGTCTCCGCAGTATTCCCAGCTGCTGTTCCTGGCAGCCATCCTCAGCTGTCCTGCGCTAGGTGCGGATAGAAAAGTTGGTTTTCCTGTATTGTTCTGGTTTGGTGGTTCCCTTTGTGGTGGATATTCTAGATACTTCTAGATATTTAGTCACAGAGGACTTCTGGAGAGTGAAATTCTCCCTGTTGTGCAGGGGGGAAATGGGATGTGAAGAGCCAGTGATTGGCCATGAGTCATCATGAGTCACAGACAATCAAGAGATAAGTATTCAAGAGATCATTAGCAGATCCCCAATTTCAAGTTGGGGATCTGAAAAATCTGATCTCCCAAAATCTGAATTAGTAGCTTAACTACTTTAGTCTCCTGCCTCCTATAATTACAGTCAATACTTATACTGGTTGTTTCTTTAGCAATGACACAAACTTTGACTTTGAAAGTTCTGACTTTTCTCCCTTTGCCAGAATGGGACACAGGGGACATTTGCTCAACAMTGTAAACATATACACATTGGCAAGGCCAAAAGTTCACACCGGAAAGAAATTCCACATTGTTAGTCCCTGACTATGTGAGCTGGTATCTTGTTTAAAATTTCATCCCTTTTCTATTTCCCTGTCCCCAATACTTTCCAGTTTTTCTTCCATGTTATTCCATAACATTTAAAGAAAAGCTAGGGAGGTATGTTTTACTGATCAGAGACACAAAAGTAGCCATCTAACAAGAACAGGAGATACAGAAAAACATTCAAATAGCTTAATGGCCTCAAATTGGAAAGCTGGATAATTTCCATCTCAGAGTACTCAAAGACATGGTATGTGACTTTACAAGTCCAGTAAAAAAAGATTTTCAATAAATCTAATTAGGGTGCTGCATTAGAAATRAAAAGTAGCAAATCTGTATTTGAAAGGAAAAAGTTGTCTTGCCACAGAGTACCTTTTAGTTTGATCATAATAATACTGAATAGATTTTAAAAGAAATTTTAAAGGCAAGAATAATTAAATGCACYGGGAAAAATGAGCTGTACATACAATATGTGTTTTTCTATGCGGAGTGTGCCAAATTACCCAGATATATTTTGCTAAGAAAATAATTGGTTTCCTATGCAAAGGAAGTGCAGTGGACCTAAATTACTAGGATTTTGGTTTAAGGATTTTAAATTCTGCCGCTGAGGAAATGATTTATTAGAATGTTAAAGCAATTAGTATGCAATTTACTGTGTGTTTGAGCAACTGGCCAAAGGAAGGCAACAAATGATGAAAGAGCAGGTATCAAGATGAAGGAAAGTCAGCAGCAGAGTTTGCAAAGTACAGGGCCCAGACCTTTTTAATGGGGTTGATATTGGGGCATGGTCTGTAAGAAGAGGTGGTAGCTCTTATTTGGCTGTGTGTGAACTTAAGGATTGAACTAATGACATTTCCTGCTACCACAAAGTACAGCATCAGCAAGAGAAAGGAGGACTGGAATGTGACATGGGAAGAAAGGAGGACTGAAGAATAAAAAAAGGGTAAAATGTAATGCAATGTAGTAGATTTTGCAGTTGGAGACTAACTAAGAAATTTCTTTTCAATGTGGAATTTTAATCCTTTTGGTTGTGCCTGTATTGTTGGACAGATATCCTTTGTGTTGCCTCCTGCGGTTCTAGTCCCTGGACACCCAGACCATGGGAACTTTTGAGTTCAAATAGCTTCCTTCCTGCTCAGGTATGGCAGCACATATCTCTTCAAGGTGGGAAGGGTATATTCCTGTGTCTCACCCCAGTGTGCAGCTAAGACCTGATCTCAGAGTACACCTTACCGGGTGTTCCATAGGGTGCACCTGAAACCAAGTGATGGAGCCACAGTGGTGATCTGACCATGAAAGGGGCAAGCGTGACTGAAGAACAGAGCTGGCCAGAGATTTCAAGGGAGGGAAGAGGGAAATACTAAAGTTGTGGCACAAGGTGTTAATGAAACTGCCTTYGTTTATAATCTCTGCTATTTTTGTCAGCTATGTTGAAAAAGATGAATTCAAGTTGAAACAAAAAGAGAGTGGGGTTACTAGCATGCAAAGGAGAATAAAAATCTACTTTACAAATATGATTGTTATCCAGAAAAAAATGGGGGTAAGCATAGGAGATGGAGGTGTGTTTAAACTAACACAAGCATGAAAAACACTGTGAGAGGACCATGGATAAATGTAGGCTAGAAGCTGGGCTGAAATGAGATTCTGGAAGGAGAAACCAAGGCACAGTACCTCTAAGAGATTTTAAAGATGAACATGGGCTTATTTAGGAGAAGAGATTATGTCATAGGGTTGCCAAAAAAAAAAAAAGGCAAGAACATTTTTCTGTAACAGAAATGAATACAGAGAGTCCTTTAAGTGCTATGTCCCTGTGAGGCTACTATTGTAGCTATTTTTGCTATTAATTCCTCCTTCTTCCCAGATAAGAACATATTCAGCTCCATCCCAGGCGGGACCTGATGGAAGGAGTGTTCGCCCCTGGACTGCAGTCCAGTAAGAATGAAGGAACCTGACACAAATCCAGCTCCTTCATCCCAACTGCTTGGCCTCGTTCGTGTAGATGTGAACTGCACCGCGTTTCTCTCTAGTGACACCCAACATGTCCATGCAGGGCTGAGGATCAGGACTGTGTGCACTTAATGCATATTTTTCCTATCTTTACAGATAATGCAGTTAACAGGGTCTTTGTTTACTGGCTTCCTGCTGGTTTCATTTCTTAATGCCTCAGCTGAGCAGTAGTCCTGTTAAATTCTCAGCCATCTGAACTCATAAGCCATGAAAATGAACAGTCTTTCACTTTTTTATTAAATAGTTTATATAAAATAAAATAGAAGCTATGGTATTTTCTTACTATATTTAAACATGCGGGATTGCTGGCAGCAACAGAATTATGCTCTTATTTGCACATATTTAAATTACCATGAGCTATGTATTTCAGTTCACAAAATGTTCAGCCATTTGGCTGGTGATGCTGCGTTGGTTTCATTATAGCAGAGAAGATTTTGTTGCAGGATACATGTGTTTATGAGATCTAAAAAAGATCACTTCTGGGTTTTGTCCACTTGTGTAGCATTGCAAGTGACCAAAATTCTCACAAGAGTCTCGGGGAAATGTCTTAGAGGGAAGCCAAAGACTCCACAGCAATAAAGTTAGGAGAACTTGATCTGGAAAAGCCTATCAGGATGTAATTCAGAAAAGGTACAAGTCTGGCTCCATCTATTAGCACTAGGAGAAGACAAGTTGGGATTCTGTGTGTGTCTGGAGTAATGGAGGTGGCTTTTCTTGAAATACTGACTACCAAAGCTGGCTTCTGTGTTACTGAAAGAAACTATTTCCTAGCTCTKCAGCTGAGCAGCTGAAGAATGAGGATTGTATCTAAGACTGATCAGAGACAGAACTTTCGTTTTCCACCTTTGCTGAGGAATGAACATGGTCTTAAGAAGAGCATCCCCAGTTCTGTACCTGGTGGACTGGAGAGGGTGGTGGCAAAGCCAGAAGGAGGGAGAGCAGATGTTGTTGGTGTTGCCTCTGCAGGTGTGTTGCATCCAGCTGTGCTGGCAGCTGCATGACAGGTCCTCTGCCAGTGAGCTGACCTGTGTGACCTGTGTGAATGGGAGATAGCTCCTTTTTAGAAGCATTGTATTCATGATGGAGGGTTAACTTGCTAAGCCAGTGTGTACTGAGAAGCGTTTGGAAAAAAGGAGGGAGAAACATGTTTCTTTTGAGCTCATAACTATGGACTGTATGTCCTTTCTTTTTTTTTTTTTTTTTTTTTTTTTTTNTTTTTTTTTTTTTTTTTTTAAAAAGAATCTTTGCTATCCAAGAGGAAAGAGGAGTCCTTTGTACCTGGGCACCCTGAGGACCCTCCAGCTCTCAAATGTACATCATTGGTTCTGGTAGGATTACAGGAGGTAGTCACAGGCCTCCAGGGGTGGCTTGGGTTCTGCGGGGATGGAGGCACGCAGACGTTACAGCACTGCATGGCATTATGTGCTCCATAAGGTCAGTGTTCCCAGTGAAGGATCTGGCCACGGAATGGGCGTTTGCAGTGTCTCGGCCTCAGGACTTGGAAACGTCTGTTTGAGGGGGACATGGGGACTTTTTCAAATCTGGGAGAGATGTTTTTATCTCAGAGGTTTCACGGAGGAAAAGTAGAGCCGCTTTTTTCAATGTCTTAAACTGAAAGAGGGAGAGACTACTTGAATGTYGGAGTGGAGGAGAGATGAGCGTCCGCAAGAGGTCTGGCTTCATGCTGAGGGGCAGGGTTAGCTTCTTCCTGCCCCCMCAGAACTGCCCTTACTGCTGTCCCCCTCACAGTCTGTGCCCACCAAAACCCAGTGGCACAACTTCTTCCTCTTGTTCATCATTCACTGTGACACAGCAGCTAATTGCCATTGACTTCAAATAAAGAAGCAGCAACAGGAAGAGAGAAACCCATTAGTAGCAAAGTCTCGTTTGCTTTTGCATATGTATAGGGACAGAAATACAAAGACAGAGATGGGAAGGAAGCATGTAAATAACCTCAAATAAGCAGAATTTCTCTTTGCAGGGACCTGCCCATGATCCTGAGATACTGAGGCATTGGCAGGTCTTTAGATCCAAACTCAGCTTCCCTGGATGTCAGTCCTGCTTTGAACTGTGATGTCCCAGCTATAATGCAGAGTGGCACTGTATGGGGTTACTATGCTTAAATTGGATTATAGTTTTTGGCACTTAGAGCGTTAAGATGATTTGAAGGATATGTCTTCTGTAAGGTTTCTCATTCCTTTGAATTTTGTTCATTTTATTTGAGGAGTTTGTGGATTTGCATTTTGAGGGTTTAAGAAGGCCTGACTGCTGTGGTGAGATGGTTCGTTGTGTCTGTCACATTGAAAACCTGGTTGTCATCTTGAGCACCTGATTTCAGCACTTGTGTCCCTTCTTTCTGGGCTGAGACTGTTTGTGCAGCTCCTGAGAGTGTTTCAGTTCTCATCTTTAGGGTCCACATTTTGTAATTAGATCCAACTGTCTAACTGAGGGTGTAAACTGGTCAATTTATRTCCATTCTTGTGTATAGTCCTAACTCTTAAGGGTCAGATATGAGCACTTCTCCATGCATTTTCAGCACTGTTTCCAATTTCACTTTCTTGGCTTTGAAATTGTGAAAAAAAAMCCTTGATTTTGGTTTATATTAAAATTGCCGTTTAAATTGCTTACTTCCCTGGGAACAGGAACRTATCACTCTGCATTACATCACAAGAGGCTGCAGAAGCCTTCTGGTCAACAGGAAGATTTGATAGTGAACTGGTGGAAGTTCTTGGAGCCTGTTGTGTATGTCCTTGACCCCATTGAYGGACAGGGTCACAAACAACCCTATCAGGGTCCACACGGTGCTGCCTGTGTGGTGCAATTTCACAGCTGTKGCTTTGATCACAGAATCTACCCCTTAAGGCAGGTCAGTGCTCCTGAGTTGAAGCTTTCATGTGAGAAAGTTTTGCTATCCATCATTATTATGACAATGACCTTCAAGGTGGACATCACAGTTTAGATGTCTGGTATAGACATGTTTGAACCAGAGTGTAGAGGGAACATGTAAGAAATTGGATTTGGATGGAATAAATAGGTCGAGTCCTCTCCGTAGTCATTAGTTGTCTATTACCATCCGGCTGTTTCCTTTCAAAGGCTAATACCAATTATTTTACCTTTGTTTCTAAGGGTCTGGGTGCTGCAAAGTGACTCCTCTAACATTTCAGTATATTGATGTAAAGAATATGGAGATAATTTTCACGTGAAACATAAGAGCCAGATGATACCCATCACAGATGCCAACCTCATTTCAAAGGATTTGGGAAGGCATATTCTCTGCCATGCTGTTTGTTTGATACTCTTCTGTTCATACATTGTCTTTGTAGCTTTTTCATCTACTAATTGAGGCATAGCTGTCTACACTGGTCTTTCAGCTGTGCTCTATTTTTATGATAGTTACTGCATTTTGTTTACTCATGCTTAACACAATTTCCATGAAAGGTTTGCAAAGGTAAAACATGGGTACATTTGTAGCTTTCATAGCTTTAGAGGTAACATTATTGAAGTGAGCCAAGGGAAAACAGAGATGCGGTGTCTACCTGAACACTCAGGCAACCTGAAAAAAATATGTATTGGCAAGGTCATCTCTGAAATCTGCTGTTCATCTCACTGGAGCATCACATTTAAAGCCAGAGGTCACAATTCAGACTCAGTGATGAAGGGGGGTCTCTGTGGGAATGAAACCACTGGGACTGAAAGCTTGGAGATGTGGGGAAAAGAAAATGGAGAAAAAAAAACAGAAGAGACCCACAATGAGAGAAGGGGAATAAAAGAGGAGGAAGAACATCAGTGAGCAAGGGCTGGAAGGGGAGCAGATCTTTTCTTGAGATGTGAAGGCAAAGATTTGGTCTTGAACAAATAATGAAATTATAGYGGGTACCTAAAGACTATGTTTCCTCTTTGATTCTTAGCAAACCATTGCACTGACAGCATATTCATGGAACATGAGGGGAAAATCTCAGCTGTAGCCTTGCCTGTGAACCACATTTGCCATGAGATTTTCTGTCAAGTATGTTTTTGGGTGCTGAAAACATCCTTACTTTAGTATGGGCAGGGAAACTAGTTATTTTTGCAAAGCTGTGAGCAACCTTGGGAATCTTTAAAGGGTCATTTTACCTGCTGCTTATGTTCATGCRGAGCCTCTTTCAGAGTGAGTCTTCCAGCAGAGCATATCTGATCAAGATTTCCTCCAGAAACTGAAGCAAGAATCAGAGTCCTTTGGAAAGCCCTGCATATAAATATCTTGTTTAGTTAGTCTAATAAAGGTATTACTAACAGCCCTGCTTTGAGGATTTATTGGGGGATTTCACTAAGACAGTGTTAGCAGTGGAATTATAGTCATTCTCTGGTAAGACCTTGTCAATGCGAGGGAAAATAACGTTGATCCAATCAGAGATATTTTACAGGATCAATGTAATATTCTTCTGCATAATCACAACTGGAGGATTATGGACCTGTACTGGGAGTGACAAGGGATCACTTGACAGATCACAGCCWCATCTGTTCTCCTTGCTTTAACTGTTAAAGGATAGGCATTTCTTTGAAGTTTGCATATATCTTAAATAAATCAGAGCTTCTTCAGGCAACAGGCATTATTTACAGTCTATTGTTTTTAAACAATATTTTGAGCTACATATATTTTTCATAACTGAACCACAGTCTCATACTGAAGCGTCTCAGTATGACCTTGAGACAACTCCCCCTGAAATCCAGGAAGAATGTGTACAAGAAATGGGAGAGGAAGCCCTGAGGGGCCCAGGGAGGAGGAGAAGATAAATCAATACACAGCATGAGCCTTATAGCCCAAACATCATAAGGGACCCTGAAAATGTTTGTGTAATTGAGCCTTTGGATAAACCAACAGCTCCTCCAAGGAGATCTGAGTGTTGCAGATCACTGTCAATTCAGGAGGCTCAAGAGTGTGCTATAGTCTGTTGGGAAAAATGTGTAATAAAACAAGACTTCTTTATTGGTTACAGTAGTATCTTTGCATTTGTCAGGATTCCAGTACTGCCTCTGTTGCCTTAATGGCAGTTTTGTTGCGCGTTGTGGAGATCGGGCCATAATCCTTTTACTCGCTGTGCTTACCTAGATACTCCCTCCTATGTTAGCGAGACTCATTGCACTGAGGAAGAGGAGCAGTGTGCTGGATAGCTTCACCACATCTGTCTGACTGTGTCCTTTGGATTTGCACATATATCTCAGTGAACAATAAAAAGGGAAAACTGTGGCCRAGCCACGAAGCAATGGCTCAGCTCAGCTGATAATATCTAAGGCTGTTCAAACTCCAGTCTTCTGGTTTCAGATGACTCCAACTCCAAGGCTGCAGAAGTCATCTGGGGGAGAAAAAACAGCTATTACATTTAAAATTATATGGCATGCAGGTCTGGTGAAAATACAGCAGGGATACATACAGGGATCAGCCTGGTTCTCTTGGAGCTGGGAAAGGTGGGATTTGATTTTAAAGGTCTTTTCCAACCATGATGATTCTGTGATTCTAAGGTAACTAGCCAGGTGCCTTCTSCTATCGGAGGCAGGATACAGCTTGCAGCAAGCACGCAGCTTTGCAGACCATGGCTTGAGCTGGGCATCTCTACGGAGCAGTGAGAGGATRCAAGAGTCTGAGGGCATTAAACTGCTTCAGAAGGGCTCAGGTCAGAGGGCAAGGTGTCCCCCAGGCCCTGCTTACCATGGTGGCAAGCTTTGTCTTGCACCAAGAGGAAAGAGGAAAGGGAAGAGGATGCTGGGCTGCATTGCATGCATTCTCAGCACTATGAGTGGATGATAGCCTCTGGGCAGCAACTACCCCCAGCAAAGTCTCCCCTAGGTCTTGAAGGCCTTGAGTTTGTTAGTGCGGATCTCCAGCCACCATTATTGGCTTATGTATTTCATCAAGAGCTGCTGGGACTTGCTGGACCGAGTTTGGGCTTCTTGGTGCCTCCTGCAAGAGCAGTGACCCCCCGTAACGCAGCACCAAACTGCCCTGCTTGAGAGCGGCCCTTGTTGTGCTGCGGGCAGTATCATAGGACCTTGTGACAAGGCAAGACAGGGCAGACAGGCTTCCAAAATCCTTAATTTAGAGCAATCATGGTAGTGCATTTTCTTCTTTTTTTTTCCTTTTTTTTTTTTTTTCCTTTTTTCTTTTTGCTACCTGGAATAATCAGTGATCAGATTGCTTCTTCAAAATGCAGCATTGAGAAGTAATCTGTTGGAGTAATCATTTACTGTATCAGCTCTAGCCACTAAAGCCCTTGGATGTATTTATATCCTCGTAATTCATAGCTGCCTGTCAGTTTTCTGCTGGCGAGCCTGGAGAAAATCCATATTAAAGGAACATTGGGGGCTGACTTAGACCTAGAAAAGCATGGAAAATCAGAATAAATCTGTGTTGATAGTCTGATCTGTGTTATACAGTTCAGAGTGGACCCATATCCTGATTTTCTCTCTTGGTTGCAAGTGCCTGGACTCTAGTGAGCATCCTTGGATGGTTGGTATTTCTGGAATGTGCGTATTTCCATCTTAGTGGATACACAGGCATACAGTGTATATGCCAGTATAATCTGCATTTTAAAACAGCCTTAAATAAGCTTGCATGTCTGCAGCTGGGCATTCAGGGGATCGTGTTCCTGGGAGATAGCCCAGGGCAGAGTGCTAAAGATCACACRTAGTTTTCACTCTGTTCTTTCTCGAGCAAAAATGCTTTTAAGTCCAGGAGATAAAAAGTCAGCCATACTGAAGCTGGAAGCAAACATTCCTTTGACTTCAACGGGACAAGGATTTTGTCAAGTGTTAGTTTTGCTTCTGAAAGGACTCAGTGGGAAAATGGAGGACGGCCTTCTGGACTCGGCCTCCCAAGGGCTCCCAAATCACTCCTTCTTGCCCAGGTTCATGGCCCTGTGAAATATTTCCCTGAGCTGAGCAGAAGGTTTGCCTAGAGAAAATGACCTACATACAAGGCAAGTGACATGTAACATTTCCTGTTAACTTTATATTTGTGGGTATAAAAAGAGCATGTCAACAATTCACTCCTGACAGTTCCACTTGCCTGTTCGGCCAGGATATGCTTTCTTTTCCTGAAGAGGAAGGAAATACTGTTCTTTTTTTTTTTTTTTTTTTTTTTTTCTTTACTATGCTCCTGATAAGGGGCTTGATTTTGTACCTCAGCTGATAAATTTTCAGGTCTGTCTTTTGAGGTTATTATTCTCAACTACTTCCCCAAAAGTCTAAAGAAAAACAGTTGGAGGCTTTATATCAATTTATACAGCCACCATTCCAAATGAAAATGCTATCTTTCCTTAAACTGTCCCATATGCCTCTGCTATCTCTATCTCAGTAGAACTTTTTCCTCCTGTGAAGGCTGCAAATGATCATGCTCCCTTGCAGACAGAAAGTGTCACAAATCTTCCTTGATGCACACTGTGTCGACCAAATCATTTCTGTCGTCTTATGCTTGTTATTTTCTCCTCCCAGAAGGATTTGTAATCATTATGAGTCACCTTGCATTTTAACTTGTGCCTAAGCAAGCAAAGGGATGTTTAAGGCTTTGGTAACAGCAGAGCACCCCYGTCTCTGCAGGGTAGGGCTGGGCCTTCCTGCTGACAGCTTTTTGGGAGACTTGGTTCTCCATGCCATGATGTTGGCTGGAGCAGCATACCATGATGGTCACGTCATGGAGATTTTTATGCCATCTCATCACAGCAGTGTCCTGGAAGACACCTGTGTCTCTGCAAGGAAATGCAGATCAGAGGTTATCTGGAAGAGAAGTATTATTATTATCAATATTATTATTATATACGTGTTATTAATTAYCCCACTGAGGAATCAGTAGTGTTGTTTGTGCTATTCTCTCTACAGCTTCACTTCTCTCCTTCTCTAAGCCACCCTGGAATATTATGATTTATTTTAAGCTGCTGCTGCTGCCCAGGTTTGAGAGCTCCTCCCCAGGCAGCCGAGTCTGGCCACGTCCGCGCGCGGCCCTGCCCTTCCGTGGGCTTACTCAGCAGAAGGGAACGCGAGGTGTAAATCAGGGAGAAGAACGCTTAATTGAAGCTTTATCAACTGCCTGCAGAGGCTGACCTCGGAGCGAGCGGGAGGATGAGCTGCTGCTCGCAGGGGAGGGAGCCGGCAGCTTTCACTGATGACTAAACCCGTGTGCTCGGCAAGGATTTACTTCCAAAACTCGCCGGCTTTAMCCATGGGTGGCAGAGCACTGCGTAACTAGGGGTGGCTGGAATCATTCCCTTCAGCTCGTTTAAATCACACCCTGACAGCTCCATGGTTGTGTACGTAGGGTTTAGATTAAAGCCAGGCCCCTGGGTGTGTGGTTCGGTGCTGGGCTGGCGGCACGGTGGGGATGTTGGAGCACATGGAGATGCTGCGGCCCATCCCAGGCCCGGGTGACATTTGTTCTTCTCTATGGCCTGGCACTGAAACGGTAAATCAGGATCCCTTCTGTTTTGTGCCATCACCTCTCTGTGCTGTAAGTCTGTAACTGCATATATGGAGACAGACCAATAAAARTATTTCTAGATATTTGCCTTTTTGTATCACTGACTATGCAAGTGTACTAAAGCAAATAAAGTCCTGAAGATTGAAGGTAAAAGGGGCAGTTCCACATACCTACTGAAACTTACTGACAACATTTTACTAAATGTCCACAAAAAAGCTGTGGTGCTAGAGAAGAAAACAATACGCTAGAGTGTATTGTTAAAAAACACAAATGTGTAGCTACGAAGGAAAATAAATATTGTGAGTGTGCATGTTCTCACATACAGTTAGAAGAAAGGTCAATATACTGAAATACAGAAAAATGGGAAACTAGGAACTGTAAAAAATCACTAGAAGACAAGCTCAAGATGGGAAAGGTTTTGAAAGTCTATTAAAAAAAGAAGTTTGAAGTATATTATTACTATATACTTTATAATAGCAAAGTATATTAATGATAGAAATGCTAACAATAGTATTTGTCATTTGCCAAATGAAATGATAGAAAAAATTAATAACATGGAAATCAAAGATAAGCTTAATAATTATTTTTATTCTGGATTTGGAAAAAAAAAAGCTAGATCAGTTATTCTTACCATATGATGACAACAAAGCAGAGTTAATAAAGCCAGTCATTTTAATTTAATGGATCTGAATAATTTGTTACCAAGTATTTTCAAAGAGCTAGCTAAGGAAATTTCCAGAGCTGATTCATATTAATGGTGATTTTCAAATGTTCTTAGGATTCTGATGAAATACAAAGAGAAACTGATATTATTCAAACTCTTCAAAAGTATAAATATATCAACCCTGTAAAAATAATAAGTGCTGATATATGATTTGATTAATWAGGAATTAAAAGCAGGTATGCTAACTAATGCTAATCAACATGGATTTATAACAATAGACCTTGTTGAACTAATTTTTGTTGATAAAGATCCTATTGTCAATCAAATATTCCTTGTCTTCTTTTAGGTACTTGATACCACATGCCATTTTGATTAATAAGCTTTAGAAACCAACATGACATGCATTAAATGGATTAATGGATTGGTTTCTAGCAGGCATTTATACAGGGTTTATCATGAGTGAGAGGTTAGGGTTAAACAAGCTGAATTTAAGCTATATGTAGGGCCAACTATTTCATGGGGAAAAGCATTAACCCATGGAAATTATTCTCCGCTGATGTGAATTCTCTATCGAAAGCACTTTGAAAAAATAGTTTGTGTCTTTCCAGAATAGACAAATTTAGACACTTCTTTAGCCTTTGCTGTATAATAACATAGTGAATAACATAGAGTGAATAACATAGAGTGAATAACATAGAGCTCCTTCTGAGTTTCTAGTTCATGATTTAAAATTATGCAGAAGTTGTAGGGGGCTACAAATGATAGCCCGATACCAGGAGATTAGACTTAGTGCATAAGGGTTCTTCTGACTTGTCCAAACATAGATCAAAACTTGTATTTTAGGTGCATCAAAACTTGTATTTTAGGTGCATCAACAAGAGCAATTAATACTTCTACTTTAAAGCACTTATTTTTCCATAGTTTTGATAACTGGATGGGTCTGGTGACACAACAGTGCAATAATTTGGGTGCACTCTTAACAGTGGGTCATATTCTGCCGCTATACTGATATCAAAGCAAGAGGATTTTATTAACTTTAGCAGCAGCATGCTGATTTTACTGTAGAGTAGCTCATGCCAAGTTTACCCTGGCAAGCCAGCACTCTCATTTGTCCCACAAGAAGARATGTGATGGAAGATGACAGAAGCAAGGAAGAATTTATAAGAAAGCCAGTAAGGAACAATAGACATTTGAATAGATGGTAGAAAACCAGCAAGTAGCATGACAAAAACTAGAAGCAATGGAAATGTGAAAAGTTCATTTTAAACTATATGTTTGTGTACATAAAAAAGTTTTTTTTTCCCCCTATGCAAAAGAACAGATATATTAGGAAAAAGTCAGGAGGGAGAAAGAGCATGTAAATAGAGAATGGGGAGATAAAAAAGGAGAAGAAAAAGAAACATGTTTGTAGGTTTTGTGACCTTCTGTTACACTAAGTGAATTATTTATTCTGGTATTTGCTGGTGTCTTCCTGCTGGCCATTTAGTGTCACGATATAAATAAGAGCAGAGCACCGGCACTGCTGCTGTGGGAGGGATTTTGACGCTGAGCTGCAGCCGTGCACCTCCCCCCTGCACCCTGCCATTAGGCGATTATGAATTATATGCCGAGTGCCTCTAATAACTAAAGGAAAAGGGCTGCTCAGCACATTTGGAATGTAAATCTCGTTTTTTTCCCTCTTTTGTAGGTCATGAAATGCAGCCCTCTTCTAAACCCCTGTGCTCGGATCACGAGCTCCTGCTGTACACAAATTCCTCAGCCCATCCTCTGCAAGGGTGACATTTCACCCAACACTGAACCCCTCGGCATCCTGCAGGCTGGAGATAAGATTATTGTTGTTATTTTTAACACTGGCGTGCTACATTACGTCCTTTAAAATTTCTTATGTAGATGCTATACCGTATGGGAAAGCAGGCTATTGATAAGACGGAGATCAATACAGAGTTTCAATTAAAAAGCAAGAACTTTGTTTATGCTTTTCACTAGCCTGCAGACAGCCACAGGATGTGATTTCTGGGGAATCAGCACTTACCAGCCAAAACTTCACAAGTCTTTAMTGCCCCTCTCAAGCCACCTGTAAAATTGGTTGCAGAAGGAAGCCTGGCAGACCTCATCCCTGGCCCCTGAGGTGCTTCATCTCTTCCCGTTAGTCCTTCTTCGGCAGAGACAGGTCCCAGGCTGCAGCAGGAGGACCTGTCATCCTCTGGAGGTGATAGTGTTGGAGCTGTGCTTTGCAAGGAGTGGCAGGGAGGGAACAAGCAACTTCATTTTCAAACACAGATTATCTCAATTCTTTGCTTTATAATTGGATATGGTTATAATGGTTATAATACTTGGATATTTGGTTATAATGCAAACAGGCATTGTATGTATTGTATGTGTTACATGTATCTTGCAGCTGGGTTTTTGTTGACTCTACGGTACATGCAGTTCAGACTTCACGCTTCATTTTGGAAGAGAGAGCAGGAAGGGAAGCAGTGCAAAAAAAGGCAAAATAAGTTAAAATGACAGGCTTTTCGCTGGAGATGTGCTTTTGGGAGAGGCAAGATATTCACCTGTGAAGAACTTCACTTTCCTACACCACCTAAATCTCTCTTAAACCCTTAAAATACATTTCTGAGACTTATATGGTGCTGAGGTCTTCATGCTGGCCAGCTTCACCTTATCATGTTTACTCAAAATGTTTGCAAGCCAGTGGAGAGTCACCCTGCCGCCAGCCCCGGATAAGCTCAAAGTTATTTCCTTGCTTTCAAATTAAGTTTTCTCTGCCAGTCACCCTGCTACCTCACTTATCACCTCTAGAGAAATGACTGTCCTGAGGGACTCAAAATGGACTATGGAGTCCCTCACCCATAGCTTTTAATTTGACCTTGCTCACATTGCTAGTGACCAAATGTTATTACCGTAAGTGGCTTACGTGAAATGTATTGGCCTCAGTCAATTATTAGCAGACAGTYGTCTGCATCACCAAACCACCATCCCAAATGGTGCTTTTTTGGGAAATCTCAAGCAGAGCCAGGGTCACTGCCGGTGGACTGAAACCTCAGCAAAAGTGCGGGGAGAACAGGCTTGAAGTTTGTGCTTATGCACTTTCAAAGGAAAGAAAATAACACAGGCTGTAAAACAGCTGCAAAAGCTATTTCAGCTCTGCATAAATTAGAGCAGTCTCTGGGGCTGCTCTAAGTCACACGTGGGCCGGCTGTGCTCCTCAGGGAGCCTCCAGCCTCAGAAGATGCAGAAGAGACCTAAAGCTTTTCCGGCAGCCTCTGTCCCTATCTCTGTGGGTGTGGGGAGTGCAGACCAGGAGCCTTGACTGTGCACGGCACATCAGCCTTACCCTATAGTCAAGCCTGGATGCTCAGCATCGGTCCCCGCTACCGATGCAGGCAAATATGCTGTTCTCCAGGAGCCCTTTCCAAGCCACAGAGCACCATCACTCATGCTATTACTATKAGGAGGTACTTGGCCTCATCAGGACACTGGTGGGGAGAGAAGTAGGGCCAGAGCTACGGCCCATGGGGAGAGAGGGTATCCGGGCTCTTGTGCCTGAAGCTACAGGCAGCAGATTTACAGTCTAGGGAAGGCTTGCAAAAATTGGTCTGGAAAGCCAAAATACTACATTTTTTTTTTTTTTCAGCACGAAAGCACTGAAAGTAGAAATTCAGTTTGGATCAGCTGGAAGCTTCTGTCTTGGTAACCGAGATATTTCATTTTGATTTTGCTGTATTTATTCATTTATCCTGCTAAGAACATATTGTCCACTGCCTGCTGCTAAATCTCCTGTGCTCTCCCTCCTCCAGCACTCCCTCTTCTCCAAGCCCAGGCAGTTGCACAGTGTCTGAAACGTCTCTGGGCATGGCTATAGGAAAAGAACAGTGGAAACTGCCAAAACCTTAATCTTCTTGGAGGCTGACCCTTCGTCATTGCTTAATCACCTCATTATAGCTCTCCTTTGCTGCCTGCCCGCGCCCTGGCAACTTCTGCAATTTTGTGTATTACAGGGTTAGATCCTGAAGTCAGGTAGCCCCATGCGAGTGGCTCGGTGCAGTGACCTGCATGCTCTTCATCCAAGGGATTGTGAGGGGCTGATCGCCTTGGGTGGCTCSCCATGCAGAAACATCAGGCAGAAACAGGGCTCTGCTGCTCTTTTTTGATGCGTTTTCAGAGCACAGCTGGCTTCATTGCACCTGAACTTGGGTTCTGCAGTGGCCTTTTGGTCCATGTAGCTGTCCATGTCCAGTGGCTCCACAGGGAAGGTGGTGCAGTGGCAGGGAGGCTTGCTGAAAGCGGCTGAAAGGGATTTTCCAATTAGAAAACATGAGCTGAAACAGAGTCTCTGAGCTGACCTCCATGGAGCTGCAGTAGGGCACAGATACCCCTGAGGAGCCGGAGCTTAAGCCAATGGTGCCTTTAGTGAGAGGGTTTCATGAAGTTGGAGGGATACAGGGAACTGGTGAAGATGCTGCCTGTTTACAGTGGGCTCTGCTAATACAAGAAATGAGCAGCTTCCACCTTCCAGAAGCATAATCCGAATAAAGCAAGTGAACCTCAAAGCGTTAACATTCACATCATGTTGATGATGTACAGCAGATGTCTGGGACCAGGCATCCAACTCTGGAAGAAATAACATGGTAAGGAAAGTTGCTGCCTCTAAATGTAAAATCTGAACAAAAAAAGAATTGCTGAGGCATTCTAGTTTCCTTATTTTACCAAGAAACTCAGGATATCTTATCTGCAATCCCATAAAAATCTTGAATTAGCGCAAGAAGTGTGCCCAGTATCTTGACTCCTAGTCTTAAGCTTTAGCTATAAAAAATCCATCCTTCCTCAATATTCTGAGTAATGATCCACTCAGAGAAGAAATATAGAATCTTGTCTCCAGTATTATACATCTGAATAAAGTCTCATGTCAATGTAATGAGACATATAGAAAAGCAAAGTATAACGTCTCTATTGACATAGGTGAATTACTGGCATTGCAGGCTAGGTCAAAATATCTTTYCTTAAAATATTGATTTACCAGATTGGTGGAGAATCAAACACTTTTTATTTTTTTTGTCAAACCTAGAGTCTAACATATGTCAAAYTTATGTCATTCTATATGCCAAACATATAGAGTGAGAAAGGGTGGAGGAAAACACAGGGATGAAAAAGTCATTGATTATTTTCCCTATTATGAAAATAAAGACTTTTTTTTCATATTAAATTAATCTTTCATGTTTTTAGGGATTTTTTAAAAGAAAAAATCAACCCAATTAAAAATATTAAAAATTATAGCATTTAATTATGATTTGACTGAAGCAGTCCATATCAACCTTGAATGAAATTTTCTGCCTTGACATTTTCTGAATAACTTAACATTTTTTTTTCTTTGGTTTTACTGGATTTCATTTTTCCTGATATTTCCATTTAGCCCGCTGTTATTATTGGATCATTCATTATTAAAATAGTATCTTTACTTTTGCTGGTTTGGTCTTCCAAACTTTATTTTACAATAATTTTCTTTATCGCTGAGAATTTATATTTTGACTGTGAAAAAAGGTAAAAATAATTTGAAAATTGAGTGTGTTAAATTTTCATAATCCTTTGCTATGAGTCTGTAAATATTTCATCCCACTTTGGTTCATCTAAAACATTCTCCAGCTCATTGACTCCAGCATCGGGYCATGTAAACATCTTGACCTCTATCTACTCCACTTAAAAACCCTATAAATAAATTTTAATGGTTTCTCTCCTCCATAGCTGTACCTTGTGTTATAGCTAACAATATCACTGAACAAAACTCACAATTATCTCTTCCTTCTCTCTTTTGTTTTCTTTTTTCTTTTTGACTGTAACTCATAAAGTGGAAAGACAAGAAAATTCAAAAAGAAGGTCTTCTTTCAAATAAAGATAAGATGCTGCTGCAGACAGAAAAGTGACTTTGGAAAAAATGACATCACCAGGTTCCATATTTATTCTCTTCAGCAGCATCCAGATCAAATTTACTTAGTTTTCAAGGTGATGTTGCTAACCAGCCAGCCCTTAAACTCAACTTGGGATCTGAAAGTCAAGCTGTGTCCTTTCTGGCTCATGCATAATCATCCTTAATAAAGTTTCTGCAGACAGGATTTAGCTGACAAGTTGATGTTTGCTGTACACAAGACAAAAAAGATTAATCCAAGCCATTCATCCATAGCTAGGCTGACTCTTCAGCGTTAATTGGTTAAATACTTGCTATCGGTAAAGCAAGCCAGAGCAGCATGATCCCAAGACAGCTGCAGAGCAGTTCTAAGATGGAGCCATTTTTAAGTCCTCTTTCCCCCATTGTGCACCGAACACCATTCCAAGCTCCTCGGCCTGTGCATTTGTGTGTCTCATGTATGTGCGTGACAGACTGACCCAGTCTGTGACAAACTGTCAGCGATCTGTGCAGCAAACTGCCATCTTCCGTCTCTTTGGGGTGAGGTGAGGACACAGCTTTGAGATTGCACCTCTTTTTTAATGAGTGTTAAGTCTTGCCTTAAACGTTATTTTAATCCACATGTTATGTACTTAGTGCRCTTAGCAGTTGGGGAGGAGGAGGGAGCAGGGCTGGCGTAGTGTAAGCAGATTGCTCTCTGCTTAGGGGTGCCGTGGTCCTTCCCCTTATCACACCCAACTTCTCTTTGCTGACGAAGAGATGAGTAAATGTCACCTGGACATCTGTAAGAAACCAGAGGAATCATGTGGTGGAGCTTGAAAGGGCAGTGATCCACACGATGTAAGGTGGGAAGTCCATCATGCTTACAGGAATCATTACTTTGCAGCTAGAGCCCTGGAGTAGGACAGTGGTGGCTGGTCTCYGCTACCTCATCTGCTGCTAGACATCCCTTGGAGGCAACCTCTCCTCCCTGAGCATCCATTTACCCACCTGTAATTGGAGATGGAGATACTTTTCTTGTAGGACACTTTGAAATCTGTTAATAAAGAGTGCTCTATTATAGCAAAGGACATTTGTAATCACTACACTCTTTGTTTTACTCAGCTTCTGATGGGCGGAATATGAGATCTTACCGGATCCTCCTTCATTTACCCCAGTAGCAGTGGCTGTTGGCTCTTGCCTTCAAATCCCACTGTCAGTCTGGGGCTCCTGTGTTGTGCCAGTGACGTTTGAAAGGTGGAGGGTGTCTCTTTGGAAGCTGCCGTGGCTTCCTTTGAATCACATCAGTGAGTGACACCCGGTCTGTGCTGCTGACGGCCTGAGTGCACTGTCTGCAGCCTGCAAYGTGACAGTCTGGGACCGGGAAGCCTTTCGTCTTTGTCTCCATACTCGTGTTCTTCCTGCTCCTTTGGTCTTGCTCTTCTCTGCTCACTTCCTCTCTGCCCTTTCTCCTAGTCCCATTTTTATTATCACACTCACCCTTTCAAGTTAGCCAGCTATTTCACCTAGGCTTCATCCTCTGCCCATTTTGCATCGACCCTGTCCCTATGCAAACAGCACAGCGTAACTCGTAAGGGTTCCTGTATTCKAAGTGCTAGAGATCTGGTGATAAGCATCATATGGATGCTGTGATGAAAAACAAGTTTGTAAGAGATCAGCAAAGGATCATATCAATGAACACACAGTTCTCTCCAATGCTTTGTCCTTATGTGTATTGGGTTACTGCAAGATGGGAGGTGCGTGACATTTAGAGCASATGAGAAGTAGAAGGCTTTTGCAACTGTATGTCTAGAGTCAGGATGCAAATACCCTGTGAGTGTAGATCTTTTAGTCCTGGAAAAGGAGCTGAGGAAAACGTCCACCAGCAGACAGASAGACAGCTGAGTGGAGTAGAGGTGGAAAAGGCTGCTAGGGCATGGGCATGGAAAACTACAGCCCTTTCCAGTGGGTCGCTGCAGCCTCCAGCACCTCCACCTCAAGAAAAGAAAACCAGAGCAGTTCTGGCCTTGCTTGACAATAACATGCAGGTAACTGGTTTCTCAGGAAGCTTTGGGGTAGTGAGTGGGCAGCTATGAGCCCTTACTGCCAAGTGAGGTGGGGAAACCTCCAGAGCAACCTGGAGGATCCTCTTGTGCATCCTCTGATTTGTGTTCTGTGGAACTCGTGTGACTTGAAGTCCTCTATTTCAGTATGATTCCCTCACTGCTTACTGGATTTATCATCAGTGTCTCAGCAGGACTTTGTACCAGGTATGTCCCTACGAAGCCCCCTGTGGTGACTTCATTCCCCATGGAAATGCAGCTGTAACTGCTTTGAGGCTATACGGGCTCTACACGACAACAGGGACTGTCCCATGGTGGTCTCAGGACTGTGTGTCTCTGGGATTTGCTGTCCTGGGGCATTCTCTGTGCACACAGAAACTAAACAAGGATTTGGTACAGTGATTTTTTTTTTTTCAGGGACAAAATGGTGTGGAGACTTCAAAAAATATGCAAATATGCTGAAGCTTTATTTCCTCATTATTATAGTGTATTCTGATGCAGCTTCTATTGAGATGTTTTTAGCTTGTGAGCTCTGTATATGTCTACTTATGGAAAAGGCAGATAAGGAAATTATTTGAAACTCATACCACTCAGAAAGGAAAAAGGCTGAAAATGATCTTTGAGACTCAGGTTGGGACATTGCACATTAATTTGTAAAGCAGCATACCTGCAAGAAGAGTGACAGTGTGGTTTTGAGATGTATACATGGGAGCACTGCACCGTATCACAGCTCAAGGTGATGATAAATTTATTTTATATAGTTCTGATGCATTCACACCTAAAACCATCACATTCAGTTTTGTACACATTCAGTTTTCTASACTTTTCTAGGACAAATTGAAAGGAGTTCAAAGAGCAACAAAACATATCAGGATGCCTTCAGGATTGATTTACGTGGAAAGATTTTAAGTACTAAATATGGCTAAGAGATGATGAAGGTAGAGATGTGCTAACAGATTACAAATATTTGGAGGGTATTAATACTAACAGAAGATGAATTTATGTGATTCAAAGGAGTAGGTCATGAGAAATGACACACAAGGAAGCGACAAATTAGCTTGAACACTACAAAGAGTTTCTGCTGTTAAAATACTTAGTACAAACTTTTTATTTGGGTTGTGCTGTCAGTAAAGTATCTACACAGCTGGGCAATGGATCCTTAAGACCTTCACAATACTGGGTGAAACTTTAGGGACTATACTGAATAGAGCAAGCTTGCACTAGAAAAGAGGTAAACTAGAGATTATCTATTCACTTGTCAGGGAGAATTTACATCTACCACATTTTTTCTGCACCATGAATTTCTTTTTGACAAGATTTTCATCTGCCAGATGAAAATAAGCCAAAGTAAAATGTTGACTGTCAGATATGAGATTATAAAGAATACCAGCTACTTTTGCAATAATTAATATTATGGAAAGTCACAGAAGCAAAGGTAACCTTCTTCACTGGCATCATCAAAGAAGCCCTTTTATGCCAAAAAACTTGTAGGAGCTTGTTATCCCTTTCACATTTGTGAACTCTTGGCCTGATAGAACAAGATGGTCACAAATATTTAAAATACAATCTTAGGGAAAGCACCGTTCATTTAACCTGTCCTCTTATATCCCAGCATATCTAATTTGCATATTAATTTRATGCTACTTGGTTATAACTTCCATATTCTGTTCCCAGTGACTGTACACACTTCAGAAATCTTGCTTACACAGAACAGTCTTGCAAATATTTTATTTAAATATCTAGTCTAAACACATTATAATCCAATAGGTTAACACATCATCAGCCAGCATTGCCTTATTACAGAGCTAAGAGATGTTTTCTTCTTCCTTAAAGGTTCAGCTTTTCTGTTGCACCATTTAGTCACCCCCATAACTACCTATACTTCACAGAGGCTCTTCTCCTTTCTACGTGCAGCATTGCCTATAGCAGCACCTTTATATGCTCAATGGCTGAGAGTAGTTGCTCAGAGCTGGGGCTCATGCCGTGCTGCAGAGCACGTGGTGCTTCTCCTCAGTACCCAAAGGGTTCATGCAGACACCCTCACTCATATGTCTTGGCTCCAAGTGATTCCTAACCACTGCATTGCACAGTGTATTTGTGTTTCTAGGCAGAGAAGGGCTGAAACATCTAGCTTGGCATTGCACACTGACATCTTAATAAAATTCCTTTTATTTTTTATTTTTTCCCTCCTCTAAATAAATTCATATTGCTCTTATCCTTTTAGCCTGAAGCAGTACAGTGGGCCATTTGCATCAGAATGCAGACAGGCCAGGACAGACCTTAGCTACCTTATGCAAGGCTTTCTAAGTATTTTTGGAGAGCCTTTTCAGTGAGGGTGAAAGGTTCTTGGAGAGCTGTGAAAGGAGAGGAGAACAAAATGCCAAGGAGATAAGCATAAAGTTTATTTGCTGAACTTTCCTTAAAGATTCTGAAGGACTGAAACAAATGAGAGATGTACACAAGTCTATTCTGAGGCTTGCTGCATCTTCTGAGTTCTTGGGCACTTCCATTTTGCTTTTGCTTAACTTAATTTAGTTGCTGTTTACTATCAAGGGAAAAAGATACATAAGGCTCTAGATGTTAATTGCTTCTGCCAAGTGAACCTTGTAAATAATCCTGAGAAAATTTATGGCTGGATTTGTTTGCCTTTATTAGTTTGAGGGTTTTCTTGAGGGAGAAATAAAACCCCACAACACATTTCCCTACAGCTCGGCTGCCAAAGGGCTCAAGCCTGACCTTTTGAGCTTGCCCCTACACCAAGCTGTGGTAAGGAGCCTGGGCTGAGCCTCACCATAGCAGGATTAGCAGGGTCATGGCCACCTTCATCTAGCATGGTAGGGGCCTGAGAGGACATCACCCAGCACAGCTTCTCAGCAACTTTACAGAGCAGTATCCCAAATATTAAATGTACACCCACAAAGTGCTGCTTGGCAGAGGCCCGCCTTGAGTGAGCCATGTAATGAGACTGAGTTGATTTGCTAGTAATTGTTCACTGTAGGAGTAATGCTACCTGTGTAGGATGAGCAAGTCAGTACTCAGTTGAAGCTTGTGCTTTGTGTGACTCTAGCAATCCCACTGGCCAGTCAGGAAGGCCCAGGAAGCAGCTGGGCCTTGAGCCCACTTCTCCAGTGGGCCTTCCACTTAACTTCTCCAGCACAGTCACCCGCAGCCTAGTTGGGCAGAGTAGGCCAGGCCCTGAACAGCAWGAGATCTTGTGTAGCTTGCAGTAACTGTGTATTCCACGTTTTTCTACTCTGTAGTAGTAACAACCCCCCTCCCTCCCACCCCCCCATGTAAAACTGGGCAGTGGGCAGCTGAGTGCAATCAGCTTGTTGCAGCCAGTAGGTAAGTCACCAAGGACCAGCTGTGGTGGGTGTTGAAGCTAGGCATCCCATGACTAGGAAGTAAGGCTTTGAGAAGAGTTTGGCAAAAGAGAGAATAATTTAGGGAATGAAACCTTGTGGACTATCTAATCATCTCCTAATTTTGAGGTGACTAGTCGAATAGTAAGCTTATACCATAGTTTACAGACTGATCTCTATCGTTATCAAAACATCCCATCTAACACAATGGTTGTTGCTGCCAATTTGAAACTGCCAGCATGACTAACACCTGCAGCAGCTCCTCCTCCCTTTGGTGCATGTCTCTGCTCTTTTTGAGGAGAAAAAAAAAMCCCAAAACATGCTTTTCATGTAAAATTCAAAAATTGACTATTTATATCGAGTTTTTTTCCACATTAGCAAAATGACTCAAAACAATCCATAACATATATGCACTCACATCTCATGCCATCCAAGCAAAGCCTTCAAAACAGAGAAAGAGCAACTAAGAGCAAAGCCATGTGTCTTACTGTCTCTCTGAGGCTTTTGCATGTTGAAAAGATGCATGAGGTTTTCATTTCCATCACCAAAAAGCCAAATTTATCCTAATGTCATCAAGCTTGCATTCAACAAAGAAGTCTTTGATCTATCAAAGGACCATGATCTGACTGTGGTACCTCTATGTTCCTCTGTCTGTGTTGTCTGATAATGAAGCATGATTACTGTAAAATTCACTGTTGAAGCTGCTGCATGAACAGCGAGGAAAAGTGTTTTAGGTACTGCAAGTCTACATTTATTTATGATAAGCAAGCAAGGAATTCATTAACACTGTTAACAGTGGTCCTAATTCAAGGGGAAAATGGTTTGGGGAAAGCAAATTTCATCGACTTTTGCATATTCTGTTATCATGTTATATTGTGCTGTGTTCTTTCAAGTGTCTCTTTCTGGATTGGAGCCTTTGGTGTTAAGCAGGTGATGGAGTGGTGTGGAAGGGCAAGGTTTCCAAACAAATTTAGCAGTGTGTGCTACTTTGTCATCTTTGCCTTCCTTCAGCTTTGTGGTGTTCTTCATCCATTCTTACTTTTTATCCTTATTTAGGTCTTTAACCAGCAAACACTTCTGCCTACTATTTAATACTTCTCCATAGTTCTTTTTACTAGCATGTCACTACTTATTGGAACAGTTCTTTAAAAATTTACTGGCTGGTCAAAGGAGCTCTACCTTGCTGTAATATAATTATTCAGTTTATTACATGGTCAGCAGTACTGCATGTGTCAGCTTGCAGTTCCTAAAGTAATGGTCTTCTACCAGTGGCCTAGTGACTATTTCTGAGGGTCTGTGAAAGGTAATGATAAAAGCAAGGATATTGTCATTAGGCTTAAATTAATTATCTGGGCAGCTGTACCTCTATTTGAGAAGCTTTATAGGTCCATGAGCTTAAATGGGTTGAAACCACAGCTCTAACATTATTCTTGCCTTCTGATACTCTTACATTTTCTAGTAACAGTCTTTTCCAGGAAGTAACAATGAGCAAGAGCAGTAAATCACACATTTCTAGAGCCAACTACACCCAGGAAGCTATTAATGGTAGCTGCTTAATTGAATTGACATTTTCATATTATAAATGAACATACTAGATGAACACTATGATAATAGTGGGACTTTGTATGTGGGATTTGGGGGATCACTACTATTTTATGTTAAATGTTTTAAAAAGGAATATTGTAAATGAAGCAGGYATTAGCAAGGCTATTTTTTTATGCAGGATGTATTAAGGTTTTAATTATTAAGGTTTAAATGGKTTTTTTTGTGTTTGTGTGCGCATTACCTGACAATGTCCACAGTGAATGTGCAGAAATTGTGAATTCAGCTCTAAATTTTTGAGATCTGGAAAAAATAACAAAGCCACCAATAAATAGATAAATATTTGATTATTGACTCCTAGAAATATATTTAGGACATATTTTCATCATTTTCTCCATTGAATTTCTGGAGCTGAGCTTGTCAAAATAAATACAGTGAGCAGTAGTGGTAAAATCTAAAAAAAAAAAGTGGTAGAAAACCTAAAAACTGTTCTGCAGTTGGAGCATAATAGCTTGCTACTCTTTGAGGATTATAGTTCTGTCCCGAAGATACTTTTGCCTGGGATATACTGTTGGGATTGGCAGGAGCATCATTTATACTGCAGGAGCTGCCTTTAGAAAAGAATGTAGAAAAACCTATTCTGAAGAGTTAGGGAACAACCTGCTTTTGTATTTCATGAATGTAAATCTTGCTTATATCCAACAGATCAGCCTGAGGCCTGTGTGTCTCTCAAAGCTTTATTTCGGAGGTTAAAATTTATTTCAAATGACATATAGTGCCTGGGATGGCAGCTTGCATAGAGGGTGAGAGGGGACATTATTGAGAAATTGCAGTAAAGTGAAGAGCTGTAAAATTTGTCTAGACAGAAGAAGGGAGAGTCAAAAATAGAACCTTGAAACATGGGCAGGAAGGAACAAAAGATGGTGCCTGGGAAAATGCAAATGACTGCTCATACATTCAAAGCTAAAACATCAGGAAAGTGTTACCCAATAGTAAAGGAAAACCTTGAGGACGGGCACCTGGGGTAAAAGTGTCTGAAAAATTGGAATTTGTACAACAGTAGTCCCCCTTTCTAGGGAGTTCAAGATAAGCCCATGAAATTTCTTTCCAATGAAATTTCAGTAACATCTTCACGTACTCTTAAAATAAGTTTAATTGAAAATTCTTATTTTCTAATGGTTGAATTGAAACTTCCAAAAATGTTTCCATATTAGTATAAAGAAAGTCATGGAAATGGGCACAAAGAAGAAGCTTCAGTGATTTTCAGGCAGCTGGTAGGTGTGTTGTGGCGCTGGTGTGTCCCTGGTTTGTGATACCTCACTACTTGCATTTGTTGGTGAAGATGGTGAGAGGTGTTTTACAGGTCTATGCCAGAGTCCTTACAGCAGCCTTTCTTTTTTTTGTTTCAGGACAAGACTCTATAATGTTGTCATTGCTAGTCAGTAGGGTCCTCTCTAGGAATAATTCCTTTTAGTGAAAAATGTTGAATGGTTGTAATCCAAGTGAACAGATATTACACTGATGGGATTTTGAAATGGAGCGTAGGTGTAGAAACAGGCACAGCATCASAGCATCCCCAAGCTCCGGATAGGCATTGTCTGGTGCACAGAAATATTCCGCTCTTGGAGCTATGTGATCAGAATAATAAATAATAGTGGAGAGAAGTTAACCTTAAAAATCAAGATGCTGAGATAACTGGCTTAGGAATAAAAATTTTTCAAAGTTAAATCTGGTAGGTGATAGACAATGAGATATGAGCCTCTGGATCTACTCAATATCCCAAATCCAGTTTAAATCAGTAATCAGGAGATGYTAGACCTTAAAGTTCTCCATGGCTCTAGTTATTTCGATAAATTATTTACAGAAACGCATAGAAAGTAATTAATAATGAACTAAATATAAAAATTTTAGTTCGATGTAGAACAGAATTGGCTGTAGTGATAAGCTGTGGAATTTGATTTTTGAGATAAGCGGTAAACCCCAACTGCCTGAAGCTTTTAATTTGTGAAGCTATGTGAAACTCTACTGCAGAAGATRGCTTTGTATGTTTTCCTAAAACTCCAGAAATGGAGTTCAACTGCAGTCTGGAGGGAACAGAAAAGCAAAGGGCCCAATCTGTGCAACTCCCAACTCTTGATGCAGAGTTTGTTGTRTGATCTTTGGAGTACCAGAAGGTCTGCAGATCCTGCATAAATGCACATTTCCCAAATCTTGGAGTACTGTTGAGGAAAGAGAAGTAAGAACAGGTGTCTGTTTGTGAATATGAGAAAAAATATGCTTAAATTTGTGTATGTGTTATTTRTTTATTTTAAATATAGCTGCAGCATAAGGATACGGGGAGAGGCAGCTTATAGCTTATATTTTGCCTGCTTCACTGAGTGTGAAGAAAGAAAAAAGCAAGTTTCAAAGTATCTCTTCAAATTCAAGATTTGGTATTTACAACTTAAGTCACAATGCATATTTTCTCCTCTCTGGTGGGGTGACTCCTGTGGCCAAATGTGAGCTGCAAACACACTCTGAAAAATGTATGCTGTATTTATTAGCTATTTAAACTGAGTGAGTTACATAAGGTGAAGGTTCATTACATAAGTGATGCCATGACTTGCAAATGGCTTGCTTAGTTGAGGTGGTCATAGTTAAAAATACTTGCAGGCTGTTAGTGGAAACTTTAATGATCATTTTAAATAATGAATAAATCTAAGGTTTTTGCAGTCTGTTAGCAGACAACTAACAAAAGAGGAAAGGCCAGAACTTGTCAAAGTTTTGTAAATTACTCGCCCTGCTCCCAATTACTGACTTGAACAGGGTGTGGGCTACTGAGTAAATCTGGCAGTTTGTATCTCATTGTTTAACTCCTGAGACATCTAGTCTTATAAATATTTTTTGTATCTGTATAATTATAATAAAAATAGAGTAAATAGATGAATAAGGCTTGATACATGCAAGCATACTTATGCATAGAGCTGAGTGCTAGAACCTGTTTATTTTCTTACCTATTTTCCTTGAGTATTTGGAAAATAGTGCTCTGCAGATAATTCTTTATAAAAATGCTCGTCTTTTTTCCATATTGGTGTGTGTGKGGGGGAGGGTCATTTCAGCAAACAGTTAATACTTTTGCTGAGGAATAAGTGGATAAAATGCTTTCTTTTAATTTTCTTTTTCTTCTTCTTAGTAACTTCTAGTTTTTCCAATAGAAGAACTTGTTTTTATTCTGGACCAGAAATTAGCTCTGCTATATAGATGAGCACTGTTTCTAATTAGCTTCTGTTAATATGATTATGTTCAATAAAAATCTCACCTTCACTATCATGATGYGTGTAAATGACTTAAATATAAACCATCCTTTGAGTCCATCCTAGGTGGGATTTTTCTATTCAGTGAAATCTTTTATGATATGGGCTGTTCTCAGAAGTTCTGTGTACGGTGTTTTTAGTGGAAGCAAGTTGCTACAAATGCCAAATGCTACAAATCCTGCTTTGCTGAAATGTGGGTGACTCAAATAGTAAAGCTCTAGTTCTGTGATCCTTAGGCTGGTTCTGCACCGGAGCTCTGGTGCTTCCTTCCTCTGTGCCTCTTCTCCACCCCAGCCTGCAAGAACCCATTTGAGGGACTGAGGGTCAGTTGTGGCAAGAGCCTGTGGTCTGGCTCAGCTGCTTAATAAGCTTTGGGTTACACTTTTATAGATGCTTAGGTCTTCCTTCTTTTCTTCTGGCCAAAACTTATGGGATGATTGACAAATGCAGGAGTGCAATGGGTCAAAGTAGGATTTCTACATGAAAAATAACTCTTGTGGGCTTGGGATGGCAATTGGCTTTGTGCCAACAGAGCAGCATAAAGTTGTCCTAATGTGAAATGGTCTCTAGTTCTGTGTCTCTGCTCACCTGCTTGACGTAGTTCTCAATTTAGTATCTTGCAGGTAAATTTTGGTGATTAATGAACGTTTGTCATTCTGGAGATGTTCCAGGGGAAGATATCTACTGAGTACATGGTAGTAGCATATGCTTTATGGAGTAGCAGGGCAAGATATGTAAAATTATTTGTTTCTGTAATTGCTGGGTAGCTTCTCAGGATTGCAATTGCGTATTCTTATGCATGGTAAAACCATTGCATAGTTGTACCATGCACAGAGCATGATACAATTGCTCATATTTTCRTCTGAAATGGCTGAGGAACAGTTGCCCAAGGCGGCAGAGGAGTGTCCTCTTCAGGACCTGACCTCCTGTGAAAAACCTGTTGTGTTGGCACATTTCTGTGTGTCTTTCTCACATTTCCGTGAGCCATTTCTGCTTTGAAAGGTGGAAACGATCTTTGCGTTACTCAGAGTTCAGAGCCAATGAAACAATGGATATACTGAGAGATATGTGTGGGAAAAATGGGTTGGAGGRGGTTAGAGGGAGAAACAAGAAACAGAAGACATTGGCTTTAGGGATGGATGACTGAATTCTCTTCATTCTTTTAAATATTTGGYCCTTGTCAAGAATCTTAAAGCAGATCCACACAGAACTTGGACCCTGGCTGTTACCTGGGATGAGATKGGCATGGAGATGGTGCTGAGCCAGTTCCTCAGTGTGGCTCAAAGCCCATCTGCACTATCCACCTATCAAATATAATTTTGCACACAACTGTTTCCCTTCCAAAATCCAGCCTGCACTGCAGTCTTACCTTACTAGAGGTATGTTTAGAGTGTTAGAGGGTAAGAAACATTAAATCGGTTCAATGTAGTGATTTTACTTCTAGATGCTTTCTAATCACACCAGTGAATTCAGTTCCAAAATAGAACGATTTGCAGATCTTTTTTCCACTGATATGGTTCCCWCCCATCTTAACTAATTCATCTTAGCCATTACAAGAGAATTCAATTTCCCTTAATGTTGGCATTCCCTTCTGCCCCATCTTGTAGTATTTTGTCTAGCTTTCATCAGAATGGAAACAAATCTTTAAAAAAAAATCAATACATTAAACTAATGCAAATACATGAAACAGAATCACCGTTCCAGATCTATAGCAGCGGGAAGGGAGAAGAAATTCATTACTAGGCAAAGTAATTTCAGGAACATTTTTCACCTTTCAGGAGAAAAAACTAATTAAAATATTCTTTCATGCTTTTCTCTACAAGGCAGTCAACTGTAATGGCTGARCTGGACTAATGGTCTTCTGTGGTGGGGAAGGGTAGAAATGCAGGAATGAAGGCTACAGACGTGTCCTGGGTTTGCAGATGTTCAGCATGGGTAAAGAGTTCTTCCAGGAATGTAGCATGGTCACTGTGAGAAAAGAGAAATGACACTTTTAAAAGTTGTTCTTGTTTTCCCCTCCCTGCCTACCTTYCATAAACCAGGTCATTCCTACTCAGCCTTTTCCTCCTGACATTTCTATAAAGGACTTGAGAAAGCCACTGAACTGGATGAGAACTGGCAGGGTGCCAGGGCTTAGAGGGTGGTGATAAATGGTGTGAAGTCTGGAGGCCTGTGGCCAGCAGTGTTCCCCTGGGGTCAGCGGGGTTCCCACTGGGCCAGTACTGGGCCCAGTGCTGTTCAACTTGTTCATCAGTGACCTGCACGAGGGGACAGGGGCACTCTCTCCAAGTTTGTGGATGACAACAAGCTGGGTGGGGTGACCAACACTCCGGAGAGCGGTGCTGCCATCCAGAGGGACCTGGACAGGCTGGAGAGTTGGGCAGAGAGGAACCTCATGAGGTTCAACAAGGACAAGTGCAGGGTCCTGCACCTGGGCAGGAATAAYCCCAGGCACCAGGACAGATTAGGGGTTGACCTGCTGGAGAGCAGCTCCTTTAACAAGTTAACGCTTGTTAACTTGTTGTTAACGGAGTGTGCCCTCGGTGTGCCCTCGTGACCAGGAAGGCCAATGGGATCCCGGCTGCATCAGGAGCAGTGTTGCCAGCAGGTCAAGGGAGGGGATCCTGCCCCTCTGCTCAGCTCTGGTGAGGCCGCACCTGGAGTATTGGGGGCAGTTCTGGGCTCCCCAGCATAAGAGGGACGTGGAGCTTCTAGAGAAGATCCAGCAGAGATTATTAAAGGACAAAGATGATTTAAGGGACTGGAGCATCTGTCATCTGAGGAAAAACTAAGTGAGCTGGGCCTTTTTAGCCTGAAGAAGATTGTGAAGGGATCTTATCCACGTGTTTAAATACCTGAAGGGAGGATCTAAAGAGGATGGGTCCAAACTCTTCTCTGTAGAGACAAGACAAGGGGTAATGGGTATAAATTAAACCACAGGAAATTTCATCTGCATATGATGAAGAGCCTCTTTACAGTGAGAGTGAAAGAGGTGTGGAACAGGCTGGCTAGGGAGGTAAACCMACCTGGATGAGACCCTGTGCTCTAGGTGTCCCTWCTTGAGCAGGGGTTTGGACTATGTGATCTCTAAAGGTCCCTTCCAACCYCATCCRTTCTGTGATTCTGTGAATTGGAGTTTGGTCCTTTGCTGTTGGAGACAACTGCTTTGTATAATCCCAGCTACCAATGTCTCAAACTATATGAAAACATATGAAAACATATGAACATATGAAAAAGAAGTAGGATTTTTACCTTTTCGCCTCGTTTCTCACTGAAAATTACTATTTACTATATTAGACATGGATTCCTTTTAGATTTGGTCTTGTTCTTAATCTTCCTTGAATTCTTTTTCCATGGCTGATGTTCTTGTCCCATTAATGATCTTCTGCAGTTCTTGCCATGAGAATCAGCCTTTTCTTACTTTCTCTGTCTCATTTCAAAATGCAACAGAGAACATACTCATTCTCATTTTTCTTTCTTTTCTGTCCCTTAACTCTTTTGCCATCTGCTATTGCTTATTTTGACAGGGTATTTGGGGCCGAATATAAAAAGCATCTACAGCCCAGGGAAGTCATGTTTCGTTACAGCTAGAGTAGATGGCTCTTTTTAATATAAGCAGGTGGAAACAACGGATGTACTTTAGGTTTTAGGTGTCTCAGTCCTTTCAGTCATAATTCTGATGCTAATTAAGATGCTAATATCGACAAATCCAAGGAGTCTCTTTCCTGTGGCTGTTGTCCATGCATTTGTTTACATACTATATTTGAATGGCATTGTAATGACTTTCACTACTTTTGAAATCCAAGCAAATAACTTACTGAATTCAGTTTCTACAGTGTGGGCTGCAGTGCAGAGAAACATTAATGTAGATGAACCCTGAGATGGAGCCACAGCACCTATTCTAATCTGCACAGGTCAGAAAAAACACCCAAGTGTGTGGGCACAGCCGTAAGCACTAGGGTATTTCCTAGACTGTGTGCCCAGACATTCACTTCAGTCTAGGCTATTGACTGGAGTATTTTGAGTCTTCTGAGAACTTCTGCATCTGTGTAGCTGGTGCAGATCATATTTTATCAACTTCCCCCTCGATGGTCACTGTTGTCTCAACTAGCTTGGTGCTTCTCTTCAACCACAGCATGCTCGCATGGATCAGGAAACCAGTGAGGCTTATAAACCAAGGGAAATGTAAACATTACACTACATCAAGAACTGGTATTTCATGAGGAAGAGGACTTGAAAAGAAGGGATATTTAAAACTCAAAACCTAATAGCACTGCTTATAAATATATGAAAGGAGTGGGCAATCACCATGAAATGGGATTTGACTTCTTGCCAAAGTGCCATAGGGAAAGAAACCAGGACAAGCCATGTCCGCTCCCTAAAACGCCGCTCAGCCATGGTTAGCTGTGTGATAGCTTTGTAATATAACACTTTAGCTGTCTGTGGCCTGTGAATTATCTGTTTTCAGARTAATTCTCACAGAATGGGATTTTGTTCTGTCTTTTTGGTTGATGGTTACCTAAGAAACACAAAAGGTTCTTCTTGAGGAAGAGGTTTAGTCACACCAGAGGTGCATATTGGAAAAGAGAGCAATGTAGGGGACAGGGACTCCTCATGGTGCTGCCTTCTTTTTTTTTTTTTTTTTTTTTTCCTCTCTGCTCTCCTTAAAATAACACCCTTTGATCTCCAGATGAAGCAGCTAGCACAACAGTTCATGTTGATTCATATCACTCAATCATCAATCCATTCTGCTTCTGCAAAGAACATTAGTTCAGCAGCCCTGACAGAGTGTCGATAGAAGTTAATTTTAATGGTAATTCAGATCTTGGCTTTTTTTTTTTTTTTTCCTCTTAAAAGGCTTTTATGCATATTTTTTATTGCTAATTCATTTCATAAAAATTTGCTGTAGGTTAATGCCAGGTATTGCAGTCCACACTGAACTTGTTTTTCTGCAATAGGGAGATGCTGTTCCCCTGTCCCTTATGCTCATGATTTTAACAACCCATGGCATCTGCTGGCTTATGTAGCTCAGAGAGGCAAACTGCAGATCTAAGGAGCTGAAGGCAAAACAAGTGAAGGAGATGGAGAATAAAATGGAGAATAAAAAGTATGGTTTTTTTTTTTTTTTTCCTTTCTTTAACCTTGCAACCTTATAACAAGCTACATTTTTCTCTGGTCAGGTAATTCATGTCCCAGGAGTTGTCTTATCTGACAAGACAGAGCAGAGAGCCTCTGGCAGGAGCATACTTGCACTTCCCAGTTGCTTTCCCTCTCACTAAAGCAGCCTAGCAGAACCCTAACCCTAATGCAAGACACTCAGATCCCTCCATCCTGCTGCCCCTTACATAATGCCTGTGGCAGAGCAGTTCAGTGCCTGTGTCAACAGCTTGTAGGCCTTGCTCAGGACTATCTGATATCTCTGATACAGCACAGCTGTCTTGCAGGGATCCCTCCATGCCTGCTGGTTGACAAGGTATGTTGCTTGTTCACAGGTTGCTCAAGTGAATATCCCTGTACTTTCTAACAGCAKTCTGGGGATTCAGAAGTCATCAGCATTCTCCAAAAAGAAATAATGGACTGTTCATCTGGGATAGCTTCTGGAAAAAAAATCTCTCTCTTGTTAAGTATCTGTTGTGACAAGTATCTGCTCCTCTCACAGAAGTGAGAATGACATCCTTCAGATGTGATGCACATGACATTACTCAAATTCACTTCCTGGGATGAGGAGGAATGATTAAGGGAAAAGCAGGCACTGCTTGGCACCGGGGGCAGGACCTGGGTCTCTGATTCTGCAGTGCYGGTGGCAAGGAGCTCCTCAGCTGCCTAGTGTTGAAAGGCTTCAAGTGCTCCACAGMTGCCTGGAGTCTGGTGAAGTCACCTTGCAGTAAAGCCCCTTACTGATTTTGCTGGACTTTCTCATGACAAAGGGTTGGGACTACAAGTGGTCAAAAACCTTGGAGTCAATTTACTGATTAGACAAATCCCATTACTGAAAAGGCATGGGACTTAAGATTCAAGATCAAATCACACAAGGGCACTTCTCTGAGTGGGACTCCCACTTCTTTGAGTGGGACTCAAAGAAGGCTGCAGAGGCTGTCTGCAGCTTACAAGACCATATACAACTTTCCCAGGGGACTCCAAGAATCTACTCTCCCTTCCTCTTAGGGTATGAGATGCAGGGTCCCCTAAACAAGATGTTTTCAAACTATGCTTCCTGTACTCATATAACATGAATAATAAAATTACAGGTTTATCCTCAAGGGAAAACTCTCCTGTGGTTGGAAAGGTGCATATGGTGGAGTATAATGAGACTGCTTCTCTTGGTTATCTCTTTCCTCAGACCTTGAATACTAGTAATAGTAATGTATGCAGCTGTTTTCCTTCACTGTTTTCAGCCCTGCCCCAGGTAAAGGTTTAGTTTATTAGGTGTAGTCCTGGCAGCATGTAGAGGTACTTGGAGCCTTTCTAAAATYGGAAAGCAGTTGGGCTTGGGAAAAAATGGGAAAACAGTTGCTTTATGATTTTTACAGCTCATGGCCTAATGGGGACYTGGTCCAAGACTGAGGCTCCTAGGCATTACCACAGCACTGCTGAGATGCAGTAGAAACATTAGTAAGTCTGGAGAAAATCCAAGTGGAGAATGAAGGCATTTTCTCTCCTGTTCCTTTRTTATGGTAATAACCTAAGTGTTCTTAAGTGTTATAGTCTGCATAACATGGGATTCTACTGGGAATATTTTTCTTTAAAAGTAATTTATTGGCATGTAATTTCATAGCCACCTCCTTCTTCCATAGCTGAAAGGCTATGAATATTATTATCTCTGTCCCTGCTTTGGACCCATTGGCTATTTGCAGGAAAGAAATTTGTTGGAGGCTGGGAAGTAATACCTAGAAATTTCTGGTTTGCAGGTACTAAGGGATTCTCCCTTTCTGGTCCATTTTTCTCTCACTGATTTTGGAAAAATTCTTAATAAATCTTTGGGATTCTATATTGCTGAGCTATATTTTCTTTACTGTAATGCATTTTGAAGCACTGACATGCAGTCTTGGTCCTGTGCATGCTCCTAGGAAAGACTTTTCTGTTGTGTTTCTGAGGTCACAGTCGTGCATGTTCAAGCTGCTCTGTTTTTGGCATCCCAGCTTGGAGTTGTTTACCAAAACTGTGTCCCTATACCGAGAATGATTATCCCTGTACTTGACAGTTACTGGCTGCAAATATCATCTGAAAAGCTGTCTAAGGTGTAATACCCACCACACTTGCAAGTGAATTAAATCTGTAAGAGAATGTCATCAATAAAAATCTACTGCAGAAGTGGGACTACTTTGTGTTTCATTCTTCTTCCCTCTCCTTTCAGAGCCGTGTGCTTCTAGGTCCCTTTTCTTGTTATCCTGTGCACACTGGCTCAGCACAAGTGCTGTAATCTCCATCCTCTTAACCACGTAAGCTTGAGTTCTCTTTCCTCTAGGCACTGTGCTGCTCCTAAGTTTCTAGAGGAGGCCATGACAGTGTTGCTTCTTTATTTTCTTCATTCCAGCAAGAAAGTCTATTATATAACAAGTCAAGGCAATAACTTTTTTCAGTGTGCTTTGCATTTTTCTTCCCTCACTGAGTTTCCAGTGTGGACCAGCTTTATTTTGGTTCCCCTTCTGAACTTTTCCCATGCTGGTAGTACTGCTACRTCCCAGCCATGCACTTGCCACCGTAATCTCTTGTACTCTTTGAGTTATGCTGGGTTTGAAAGTTCTTTACTGTAAGTAATTTGAATATAGTTTGCTCATTGACCCTGTACTGCAGTCTCCTCCTAGTGCTGCATTTGGCTTTTAGCTGGAATCTCTTAGCTGGATTCCGGCTAAGGCTGGAATCTCTTAGCAAGATCAGCTTGCAGCCATTCTTCCTTACTATGAGTTTTTGTTGCAATTTTTGTAATTATAGTTGATATTGCAAAACCCCAGGGGATATGAACAAAGCTAATGGCATATTTTTATGTTTGGATATTTTCCAAAGAATATGTTTTCCATTAAGTTGACGTGTTCTTTTTGTACTCTTCATCAGAATGGCCGATGGCCCACTGGGGTTACGTTAAGAATCATCTTGGATCTTCTTCACCTCATACTATAGTCTGTGAGGTGAAGCTTCATGCCTGTAGAGCCTGTGAGATGCTGAACACATCCCATGAACAAAAATCAAAGAAAATTTTTGGGGTGTGTGGGGGAGCTGGTTAGCATCTGCCCAATTTATTTTCTAAGCCATGTGGTGATTTTAGTGTAGGAATTCCAGATTGTAATAAACTGCTTGTCCCAACTTTGCCATGGGAGAACAGAGCGTATTCACTGTCCATTGTTTTTACTGCTTTACCTTTTAATAGGATATTTGGAGGGGAAAATAGGTATGCTGTCTCTTAAATAATTTCCAACTGTTTAATGATGGAGTAAGGTTTGTGTTTAGACATACTGCAAATGATTGAGCTGTCTACAAGCTAGTGAGTCAAAATGGGAAATGAAGACCTGACTTTTGAAAACATGTAGCTTAATACAGGACAGCTATACTGTCTTTATTAAATATTTTGATACTTTATGAAAAAAAAATATTGTGCATGTACAAGATACTGCTACTGTAGTAATTAGAATAGTAAGAATAGAGCTAATACAAAACAACAGTTCATAATAAAGCCAGTAGAATTCAGAATTAACTGCACAGATGCATAGGAGCCCAAAAGCACACAGAATGCTGAATCAAAATTAAATAACTTCTAAAATAAAATATTACAACTAAAGAATCATTTTGACATTTTAAACAGCATTAGCAATTAGATGGGAGTGGGGTATCTGAAATGGGAACAGCAGAAGTCCTCCAGGGCATACGTTCTGTTCAATATATTATGTAGCATTCTGGCTTACGAGCACCTCTGTCCCATCTGGTGCTATGAGGTGCTACTTAGACAAACATTAATTACAACTTGGACTAAGAGCAAAGATTAAAAAAAAAAAAAGTGTCTGATTCAAAGTCTGCTTCTGAAGTGCCAGTGTGGACTTAAAGCAGTCTTCTGTAGCTGAAAAACTGTGTTAGGAAGTGCTTTCCTTCTGGCCCTTCCTTTCTGTATACTGACATTTTCTGGAATATGGTTGACTTCCCTGTCGGGGTGAGGATCATAAAGCCRGTCCTTGAGTCATCAAGGACTGAACAACATTTAGGTCTATGAAGCTCCACCGGGAGCCTGCTGAGCTTTTAAATGTAGAGGCTGATGGACATGATGGATAGTGACACATTTTCAGAGGTAGATATGGGCTTTTGGAAAACACTTTTTCCTGTCATGAATATCGTTCTGTTCACTAATGGTTGATTCTGCATTTTAAAGCATCTCTTTCTAGAAGGATTCCAAACTTTATGCACAGCAGAAATATATAATGTCTTGCTCTGGCTAACCAGAAAGTGTCTTACATGGCAGTAAGTGGGATATTTTCATACTGTGACCCTCTAATGTGATATCATGCTTCAAGAAGTGGTAGATACCTGTACCAAATGACAAGAGTGTTTACACTTTGTGTTTACACTTAGTTCTGCTATTCTGTGATATAACATGGTCTGGCTTCCACTACTTTTGTTTTCTATGTTAAATGGCATATCTTTTGTCATAAAACAATGTCACAGACCTTGATGAAGTCTTATCTTGGCTAAAACACTTGGAAGTTATTTGCTTCTGAAGCTTGGCTGCAGTGATATCCATACAAGGGCAATTACCTTTCATTGCTTTTACCCATTCTGAAACACTTGCATTGCTCATTTGATGCAGAGCATCTGTAGCAGTGTTGAGAAACTAGCCCTGAATTGCCAACTTAAATACACTTTTGAGGGCAGCCAGAACTTTCTGCTAGCAGCAAATGCTATGATAATTCACTTCTGGTGAATTACTTTTTGGTGAAGAGGCACTCTCATTATCTAAGCCTTCTGGACACAAGGGCATATGATAGTATTGCAAAGCTTGCTTGGGGTAGATAAGGGCACAGACCAGTCATTTGAAGAAATACTTTTTTTGATCACATCCTCCAACTTTCCATTTCAAATCCTTCAAAAATCCTTTTTGACCTGCAAAAAGAAACCACTTATGATTTCAAACAGTTGAAGAGAGATTAACAATATCAGTGCCTCCCGGGTCTTAAAATGACCAGGCTGTGCTTTGCCTTGTCTTGGATTTCACAGTGTATTTGCCAGATCTTTTTTCACCATTTTTACCTTCTGCTGCCTTCATCTCTRTTTGTGCCATTCATTCACCAATTAATATTTTCTGCAAGAAAAATGTGGAGATTGGCTTTATAGGGAAACAGCGCGGCCAGAATATGAAACTATTCCTTACCTTGGATTCCTTTTACAGATCACCTTTATAATTTCATAATCTCTACTCACCAGTAAACAATTCCAGGGTTTATTTCAAGGTGACTTTAGTGTGTCCATCGGGCTGTATTATATGAGTAGAGACTTAGTTGCTAGAGCGCATGGGACAAGGGATACTATCAGCTTGATGGAGAGACCATGTCCTTCCTGGGAATGATCTTCTAGTTCACTATGCATGTACATTTAACTGTAGGTACCTTCTTTTTGGAGAATACTCTGCACTAAATGATGTCTTGAAAATGCCTCTCAACAACTCTGCCCTAACACTTACTGGTATAACTAGAATTGAGACAGAACAAAGAATGGTAGTGAATTCTAGGGAGTCCAGAAGGTAAGGACACTTACTATGAAAGAAGTCTTTGAATCAAAGAGATGTATTCTGTCTTTGGTTTGCAGTTTTARAGACTTGGTAGACTCCTGAAGGGGGACAGGAACAGTCAGTCTGACTTATCAGTAAAGAAGGTTACAGGCTCAGTGTGTAGTAGGTTGAAAGAGCAGATTATGGGCATAGTGCCAAGTTTCCTTCACACTCTATTCTTATGAATGAGGAAAAACACCTTGCTGARAAGCTGAGGCTAGGTTCTTTCTACACCTTTCTTTGGTGTGCTAGTTGCCACCTATAGTTATTTTAGAAATGCCATCCTGTAATCCTCTAGTTTCCATAGCTACCTTTTGCTTAAAATGTGCAAAAAGKATCCATGCTAACAGCAATGTACTTTCTGAATGTTTAGCACAAACTAAGCCACCTTTTACATGGCTATAATCACAAGTTTAGAAACTGWATCATAACCTTGGCATATAAGCAAAATATTTTTTCTCATGTGTCAGTTCTTAAGATGTTGGAAAAATGGAAAAGTCCTTCTAAAAACTAGTCTCTTTAGGCTGATTCCTGTGAGTACTTAACATGAAACCTGGAAGAACTTCATYCTCCTCGCTCTCTTTTCCTCACTACAGCTTATGCTTAAGTGAAACCTGTGGAATTTCCCCCAAGATCAGCTTGGGGACAAAATCATGCGAAAACATTGTCATACAGGCATATTGCATAATCAACAAATGTTCTTTTTAGGAAAGAGATCTTCTTGAGAGAGACTGYTTTAGGTACTGAATGATGCTGAGACTAAGCGTGATCTTCTGGGAGATGAGCTGAGACATTAATGCACACTATAGTTCCCTATCGTGGGCTGCAGAGCATATGAATGTTTCCTTGCAGTGTTGTGATTTCTGCTGTTTGAACACTAGGTTGAAGTGCTGCAAGAACAGTGGCTGACAATTTTCACCAGTTGGGTAATTTGTGGAGCCAGCCTCTTATGTCCCCATCACTTTAGCAAAGAAGGAGGAGGACTTTGCATGGAAAGGCACATTTGCTTTGTGGAGCAGCATATAAAACAGGTTTCCAGAGTACAGAAACAGGCATCCTTGGATAGCAGTAGGGGAGGAGAAGCGAGGGAGGGTCTGGGATCCTGCTTCCTAGACATCCCTTTGAAATACGTTTCACAGCTGACTCAGTGATAGCGAGTTTCATGGCAGTATCTTGCAATAATTTTACTGGAGTTAGACATACTTTAGTATAAAATCAATACTAACATGAGGGCAATCAGTCCTGACATACCAGTGTGGGAAGATCTGAACTGAGTTCAACAGGTAAAGGAATTGTGTGTAGGTACTAAGAAATAAGGAGAAACCTTAACCTGTAATCAGGCTTCTGACTGCTGCTGATAGTAATCATTGGTGTTGATAGAATTGCTACATGGAGTCATATAGCTTCATAAAACAGTGATGGTAGCTTTCCATGTGGCGCTCCTAGAGAAACCTATCCATGACATTTTCTTTGGCTACGCAGTGGTGCTGAGRTACTGCTTTGCTCTGCGAGCTCTTGGGCTGTCGGTGAGATCTTACTGGCAATTGCTGTCTCTCTGACTTTTTATTGATCATTTAATTTCTGTCTCCAAACAAATAGGAGCAAATATTTTTCAGCCCTTTTAACCTCCTTAGTTTCTCATTTGTGCTCTGCTTCCCTCTCCCCTGTGGCCAGCCCAATGCAAAGAGGTGGACAAAATGATTAATAGAAGCAAGGAGATGCCTTCCTCTTCTCAAGTGCCCTGTGGCTTGGAGGCAGTTATTAATAGCTGAAATAAAAAAAAAAAGAGAGAGATAGAAAGTGTTTCATAACCATCGTCTTGCTCCAGCTTCCTTGCCAGACCCCTTTTCTTGGTCCCTGGAGAGAAAGTATGAGCTCATCATTTTCCAATGCAAATTCAGCTTTTGGTCTTATACTTGGATTCTCTTCTTACTATGGGTGGAATACTTATCCTTCTGCCAGCTGAATGCTTTAAGCAAGCTGCCATTTGCTAGGAAATSCGCAGAGCATGTGGAGAGCTGGCCTGGCAAAAGCTGTTCAAGCTCTTTTGCTTCCCTCTATTCTGAAAATTTAACACTCTGCTCAACGCATGCATAAGCCCCTGCACCTCTGTCTTTACTCAGATGGTAGTTGTAAAGGAAATTTAGACATTTCAGTGGACACGGAGGTGGAAATTAAAATGTAGGTGTTCTAGTCTGAAAAAAGACAACACTTTCAGAAGTCCTTGCATGGAGTCTGATCAATCAACGGCCCATATATGAAAARGATGGGAGGAGGTGGAGATCCATAAGCTTCATGGATTGCCTGGATTKCATGGATTACGTGTGCACTTTGAATCTTCTTTTTTAGTCTTCTTCCATGTCTGGTGATCCAATGGATCACTGCTGAAAGAGCGAGCTGACAGCTTTCATGTCAGATGACATGGGAAGGATGGAAATGGAATATTGTTACCCAGCAGCCTGTTTCTGTCTGGACACAGGTATATATGACTTGCCCTGCTACTTCTTTGTGCTGGATTTTTAAAAGACTTTCTTGCTGACTGACCATTGTTTAGAAAATATTCTTAAACTGGGGTACCAAGAACCTTTATTTGGAAATGAAATGAGCTTGACTGTAAAGGAAAAGTGGAGAAAAGAGCAGAAAGGTATTACTCATCACTCCAAAGAAATCCTTGCTCACTTTCCTAATTAAAATCTGAGACATACATTTTGGTAATGTACTTGTTGGATATGTGCCATTTCAGGGATGGAATATTTATCTTATGAATATCTTATCTTTTCAGTGGCTGACAACTTATAGTGAATACAAGGGAGCTTTTCGTTTAGGTAAAATGAAGGATGAGGTAATMTGAAAAGTTTGTGGGAACTTGTGTTGGTCGCTCTGCTTTCTGATGGCCAGCAAGACATTCACGTGCAGAAAGCAACTTTCTATTGAAATGTGCCTTAGCCAATGACTTTCTGCCATTTTTTTTTTTTGCATTTTATCCAGCAAAAAAGTTATAAATGTATTTACAACCATACTACATATATACAGTTGACTGAATTGTCTTTTTTTAAAGTAGAAAATTAGTCCTGAAGCAGATAGTTTGCAAGGGAGCAGAACTRCTTGTGAAACTTGATCTGACATGGCAGACAATTTCAGCTGGAAAAAAATATGGTTAAGAAAAGTGTCAGTGTTTCAGAACTCTCAAAAAGGGCTTTTCTCATCTTTAACTGAAGATTTTCAAATTTTTAAAGTGTCAAAACCAATTGCAGGTATGTCTTGTTTTTTTTGCAAAACTTCTTGATTTATCTGCAGTATTTTTTTCCCTGGTTTGTTGAAGCTTTACCCACCCCTTCCCTCTCCCCGCACCATTTTAAATATAAACTTTAAACAAAACAACATCCACTGTCTACCTATATTGATGAGCATGGCTAGCATGAGCATGCTAGGAAACCAGGGACTTCAGCACTTCCGTTGCATTAGGAGGGGAGGAATTGCAGCTCTACAGAACCTGACTGCAGGTCTGTGTCTCATGCTGTGGTACTGCTCATGGCACTGTGATTGCTCCATACACTTCTCCAACTTTGGAGATGAAGCTTCTAGAGGGATAAAGAGTTTCCTCAGGCTGCTTTTCTAGACTTGTAGTCACTTAAGACTGAATTTCCTTTTGCAGCCCTTACTAAGATAATTAACTGTAGAGACATAGCGCACAGCATAGGTTATATCTACATTTTCAAATAGTGTCAGACAGTGGAGGCGGATTATAAAAATAAAAACAAAAATATATAAACACTTGGTGCTGAGGATCCGGTCTGAATGTCAGATTCCTTCTGCACCTTTTGGCAGCATTACTTCAGGCTAGCCGTGCTCTGGTSCTGTGAGATGAATTCCCATTAGCAGGTGAAGAACACAGAATCATGGAATCATTGAGGTTGGAAGGGACMTCTAGAGATCATCTAGCCCAACCCTCCTGCTCAAGCAGGGAAACATCTAATATTGCTTTATTTGTGAAGAACATAGACCACRTCTTACAGTACATGTTATGAACCAAAGCATGATAAGTAAACATAACATGATCAGGGCAACATTTTCAGAGGTGTACTCATGATGCAAGCTAACTACTACCGTAGATGCACTTATCCTCAACTGTATTTGACTCTTGGATCTGTAATTGGGGAAGGGGCTGTGTCACAACACTCTGAGATTGCAGGGCCTTGTAAATGGTGTGAGAAAGCTGCTGCCTCCATTCTGTCATAGAAATATCAGCTAAGGGCTGCTACTTCTAGGGGCTGCACTAGCCACATTTCCTTGCGGCCCTCAGCAAGCAGCAGCAGCAGCAAGGACCAGAAGTTTTTCCACTTAATCTAGCACAAATAACAACAAAACCTGCTGGCACAACCAGCTGAACCTCAACTCAGGACGGTGCTGGAGCCAGCCGGGAACAAATATCATCCCTTGTTTGAAGTCTGGCCCATGCTGTGGCTGAAAATCTATCTTGAGCTCCAGTAATTAGAACATTAGCTTCTTTTTATGCGTATGAGTTAATGAATATTCACCAGACATGTTGATTAAGGTGCTGTTATTTGCATATTATTTCTAGATTTTTTTTTAGACCTTTACCCTTAGGTATTTTAGTATTCAGGGTTTTCATGTGGCATCAAGGGAAAACCTGATTAGATATTAGGAAAATATGCTCATAATGAAGGTGGTCAAATGTTGGAGCAGATTGCTCAGAGATGGGCACCTCTTTGTGAAGGCCTTGTCCGGTCAAGTTTTAAATGCCCTGAGCAATCATCTGAGCTATCTTTAAATTTGGTTTTAACTTTGAAGTTGTCTCTGCTTTAAACAGGGGATTGGACCAGATGGCCTCTAGAGGGACCTTCCAACTAAAGTAATTCTACGGTTCATGCAAAAGAATGCTCATATGTTTTTGGCACTAAAATACTTATAGCTGGACAAAACTGTAACATACTTTCTCAGTTCGTTTTACTCCAGAGGTAATGAAATAATCCTCTTAAGTGTCTTGCAATACCTTCTAACGAAGTCTTTGCTTTCATTAAGGAAATATTGTTACTCATCATGAGTTCATTAACTAATCAGCATATTGGATTGCAATTCTGTTGTAGCAGGTGGTCAAGATAGAGCATAATTTCTCCTAGCTTTCTCCAGGGCTTAGTTTGACCAGCTAATGCATACTGGAAATGTAACAACCTTGTCTCTGCTAAGGATGCTTACACATGAATTCTGGTGATTCCTACAAAATGACTTAAGAGACTGAGGGCAGGACATACACCTGAGGACAACCACTTCTTAAATTGTGCCAGCCTAAATGGCCAGGACTGGTTTGGAGGCAGTATAAAATGTTAGCACAATTTAGCAATAAACTTTCTGCAATGGAGAGGAGACTTTTAGAACTGAGCCCTAACAGGTGCATATACCACATGTAATTGGTTTGTGTAACCTGATCCTAGCTTTAAATAGGATCACAGCCCTTGAAAACCTGACTGAAATATTATGCTGAGAAAGACTTGAAATGTTCTCTGTCCATATTCTACAAATGGTTTCATTGTCCTCAGAAAACCAGAGGCTAAATGATCACTCTGTGTCTTCTTTCTGTTCAGTGTGGTTGTAGGCAACCGGTGAGGAAGCAGTAACCATACCATGGGTTTAAGACAGTGTCTCGTAGAGAAAGCAATTTCTCAAAATGAATAGCAAATACATGAAGTTAATGCAGTTTGCAAGCCAGAGGGTAAGATTTTTTTTTTATCTGGGAAATGTTTGTGTAGTAATTCTCAAAAACAGGTTTGTAAAAATTAGAGCCAGCACAAATACAAAGAGTGAATTTTGTGGAATAAATTGTTTGCTAGGAACAGCTCATCCAGAGGTATCTCCAACACAGAGGAAGTAAAAGCTGCCTGGAGGTGGCCAAGTCTCAGAACATCTATGTCAGTCTTTTAGAGGAAGCTCACAATATCAAAAGCCTTGGCAGGAAACATAATAAAACAAATGATAGCTTTGCAGTTGGCTCCTTCTGAGAAATCATTGTACGTACTACAGGAGAAGAATGGGTATCAGCTGGTTTCAGATATCTGCCCATTAGAGAAACCAAGGCTTTCCTGTAATATCAGTGATGGTCTGTTAGGATGTTATGAATGACTGCCATAGTCCATCCACAATAAGTGAAACTGCTGGTTCCCCAAAGCTGTCTGAGTCCTGRTAGCTCTTACCTGAGGATTACAGCAAGGAGCCTTAGTGCAGGACAAACTCTTGGGTACCTATGAGCCATGGAAGTTTACTCACTGGAGCAAACGCAGTAGGGTTTCCAGCCGTTTGGTCTTCCTTTGCACTTGATCTGAGCTCTCTTAGCCTACAGTGGGAGAACAGTCCGGTCACCTGCATCACTAGCCAGTTTGAGGTATCATTGCTTCATTTCCCTCCCAGTCTTAGTTATACAGCGGAAGCAAAGTTTCACTGGCAACTGAACTAAGACCAAAACATCAAGTTAGTTTTGAAAAGGGAACAGAATGGAATTTCTTGAGGTTTTTGAGTGATGTTCCTGCTACAGCACAGTTCAAGAATCTTTTTCACCTTGTAATGATGAGAGGGAAATACCATACAAGGGATAGTATGGAGCAGAACTCTAGCTACAGGAGGGGATCTGAGCAAGTAGGTGGATCAGTAAGAGGAATGGTATGGTTAATGCAGAGATTTAACTGCTTTGGATGATGCTAATTCTRCGCTCCCTATCTTTGTTTTACTTGGCATCTGAATTTTGCTGGAACAAGGGTGCCATACTCCGAGTTAAGGCTGCCTAATCCTTCCCAGTTTGAGAGCAGCTGTGCTGCGGCTAGTGCAGCACAGCCGAGTTTTGCTCTGAGCATTTCTAGTTCCATCTTCCTGCTGATGTCTTTTCTGGTACTTCATYTGAGGACATCAGCCGGTTTTAGAATTTTGAGCAAAATTTTCCCTTCTGTGCAAGGAACACAGAATATACTGCACCTGTCAGTGGAGTAGCTCTGCGGTTACTTAATGTTTCTTGTGGCCATCTGATACGTTTGCTACTGCTGTGCATGCAAAAACACCTGATTTGCTCCACCGATACCATTCCAAGTCAGTTGAGCTGAGTGCAGAGTGCACTAAACTGCAGTTGGATTTGGTGTTTTCAAGACAGGCTTAAAGCTTGGAGACACCTCCATAAGCTCAAGGACTGTCTAGGAGACCAGCAGTTATGGTCTGTACTGCAGTGACTGTCTCTGTTTTCCCGGGAGACTCCAGAACTAAATGCTTGAGGGTCTTGAAACTAGTTTTCTCAAAGCCATGCTTCTCTACAGTGCAAATAAGGAAGTGTCACAAAGTTTGAATATGCACTATAGACTCATCCTTTTGCTGATTTGCATTGGGAGACCCAGGCCAATGAAAGCCTTTTCTGTAAGTTTCAAAAGCGAATTCTCCCTCCTAGCCAAATTCACCATTAATTCACCAGAGCTGGTCTTCTCCATGTGTGAAAGCGGATTTAGATCAGGAATGCACACTTAAGATCCAGATTTAGATCAGGAATGCACACTTAAGTTCCAAGCAATAATGAGCCTTATGTCAATTTGATCCACTGCAAATTTGAGATTCCCAGTAACAGCCTGCCTGCTTCTACCAACAGCAGTTGTGTAGATGAAGGCGATTGTGTGTTCCTTGTGGSAGTCATTGGTTTTCTAGAGTCTGAAGTAACTTAAGTGCTGGAAATTAATAGAAGTCRGCTCTAAAATATCCTGAACTGCATTCCCTGGAGTGTATTACTTTGTGTTCACAGGAGAATTTAATAGTCTAAAGCCAAAAGGGCCAATTAGATCAGGCAAGCTGAGTTCTGGCATGTCATAGATGGTTACACTTAACCCATTTATCCCTTTGAGCCCAGTAGCTTAGGCTGTACTATTGAGTCTGGTAACACTAAAATTCCTTAGAATTACCCGTTCCAGCAGTGAACCTATGCTTAGTGCTTCAGAGGAGGATAAAAAACTTGGAGCACTGTTTTCTGTCTGACCTGGAGGATTGTGTTGGGCAAGGATCTGAAAAAAAAAMCCCAAAAACTCTGTATTGCTTCAGAGCTCTGATCAGCTCTGCTCAGTGCGCTTCGTGGCCACCCTCAGTACTGTAAAACAAAGTAGTGGTGGAAGCAGAAGGTGTCTACGCTGAAAAATGCCTTCCCTATTGACACTTGCAGGCTTTTGGCTAGAGTCACAATGCTAATTTGTTACTAGTCAACATTTTATGCAGAGGTGCGAACATTGTGTGGGGGAAAAAAGTGCTATGGCTGGAAAGGGGGTTGTCGTGGAATTTACCATTCAAATATACCTGTATTTCAACTACTGTTGAGCTAGTGCTGCTGCACTTGTACTCTTAGTTTTGGACAGACTTTCAACATCACTCTAATCCTCACTCAAAATCCCTCTCTCTAATTCCCTAATCCCAACCCCTCACTCTAATCCCATAATCAGAARCCTTTGCTCTAATCCCTCACTCTATAATTTAGATTAAGMCATTGATTTAGATACTGTGATTTGAGGCTCTACCACATCTGCTTAATGTGGTACAATACACTACACTATGGTACCTGGCTAGAACAGCAACCCAGTGCAGTAAGGCACAGCACATGCCATATATGCCTACTGTAGGTCGTGCTTTGGACATAGGTCTGTCCTATCACCTGATGTGCTGTTACAGTCATTGAYGACAGGGTTGAGTGCTTAACCTTATAGCAGGTATTTTTCTGGAAACAACATACCATATATTTTGGAAAAGAAACAACCTTACCCCTAACACCATTGCTACTTCTTCTTCCAGTTTGGAGTGATGTCTGAAGGTGCAAAACCTGTAAATGGAAATCAGAACCAAGTTATAATCTGCRCTGTATATCTCCACAAGCCATACAGTTTCAGTTGTCTCTTTCATTCCTTCAGTAGTTAAAAAAGTCCAATAAAGGCACAGGTTACACTGCAGTGCTGCTATCTGTCAGGCAAATGTGAAGCTCAAGCATTCTGTAGTTTGTTTTTTTTACACACCAAGAAAAAAAAATCACTCTCCATCATTTATCAGCAGTCTTGGTCAACAGGGGAGGTCCCCGATGAGGCAGAATTACAGAGCTGTCAGCCCGATCTCGATATTGGGGAAAGCTCTGGAGCAGATCCTCCTGAGAGTGATCATGCAGCATGTGCTTGGCAACCTGGGGATCAGGCTCAGCAGCTTGGGTTCATGAAAGGCGGCAGGTCCTGCCTCACCAACCTGATCTGTTTCTATGACCAGGTGACCTGCCTAGTGGATGAGGGAAAGGCTGTGGGTGTGGTCTACTTAGGCTTCAGTAAAACCTTTTGACACAGTCTCCCACCTCCTTCTCCTGGAGAAGCCAGCAACTCATGGCTTAGACAGGCGGACTCTTCACTGGGTGAGAAACTGGCTGGATGGACCGGCCCAGGGAGTGGTGGTGAATGGAATTAAATCCAGATGGCAACCAGTCATGAACAGTGTTCCCCGGGGTCAGTGTTGCAGCTCTTTAATATCTTTATTGATGATCTGATTGAGTGTGAACTCAGTAAGTTTGCAGATGACACCAAGCTGGGAGGACGAGTAGATCTATTTGAGGGTAGGAAGGCTCTGCAGAGGGMTCTGGGCAGGCTGGATTGACGATCTAAGACCAACTGCATGAGGTTCAAAGTGGTCAAGAGCCAGGTCCTGCACTTTGGTCAAAACAACCCCATGCAGCACTACAGGCTTGGGATAGAATGGCCGGAGAACTGCACAGCAGAGAAGAATCTGGGGGTGTTGCTCGACAGCCAGCTGAACAGGGGGCAAYAGTGTGCCCAGGTGGCCAGGAAGGCCAATGGCCTCATGGCTTGCAGCGGGAGCAGTGTAGCTATCAGGACCAGGGAAGTGGTCCTCCTTCTGTACTCAAGTACTCTGTACTTGAATACTGTGTTAAGGTTTGGACTCCTCACTGCAAGAAAGATGTGGAGGCCTTGGTGTGTGTTCAAAAAAGGGCAAGGAAGCTGGTGAAAGGGCTGGAGCACAGACCTTACAAAGAATGGATGAGGAATCTGGGGTTATTTAGTCTGGAGAAGAGGAGGCTCAGGGAGACCTTATTGCTCCCTACTTAAAGCAGAAAGGAGGTTGTCGTGAGGTGGGAGGTTGATCTCTTGTCTGTAATATCTGCCAATAGGACAAGAGGAAATGGCCTCAAGGTGTGCCAGGAGAAGTTCAAGTTAGATAATAGGAAAAAACTTCTCCATGGAAAGAGTGATGAAACATTGGAACAGGCTGCCCAGGGAAGCAGTGGAGTCGCTGTCCCTGGCAGTGTTCATGAAAGATGCAGACGAGTACTTAGGGASAGGGTTTAGCAGGCAGGGTGCTGAGGGGCTTACGGGTACAGTCGATGATATGAAGTAGTGAAGCATCTTGTGTGTTGCTAACAGGGTTTATAGTAAGACTGGAAGTTCTGTTGACCTGGCTAGAATTTAGCCTCTTTACATGTCAGAGGAGGTGTTTTCTACTGCTTATTTTGTCTAAGAAATCCTGTCCTATGGACTATATATATGTGTATGTGTAGGATTCTATAGATTCTTAGGTGGAAGTTGAATATAGGATTCTATATAAGATATAAACTATATATATTTATAGGTTATATCTTTTTCTTCCTTCTTTCTGTGCTATCTTATTTTGAATCTTGACTCTCTATTCCTGTCTCCTGTTCTAGATAAATCCTTTCTCTAGCCAGGTAGCCGATAATTTAAAGATTATTTTCTGACAAATAAGCATTTTCCATCTTCTTGCCAATGGTTCTGAATCATGAAAGCAGCTGAACAAAAGGAGATAGGAAAACCAATATGAAGACATTAAGTTCATTACTGTGAAGGTTGCAATTTTGGGGGAGTGTGTATGTGCGAGGTTTAAAGCGCTCTTCATGTTGGGTTTCTTTTTTTAAATACTATTCTTGGTTTGAAACTTTAATTCTGGGCGTACATTTGGTGCCCAGATGGTGCAGACTCACACAGAAGCCCATCACGCTGTCAGGGCAGGCGGATACATATGTAAATATTTTGCCTTTTTCCCCTATAATATTTGGCTTTGTCTAATCTAATTGCTGTCAAAGGCAGAATGTGAGGAATGCTCAAGAGAAGCAAACAATGAGGACCTTCAATGTTTGCACTGCCCTAAGTTTGGAAGATGCTAGCGGACTGGGATGTAACTAATAATTTAGTTGCTTTTTCCCCACACACATTGTGAATTGATGGTGTATGCTCTAAATTCATGCTAAGTACTGTTTTACAAGCTGAGGCAGAAACCTGTATTTCTTGAGGTGTCAAACCATTTAATCCCTTGTACTGTAGGACTCTTCACGTTGTCTTCACTTTAGGCTGACAGTGAGTGTTCTCTACCTGCCTCCTGGTAGAGGCACTTTCTCGTTCTTATTTATATAGTTCATTGCTTCATTTAATTTATTCTATTGAGTGCATCTCTTAATGTATTTTAATACATAAAAGCATTTCCAGCATAGTTGCCTTTCTGACCAGTAGTAGCTACTACCAAAAACTGTGGCCAGCCACATTAAGGATGCCTGCTTATTTATTAAAGACCCGATCTGAAGTACCATAGCATTAATGGAAAGAACTGCCTTTCATAATCTTTGAATGTGATCCTTATTTCTTATTAGTAMGTGTCTAATACGGTCCGTGTTAGTGAGGATGCTGGCAAAGGGATCTAGGAAACCTTACTGCCTTTCCAGCAATGAAAGACAGGTTGAGCTCATAGGTTTCTGGCCAGGTGCAAAACTTTGCCAGAATGGGATCTGTGGAAACCTCTGGCTATGCCAGACCAATTTCCTTAAGGACGTTAACTATAGAAATGCCAGCGGATCAGGATTTGGTGGTAGAATTATTGTAGAGGAAGGAAAGTGGCTATGAAAAGAAACTGTAATGAATTGAGCAGAAAACAGAGCATCAGCACATGATGCTTTTTCTCATGGACTATAGATGAAATCTTGCCTAAGAGGGACAAAGGTTGCCAATTCCAGGCATTTGTGTTACAGGCAGAGGTTCTTTGTTCAGGGGTGCCAAAACAGCCTGCTGTGAAAGTGTCTGGGTGCCTTAGAGAGGTGTCGTAACCTGTCATGGCTGCTTCTGTTAGTCCTGCTTCTCTGTGGCATGAAAGGGGGTCTGGAAAATCATCCTTTATAAATATAAATGATGTCTGCTGTGCTGTGCTTTTATTACTGAGGGAAAGATCAAACACGTGCTTCGTGTATCTCCTGGAGTGTGGGCACTGGGATGCATTGCTGCAGGGTAAAATAGCGTATGAATTTACAGTTTCTGCTTGGTATATGGTAGTAACCATGCTGGTAGCTCACAGCCCAGGGAAAAAAATGAAAGAAAGGGTGACTTATCTCATGTATATCTTGTGATAACAGACACTCGGGCAGACACTGAGAAGCCCTTAATGTGTCAGAAGTTTGTACGAGTTTACTGTTCCTGTAGCTTGTGTCTGTGGTGCAGACGGCATTGGCTGTCACAGTGGGTTGACAGTGGGGAGTGTTTTGCTCTCAGCCTTTGCTTTTGGTTGTTACGTCCATCTGCTCTACAGTTGGGAAAACATGCTGCCTCCCTTTAACAGCACTTTCTCTCCTCTGCTTTTTGCCCTTCCCAGGAGCAATTGAGCGGTGCACGTACATCAAGTACCACTACTCCTCAGCGACCATTCCCAAGAACCTCACCTACAACATCACCAAGACAATCCGCCAGGATGAGTGGCATGCCTTGCGTAAGTGTTGCTGGCTTTCTTCTCCTTCCTCCTCATGTGTGGACTAAGAGATGAGAACAGGCGCTTTGGTAGGAGGCCCATTCAGAGCCCTTTTCGTGTACCATCAGTCTTTGTAGCAGGTGGACCGATTTGTTCTTTGGACCTCTGTTTTGGTGCTTTTGCACTGTTCACTAGAAAGCCTTTCAAGGCATGAGAAAGAGGTGGCAGGGAAGAAGCATTCATATGCAGAGGTCAATATTGAGTGAAATACAAAAATGAATAACAAAATCAGTGCCCTATTCTTTAATTCAGCAGAATTCTCTGTATTTGCATGTATTCTTGAGTGCTTCATGCTGCTGCTGAGATTTCTGCTTCCAGCAGAATTCATTGGTGGCTTTTACTGTAGAATGTGTTGTCCTGCTCCCTGTAGCTCCTGAGAGTGACATGAATTTCCTTCAAAGATCTAGCAAGAGATATTGCTCTATTGCTAGCTAGAGATATGTGCTCTAAGGCACAAGGAAGTAGTTTAGCCCGTAGTGATAACTCTAGCTGGTGGTCACCAACTAGTAACACTTGGTGAAGAAACAAGATCTGACAGGGATTTGAACTGCCTTGATGTATGGCTGGCCTTCGAGCTTTTCTTCCTTCCTGTGGTCTTGGAGCTAGAGAAAGGTTTTCACTAGTGGAGTGGAAGAGAGAGGATTTTGCAAGGAACGATGTCACTGCAAGTTCTGTTTATTAGTACACAGTCATGGGGGCTGTCAGATGTCCTGAAGTCTCTGTCTCCGTGTATGCAATTAACAGCTCTTTGAAGTTGACAGGACTTGAGAGATGCTGATTCTGACGCAAAATCTTGAAAGGCAGTAGCAAGAAATGACTGCCCAAACTCTTCATGAAAATGTCCTTTTAAGTTCAGGAGAAGAAGATATAATTGTATAGTCGACCTTCTGAATTGCTAAGGTCAGATCTGGTTTGAAACTTGTTCGGTGGTGGTTGCAGGTCTGCCTGGTCAAACCTGGWATATTGAGTTTGCAGAAAGCTCATCTTATTTTAGGGTTCATAGGACAGTAGAAAGTCTTTGGTTTATGCTATTGGCTGTGTTGGCTATGTATTGGCTGTGAGCTTTGGATTTGCCGTCCCCAYTGCTATGAGCAATGACAACTTTCCTGAACCCACGCTCCGCAAATCTCACTAATTAATGTGGGAATTATTGTCTTAAATTCAACTTTATCTCAGCAATTACTCAGATAAAGAGTTACTCTTCAGATAAAGAGCCAGGCATATTGGCAATTATATTTAGTCCTTTGGTGTGCACATTCCTCCCCATAGCACCAAGTTTGATGGAGCCTTTGGCAGTGCATTTGGGTGTCTCCAAAGCGGCAGTCTAGACACTAAGCTCACATTTACATATCTGATTTGGACGGAGGTGCTTTCAGGGTGAGGTTGTTTATTTGCTCCCTGGGGAAGGTACGCTGGACGTGTAGGTGTGCCTGCAGATTTCTGACCCAGATTTTCTCTCTATCTCATGAGTCAGAGAAGTGCAGGTAGATGTAGAGAACTGACGCATCAATCTGGCTATCCCTACAACAACGGAGAAGGGGACAGCAAATACTTTGCTGAAGCTTTTTTTTTGTTGTTATTGTTTTCTGTCTGGAGTAGGTGGATGTTACAAGTGTTYGATAAAGATAGAGTTGGCCACTGGATAGTCTGGGGGCTGCTGCATTTGAGAACAAACTGAACCTGTATGGCTGTTTCTGGTGTGGAGCTAAAGGTGGTTGTGGCTTGCTGTTTTCCTGCAAAAACTCTCAGTTCTGAAAGACAAGGGTAATAACAATATTTTCAAATAACATTTTGGTTTTGAAGGAGGATGTTCTCACTTTAGAAAGCCTTCGGACTGGAGCACCTGCAGAGTACCACTGCGAGTTACYACTCTAAGGTCCCTCAGAAAGTAATTTTAGTCCCTGTCCTATGGATGTATTTCTGTACCACCAGTGTAGTTTCACCTAATGCTAGTGCTGAGGCAGAATAGTGTTTCCAAGTCAACAAGGCCATTATTTTCCTCTAAACAATTTCCTGTCCAGAATTTCCTTTTYAGTGAGTGTTTCGCCAGATGACAAAGGTGCTGGGCCCAGACCTCCTGTCTTGCCCTGGGTAACCTCCTAGATCTGTAGTGTGCAAAGGAGAAACCCTGTCAAGGTGGCTTTGTGTCATATTTCATAAGGGCAGGCAAGGTCCAGCTGGAGTATCTGGTCACACTACTGAAAAATGCCTCTTCCARGCTCCAGGCTGGCCATGCTCTGAAACACTTGTGCTTCAGCTGAAGTCACTGATGCCCATTGACATCTCTTTGTTTTCGTGGTGGTTATTTTACTTCTTTGGTGCAGGAGAGCAAGCTGTTTGGGATRGGGAAGGTATGTTGCTGCCTGATAGGCAGGGCTGATGCTCCAGCACCTTCTTCTGACCTAGAGAAGTGAGTAAGGGGCAATTAATTGGAGGCTGAGGGACCCCCTGGCACCAGTGAGCTCAGGAAGGAGACTCCTCTAGCTGTGCTGTGAGCTGTGCTGGAAGAACTCAGGGGAGCGTCTGGACCCAGAGAAATGTCTTGATCATTTTTGATTTTTGTCTCTTCCATTCTGTTTGACATTTTCAAGATGGACCCTTTGCTCCCAATTGATTGCTTATGGCAGCGAGAGGCAGAGAAATAGGACTTCACTTGCCTGCAATTGCTTCCTCTCAACTATCCCTGGTTAAACAGGGATGGAGAGAAGGATAATTGTAGTGGTGCCTGCTCTGTCCTGTCAGGAGATAAATGTTCATCTGATTAGACAAAACGAGCGTCTACATGAACTGGGCAGGGGGAAAGGAAAGGAGAGGGAAGGAACGCTATGTCCAACAACAACAACTAGCATGAGTATCTGTCACTTCATGGAAGAGACCAGTATAGTGATAGGAGTGAGTTCCTCTGAGTCTATTTAACCTGTCATGCTTTAGGCCCAGCTTTGTGTGTGGCAACCATGTCCAGAGTTTTGGCTTCTGAAAAAATGTTAAAARCATTAGTGATATTGCCAGGAACAGAGGTACAGAGTTTTCGTTTAATAAATCCTGAAAAGCTTTTTTCACATGTGCAGCACCATGTGTTTAATGCTCTTCCCATAGTTTCACTGGCAGGGTGCTACAGACTTTTGCTCACAAAATATGAAGAAAAGCAGGGGGTTGAGGTGTGGCATATGGGACAGGTATTGGGAGGAGCAAGAGACATTTTCAGATGCCAGAGTAAGCATCTCAGTGAAATGCTTCTGCCTTAAGAAAAAAAAAAAAAATCCGCAGAAAGGAAATTATGAGAATTTTTTTCTCTTAACTCCACCTTCAGGAAACTGTTGTCTGGTTTATTGTAGTAACGTATGTTGGAGGCTGTGCTTGCTTTGAAAAATTGTGGGCAAGGGGACTCTGTTCAGTCAAGCCTCTTTCAGTTGCCAGCAGTGCTGTTCCTTGGGCTGCTTTGAGGAGCTGAACACTGAAAGCCTCCAGAGTACCTAGGCTGCTGGTTTGCTCCTTGCAACAAAACCTGACACCTGTTGGGTTTATGCTGTTTTAAAAAGTTAGAAACRCTGGAAGGCTGCTCTTCTACCGACAGGCTGTTAGACACCCTAGGCTCTGCCTGCTGGGGCTTTTGAGACGCTTCATTGTCTTGCTGGGAGGGGAACTAGGGGTAGAAGCCTATTTTGGGAAGTCAGAAGTGCAGAACAGGGGAGGTCTGCTATACTATGAAAAGATGAAAAGAGGAGGAACTGTGGTACTATTTCTTAAAGCAATTTTAGCTTTTGTTTGTTTGTTTCTCCCTTCTGTTTACATGATATGCAATATGCATCCTCATACATTTTTACTGTTGACATCATTGTATTTGCTGTTGGATTTCTGTGCATCCATTCCTTGAAAATGATTTGTGACAAGAACACTTCTGCAGGTGCTACAGGACTCTGCTTAGGCAGGACTCAGCCTGATGCAGGCCAAGAGCTGCCCTGAGCCTCCAGCCAGGCTGAGCATCTTGCTCCCTCGACGGTCTTCCTCAGTGTGGCTTTAATGAGTGAAAGGGAAAAGGTTCTCCRGGGTCTTCTGCGGTCGAGAGAGGTGAAAAAAGTATTGCAGCATTAAAGCACCAGAAACAAGAAAGATGCTGACATATGTTGGGAAGAGGGAGGCTATTTTCTTGCTTGTGGAGAGCAAATCAAACCACTGCCTCCTCCTTTTATCCACCAGCACTGGTAGCTGAAACAGGACCGATGCTGCATGATGCCCAGAGCCTCTGCATGCCAGGGCTCTCTGACTTGTGATATTTTACATGGAAGTCTCCAGATCAGAAGAAAGATGAAAAATCCATCCTATCCAAAAGCTTTTATTTTGCTGACTCACAAAGCCCATCACACAACCTAGATATCTGCCTTGAGCCTGCTATTTTCCTTTCCTCTGTATATAATGCAAACCTGAATTTATGCTTTGGATTAAACTTGAGCATAAAAGAGAAGGAATCTTCCATTTGCATCCATTCTCTTAAAGCTCACCCTTGCCATCCAGGCCTCTGTCCTCCATGGTGATGGGTGAGGAGCTGCTTTGTGCCTGGGAACACGGAGCATGTGTTGCATCTGGGCACAAAGCGACTGGAATTGCTATGGAAACTGATCTCCTCTTGCTGCACAGCGTAGACGGAAATTATGTCAGCAGCCTGCTTTAAAGAGAACTGATTTGCAAATAAGGAGCTGAGGCTTCCTTATAGGTGTGTAGAATTTTCTAGGTTTGGGAAACACTTCTTGTCTGGCACTGTATTATCTTCCCTTTTTTTGTCTGTCTCCTGACCCCCTGCTTGTCCTGGGGGATCGCAGGTTGTTGGCACTGAATTTAGAGCATTGACAYGAGGAGCTGTTTTCACAAGAGCAGAGGAACCAAGGTGCTTTTGTGTGTTGATTGGAATGATAACATTGTCTCGCGTGTTGGAAACCCCAGTAATCCTGGATTTGTGGTGTTCTGTAAGCCATTTGCATGAAAAATGAATTGCAAAGTCAAGTAACAGCCAAGCCTACTCTGAGAGGAAATAGAGGATTTCTACAAGAATGTAGAGAGYGGTAATGTTTTAATTTATGTAGCCTCTTTTATGCTGAAATCTTGATGGATTTTATCAGCCTTAATGGTCTAAACCTTGCCATGCTCTAGGAGATTGAGGCATTTATTATTACTAGGCTGCTTATTCATGTAGGCCTACAAAGYACTCAACTACCTGCTTATAACCACTAAAGCTACTGGGGGAATTGCTAGAATCTTTTTGTAGTTCGACTGTGGTGCTGATAGAAATGTCAGCACCTACTGCTTCGGAAGAGACGGAGTAATGTCTTCCTTCCCAGTTTTACAGGCCTCCCAAGTCATCTCAGTCCATGGAACAAGATGCTGAGATTCTCACAGAAGCTCAGACCATAGATTGACTATGCATTAGTAACACCAGTAGGCTMCTGGGCTTGACCCTGTCTGCTTTTATAAGTAACAATAAATATTTCATTGTTATATCTGTAGTAAGTGCTGACCCAAGAGAATATTTGCCTTTTTTTTTTTTCTTTTCTAGGTACTACCGAAAGCAGTGTTTGAAATAATCAACATCCCACTTTGCTTGCTCCTTCCATCCACTGTCTCTTCCAGTATTCCCATGGGTCTCCTCCCATTCTTGTCTTCCTCTAGACGAGAAGCTGTTTCATTTTTAATTGGTTCCTTGACCCCCAGATGGAGGCACACCCTGACGTGTGGCACTGTCCTGCTGCTCAGTGCCATTTGGCTGACAATATGATGTCATCCCTTAATGCACTGGTTATTAAGGCAGGCAGAGCAACCATCCTGGGGGTTAGTCAGGTGGCAGATGCTCACATGCCTGGAGGTCTGGTGTTGTTAGAGCTCTGTAATATTCATCGTTCCCATAGCTAATGACCAGGTGGCAGTGATAGATCTTCTCATTTCCCTCTCTCTCTGCATGTCTGCTGTAGGATTTTCTTCATATCCTGATTATTTCAAGCTAAGACTTAAAGACAATTTCTGGCATCAAAATCTAAGACATATTTTTGAAATCAGTAAGGAATTTTATTGCCTTCTGCTAAGCTTCCTCTTAAGACCTTCTAACACRGCAGTGACCTTAGCACCTGCGCCAGTGAGCAGCTTTCCCACTTGCATGCTGCATTTTCTTACAGGAATGAGTGAGAGGAGATCAGTAGCCCTCTAGTCCTAAATTGTGTCAGGGATATTTGAGCAGGAAATATGGACAGGATTTGGTAAGGGAGGAGACAAGAATAGGGAAGATGATGAAAACAGATCTGGTCTGGCGAGCTGGTGAGCTGGACATGCACTGTGATAAGACATCTGAGGTGTAAGGATTGGGGATGGAAGACAGGAACAGGTTAAATGGGAAGGAGCATGCATGGCCAAGCTCTCTGCTGTGGTGTGCTGGTTAGCATGGAAGAAACTCCCTATAAAGCCCTGCTTGAAGCATACAAGTCTGAAGTCTTGCTGTACATCCATTGCCAATGTATACCTGGAACTGGAGGTCTTATCCTGCACCTTCAGCTAGCAGGACTGGTCCAAATGGATGATACTATCCTTGTTACTGCTGTTGGTTCCTCCACTAGTTTACATGATGGGGCTCAAAGCTGAGACAGAAGACTCTTACTATGCTGATGAAGCACTTTTTCTTTTTTAAGGCTGTTTGTCTGGTTGCTGGCCTTGTTACACAATATGCAAATCCTGATCCAGACAGAATATTAAATTTCTCCTGGGTTTTCTATGATATTTATCATTATTATGTTGAAATGATGCACATATATTAAATCACAATATCCTTCTGAGGTGGGGCATAACTTCCCTTTTAGGCCTGAGAATTGATGCCAAATGAGATTTTGGGGATGTCCRATTTGGGTGTCCAACTAAGATTTGACTTTTACAGTATTTAGCATTAAATAATGCTTTTATTTATTGCATTTTCATGTTGACTTTCCCAGTTGCTTTCCCAGTTGCTATATAAGTGCTCCATTGTCTGCAAATCATATTTCATATGGTCACCTAACTCAAGCTGGGCTGAGAAAATGCTGGGACTGTCTCTGGTGCGATTTCTTAGAATTGGCCAATCATCACCAAGGACTTCTGTGTTAAGTGCAGAGGAAAGTGCTTGTGTGAGAGGCAGCAGGACTGCCTGCCAACCCGAGCTGCTACAGCTTTCAGCTGGGTGGCTGCACGGCCTCTCATTTTTCACACCAGCACTCTCTAAGGGACCCATATTCTCACATTTCCTAATCTTGGCATACATGACACGACAGCCCTCACAAAAACAGAAGCAAACAAAAAATATTAAAACACTTATATTTGAATATGAGATTGGCTTCACTTTGTCCATTTTTTCCCTCCTCTCACTGTTTATGTAGAAAAAAAAGGCATGTTTTTATAATCATTGTTGAAAGAGGCTTAGGGCATGTAGGGATCTGTCTGAGTGCAGGAAAGTTGAGAACAAACCCTTGTCAACATCCCAGCCTTACCTGAGATTTTTTTTTTATAAGAGTATTAGACTTCCCTGTTGAGATGTGGAGATGTTGACAAGTAAAACTTACCATAGCTAATCACTTCCAGTCATTCAACCAGTCAAAATATAGCTTTATTAATATGCACACAGTGCTTTCTTCCTTCTCCCTCTCTTGAGATCAAGAGGCAAGGGGAGAGATGGGTGTTTTTCTATGTCTCTTGGCTAATCAAGAATGATGCCTTGTGCATTCTTAGGGTGAGAACACAGGAAAAAACAAACAGGATGATCTAATGGGTCTTTTACACTCTGACTTTTATAATTTTTGATTTATATACCAATTTAATGCCTGGTTTATGATGATTTATATCCCCTGTTTGTTTATATCCCACTCTGATGCCCCACCCCGTACAGTTAGCAAGATGAAAGCCATCCACTTAAATATTTCAAGGTGATTACATGCCACATACCACACACAGGCCTAGTAATGAGAAGTACTTCCTTGCTTCAGCGCAAGAAAGCCTTAAGTGGAACGTTTTGGAAATGAGATTATTGCGATTTGTTCGCAAAGCCATGCACCATCCACAAGGGAACATCACAGCAGCCAGCATGAGCTAGATGCCAACAAACTTTGAATCAAGCAGCCTGGCTTTGACCCTGACAAAAGCTTCAGGCTGAAACATGTAGGTGATTTTTACATGTTGATAGCTACTAGGCAGCTGTTGCCATTTTAATTAATGTTTTGTAGTGATGTTTGTTGTACACTGAATTACAGAATAAACACAAGCCTCACGTGCACTATGGTATCTTCCTACTCAGTTCTTTGAAAAGGCCTAAAATGTGTGAATATTAATATGTGAAAAGTGTGATGCAGCTCTACGTGCTTGGATTCTTCTTAAAATGTAAACTTATCCCTGAGAATTTTCTCCGTGCAACCCACTCTTACCTAGGAACTGCACTGTCAGAGCTGAATGTAGTTCAGGCCCAGGAAGACTGGATGAAACTGTGCAGGAATTGTCTTACAGCCCATCCCAAGCCTCCTTAATTGGCCGGGTGAATCACAGTTTAGCTGTTCAAATTATTCCCTGCCCACCTCCAGGAACTGATTGTGCCGTTGGCAAGGGACTAGGAAATCAGGAGTATAAATCAGATGTAGGTGTCTCCTGTGGGACTTCAGAGTTGAGTCTTTCAAATCTCATCTGGCTGCTCTGGATGTAGGTTATTTTTAATGAAACTTGAGCCTGTGTGTCCCTCTGCATCACTAGCATTATGGCAGCTAATTGGTGTCTCTCCATTATTGGTGTGTGGAATTGATGGATTTTGCCAGAAATACATAATTTTTACCATCTCTTGCTTCCGTCTGCTTTGTCTCTCTCTAGGTTGCCCTTTGTGTCCCTGTTTATCTTCTTAGTTCCCCAAACTTGATTCTCACCTAGGTATTCTGAGGGAAGGAAATCAATGGAAGAATATCACTTACTGACATAAGAGGGACTGCTCTGCTATACATAACTAAGGCTGTAAATAATTCAGGAGGGTCCCCATCTCCTCTTTCCTCCCATAAGGCTGAGTTTATTAAAATTTTATGGGAGGGARAAGGGAGGTGGCTGAATTACTTTTTTTTTCTCTCTTTTTTTTCCTCTCAAGTCCAATCTTTAGCAATGCATTAGCTCAGTATTAGCTCTTCTTCACTCATCGTAAGCGCATACTAAATCTTCCTTGTGGAATCCACTCTGTATTAAGTTACATCTTGCTCAAATATGCAATTATGATGCCGCTCCTTAACTCTCATGCCCAATTGTGTTGCTTTGGGGGAGAAAAAGTATTAACTGCCAATGCAATGTTGAATCTCTCTTGCAATATTGGGAGAAATTCAGTAGTGGAATAAATCCATATACACAAAGATACTAATCAGAAAGGAGTAATAGGCTGGGGACTAAGAGTTTGGATCTGCTTTATATTTGTACCAGAACAATAATTCTACTGAAACAAGAATAGGCATTCTGAGATAAAAATAATGTGAAATCATCATCTGGGTGCAAAATACAATTTGAAATTTTCAGAAAAAAAATAAAGTTGCGCTTTGAGCTTTTAGACATTTTGATATTTAGGCAGTAAACCAGTAAAAATGAACAGATTCCAGATCTGCATGTGTTTCCTGTCTTTCCTGTATGTGCTGCTGCTGATAATTGGCATGGAGCTTGTTCCATCCCAGCATCTTAAAGCACTTTGGCAGTGTGCTTCACTCAGTAGCCTTCTGACAAAAAGAGGGTGCAGGAAGAGGAATACGGCCCAAGTGCAGCCATTTTATATGCAGAAAAAGAGATATAGAGAAATTAATTGACCTGCCAAAKGTCATGTGGAGAATGAGTGGGAGCGCCAGCAGCAAAACTTGGGTCTTTGGACTCCCACTGCTGTAAGTGCTAGACACTGCTGCCTCCTGTAGTGCTGCAGATCACCCAGCATATCTCCTAGAGAGAAGAAGAACAAGAAAGRCAACCTATTGCCTATTGCAAAATCCTATATATATTTTTTTTCTAAAGATACTAAGGAAATAAAAAAGTGCAAGTAAAGGGTTGCTGGCCAAAGCCCATAATCAATTAACTGCATTTGTGGTGATTTTTCTCTTAGAAATAATGGTCCCCAAACTTCAAAGGCTCATAGAGAATTAAGGTGTACAAAGTGGGAGTTCCTCCACAACTTCTGAAAACAAGATCTTATAAGATGTCTGCGGGTGGGCCTCTAGAATCAATAACTTCCAAGATTATCTTCCTTAGGCTGTGCATAGGTGCTGATGGATTTTCTGCCATATATGAATTAGACTGTAAASCAGTGTCCTCACTGATTGTCATGACAACTGATTCTCAGAGCAAGAATAACATACTTCGTTACCTGCAAGTAATCTGCACTGTCATTTTATTTGAAAAGTAATCAAATGAGTCCATTTTGAGAAGTAATACTTATCAGGCCTATTACATAGCCATAAAATTGAGAGAAGAAAATCACACAATGGAAGACTGTAGGCAAATAATTTCAAAATGGCCCTCTTGATACTTCCTAGGGAGCACAAAGGCAGCAGACAATCTGTCCTCCGTGGCAAATCCACCCTGGCCATCAGAGCTGCTGTAGCCAGCTCTGCATGCACCCCAGACCACCAGGGATGAGGAACTGATTAGGTGGTGGTCCTAGACCTGCTCCTTCACTGCTGGCTGTGAACTGTCTACTGCTGGTCTATGTTAGCGTTGCCCTTGGTTTACTCCAATGTAAGCCTGGGTTGAACTGGCCTTTGGCCCTTATCAGGGATATCTGCATCCCTCACTGAACTCAACATACCTGCACACTGACTATTTGTGATATATGTCATTGTCATTTAGGTCTCTACATGAAAACAGAGTTTTTATTCCATCAACAGCCCTAAATTGCTATGCTTAACCCTCCATTGCTCTCTATACTGACCTCCCCGTTTGAATGATGGGGGACATCCCCCCGTTTGATGATGTTTGACATCACTTCTAGGAAGGACCAGATGTATTTTCATGAGGAAGGAGATGAGGATTTTTTTTAGGAAGGAAATATTTTTGTCTGAGTTCTCTACAACATGGAACAGGTGCTGAGAGATGYGAAAGCTACTTTCTGTGTGGTAAGGTTTCAGCATAGTCCTCCCAATGTTTTCTAGGAGGCAGCAGTGGCTCTGTAGAGAGCTGCATTGACATCTCTGTTAGGCGAAGCTCTTCCATAGAGCAAGGATATTGCAGGCACTCTGAAAATGTGTGGGACATCTGTGCAGATGGGTTAGATGATTACCTCATCTCTCTCTCTACTGCTTCTGGTTCATAGGATTCTGTGATTAATAGTTCTGGCCTTGGCTTCTCCATCTCACTGTAGTCAGCTTACTGGATTTATGAGGAATTTCTTGTAATCTTTTTKCTCACAGAGCAGGAGGGCTGGTCCGTTGCTGTATCAAAACAATGACAAAATGATGTTCGTTAGTCTCTGTATAGCAGAAGTTTGGAAGATAGCATATTAAGAAAAATCACATGTGGTGTAGGAGAAATATTCAGAGGAGGATGTAGTGGATGCCCTGCTAAGATCCAAGACCCACAAGAAGGGCTGGAAGGCCACAAATCTCGTGGTGCAGCCCTCAGAAAGGAAATGCATCAACTGAAGAACATCCACTGGGTTTGGGGCAATGGGAGCTAATCTGCAGGTGGCAATTGCCTGCAAGAATTGCAGGCTTGAGTGCAAAGTTGGCAGAAGGTGCCTCAGTCAAAGAGGACGTAAGTGGGCTGTTTTGGCCCAAGTTATGTGTAGAGGGCTCTGGCAGCGCAGTCTTGCCTTGGTGGGGTGGGAGGGAACAGGTTTGGGGCAGAGCGCCAGCTGTGTTGTGACAGCTGCCTTCTTCATTTTCTGATGTTGATAGGGAAAGATGTCTGGTGGGTGGTTGTCTGGTGACGTGGCTGGCAGCTGGAGGAATATCACTGCTCTTGAAGTCTGCTGGAGGAATATCACTGCTCTCAAAGTCTTTCAGTGCTGTATTGTAAGCAAGAGCAGGAAAAACAGCATGCGTATCTGGGAAGAATCAAAGAGAACAGAGAATCATTGAAAAAGCTGCTGGCGAAAATAAAAATGTGATGCCTAGGGTATTTCTGTTTGTTTGTTTGTTTGTTTGTTTTTGGTGTGGAGAGACCACCTTCTCCTCTGTTTATTGTGTATCAGTAAAGATGCTTTGGATTCCTTTGGATCTTGAACAAACTCCTGATGCTGCTGGCACCACTGAGACAATAATGAGGAGCTATTGCCTCTGTCACTTTCTTCTTGCAGTGAAGTTGGWTAGCAAATGAGGCTGGCATGAGTTTGCAAGTACTCACTCATTACTTTTTTTTAATTTACTTTTCAGTCTGTGAGTGTCAAGCTCTTGGCACAACTCCGGTAAGCGACGGAAAAGGTTGGGCAAACAAGGCGAGCCTTTCCACGAATCAATGAAGATCAATCTCTTCATTTTGACAAACTGCAAAACAGAAACAGCAATTAAAAGTATGTTTGACACCAATGGTTAGTGGACAGTTCCCAAAACCAGGGCCAAAAAAGGGGACTTCTTGGAAGAGAAGTGTTTGTACCATTCTCCTCAGAGGGGCAATGCTAGCACGGGCACTAGGATCCCATTGCTAGTGATTCGCACCTGGAATACTATGTGCAGTTCTGGGCTCCCCAGTATAAGAGGGATGTGGAGCTTCTAGAGAGGGTCCAGCGGAGAGCCACAAAGATGATTAAGAGAATGGAACATCTCTCGTATGAGGAGAGACTGAGTGAACTGGGCCTGTTTTCTCTGGAGAAGAGAAGACTGAGAGGGGATCTGATTAACATGTATAAGTTCATGAAGGGAGAATGCAGGGAAGAAGGGGACAAGCTSTTCTCAYTGGTGGCCAGCGATAGGACAAGGGGAAATGCTGAAAAAAAAAAAAAGCTGAAACACAGGCAGTTCCATCTCCAGGTGAGGAGGAACTTCTTCACTGTGAGGGTGACAGAGCCCTGGCACAGGCTGCCCAGGGAGGCTGTGGAGTCTCCTTCTCTGGAGATCTTCAAAACCCGCCTGGATGCCACCCTGTGCCCCGTGCTCTAGGTGTCCCTGCTTGAGCGGTAAGGTTGGACTAGATAATCTCTAGAGGTCCCTTTCAACCTTGAATATTCTGTGATTCTGTGGTTGTGACTCAAGGCATGTGCATATGGATCCTGGCTATTTCACTGGGGTTATGTTTGTTACTTTGTGGTCTACTACATAACTGCATATGTGGTCCGTACTGCATATGTGGTCCATAAAGGCTAGGTTTTTTGTCTGCCTTATGTTGCAGCATCGGGGCAAAATTTTAGGGGGCACAAGCAGAAGGCAACTATACTTATGTGCTAGTCAGCCTCTGGCTTGCTGATTTGTACCAGAGCACCAGGTGACTGTGCCTCAGCTACATGGACTTTCACAGAAGTGTGGAAATGGGGTGAATTTGTGTGCTGTAAAATCATGAAGTCAACTGTGTAGGCCATAGCCATTTAAGTGCACTGTCCTCCAAAAAACCTTACCGTGGAGGCACAGCTGTGAGGCAGCAGGAACTAGGCTGTGTCAGGGCTGTTTCCACTGAGTGCGAGTGCTGTGTGCTGAAAGACTTCCTCACTTTTGGGTCTGAATATCAAAGCATAGTGATTTTAAATGGTGCCTAGTACTGCCAAGGAAGTAGTTATCTTTGTAGGGTCACTGACTGCTTATCACCCCAAGCTAAGAAGAGAGAGATGAGCATCTACAAGATGTTTATCTATAGAGCTGATGTATAAACAGAATCACAGAATGGTTAAGGTTGGAAGGGACCTCTAGAGATCGTTTAGTCCAATCCCCCTGCTCCTATCTATACATGAATGCCTGGGAAATATGGCAGGTGGCACATGAGAATAAGCAGCCTACATGGAATATTGCTGCTAGGAAATATCAATAACTGATTCTTGATTCTCTTTCCTTTCATGAAATGAAGAAAGAAGTGAGAAACTGCTCTTGAGTTGCCTTAAATTCAATGTGTTGTTTTCGTTTTTTCAGCTCATCAATAAGAGTAAATGGGACTCAGCTARATGTGGCCATTCTGGTGGGCCTCTGGTGTGAATGAGCAGACACTAGGAGCAGAATATTGGCTCCTGCACTAAGATGAGTTTTTTCCTTACTTGAAAAAGATGAAAAAAAAAATGTACTGCTTGTGAAAGCAAGAGATTTGACAGCAGTGGCTATAACCAGGTGTTCTGCAGGCAAGCACTGGGCAGTTTTCCCAGTTATAACCCTGCCAGTGTGCTTAATCACCATGTACAAACTGTTGTTCTAGTGATAGTTGGTCCCTTGTTGGTACAGTGCAATCCCTTGTCTTTAGTCAGCTTTGCCGCTGGGTTTCCAGCCTTTCCCTGCAAACACTGCCCTGCTTTTCCTGAACTGTAGCACAACCCTGGCTGCTAATGTGTGCCTGTGTATCCACGGGCTGCTGGGCATGTCAGGACAGTGTTTGGTGTCATGTGCTGCTGGAGGATGCAGACCCAGCAAACTAGTGTCCATTTGTAAAATACAAGTTCAGTTCATGACCCCAATACTTACATCATTGACTTTAGTCAACCATTAGTTTTGGGCAAAAATGGGTGATGTATTTGAGTACTTCAACCTGTGTAGTTCTGCAGGAGGCATTTTTTTTGCCCATGTTGGAAAGTACTAACGGGACCCCACAGGAATGGCGCGAAAGAGAGAGGTTACTGCTGCTTGGTGGAGGATGGGAAGAAAAGGGCCGTGAAAAGGGAGGTCTGAGAGTATATGGAGCAACATCACATGGAAACCACAGGAGGTGACAAATTCTCCGTGTTGCGCCAAGCACCACAAAATTGCAGCATCTTGGGGCAAACTAACAAGCCCTGAGCCAGTCGGCCCTGTGTCCTGCTCTGCAGTGTCAGAGCCAAGCTGCACTGATTGCTTCTCCTCCCTCTTCAGGGAAATGGCAAGCTGGGCTGGAGGAAAGGGGCCAGCAAGCAAAGAGAATAGAGAAAATTTGATGCTGAATGCGTTCATCACCCTCTATTCTAGGGTCAGTTGCTGTTGTTTTAGATATGTTTAATGGAATGTTATTTTTAGGCTTTCAAATCCATACATGGAAATTATTTTCAAGTGCTCTAGCTTTCATCCTCTATTAAAAAAAAAAAAAAAAAAAAAAAAAAAAAAAAGAAAAGAAAAGAAAAGAAAAACAAAGAAGAAGCTCTTCTTGTTAGTACTTTTTTTGCATTTTTTTTTGTGATTTCTTTATTTCTTCTATCCTTTCTTCCCCCTTCTTCAAAAGTAGTATTCTCTTTTGCTCCTTTCTTTTGGCTGATGTTACTGGAGAGGCCACAAAAAAAGAACCATTTAATGTATTAACTTGTTGCTTTACTGCCTCTATTGTGGAATCGTGGGGCGAGTGCTGGTGGCTTAAGAAGACGTTTAGCAGGCAGCCCACCCACTTTCTTGCGATTTCCCCTCAAAGAAGGGCCTGACAAAGAAGGGTTGTTCTGCTGTGGATTCACTGCGTTCAAAGCAAGTGCCCTACAGATACGACTCTGTGATTAATCCTCAGAACTGGCACATGAAGCTTACGCTGTGCCGGTGTTACTCATGTTAATGGGAGCCAGACAGCTTACTCCCAGTACACTGCTTTAAAGAGCAATAATTTACCCAGAAGAGTCCTGAGGTGAGACTGTGGTTGTCTACTAATCCTTTTGTAAATCCCCTTGGCTATGGTGGTGGCATCACTTTCCATGCCCTTAAAAGTTGTGACATTTTGGTGAGCCCTGGGCCTTGAAATGAGATGCAGGATGGTCATTTTTCCATGTCCTTGCACACTTCTGTGCCAGGAGCAGGTGCATATCAAGGAATTCCAGGATGCATTTATGAAGGAGAGGCAAAAACTTCAAATTCGTGTTTTGTACCCTTGGTTGCACAGGCAAAATTAGTGGCTTTGGAGAAAAATATATGACCTTTAGGCAGCCATCTGAAAATACACTGAGGCAGCTGCCCTCTTAGATTTGGCAGAAAGCAAATCTATCTGGAGCATGGTTTTGACCTAAGCGAGAGATTTTTATTTGTAAAACCAAACAGTTTTCAGAAGGGAAACAAATTGAGGTACCTGATTTTCTTGGATGCCCGAGATGAAATATACTTCAAAGGACTTGGTAGCCAGTGGGAGAGGACTCGACATTCTCAGCAGTCTGGGTAAGCTTGTCAGCACCTGGCTCCTTGGATCTGTAGCTTTACTTTTCTCGTGTAGGAACTTGCCTGGCAAAGGTGTCCTTCTGGCAGGTTTTCGCTGCATTTGTTATTTCTGTGTTATAGTTAAATGTAAGATTCTGTGAAGATACTTCTATTTTTTTCAATATATGATCTTTGGACAAATAGTAACCAACTTGTTCAGAAAAAGCTGTGCTCCRTATTTTACTGCAGTATCAGGTTCCTTTTGTTGTGTTACAGTGCCCCAAGGTCAGGAGAATTACTATAGGCGTTACCACGGTGTTGGTTTCTAAAAGCACTTAGATAACTTGGGGCCCTAAATGACCTGGAAGTCATTGAGGCTAATCTGGAAATTCACATGCTTAGTTTCCAAAGTGGATGAACCAGCATAAAAACTGATGAGTGCAAAGTCTCCTGGTGATGCTGCAGTGAATTGGATTTGGGAGAGCTGTGACAAATGGCAGCCAAAGTCTCAGGACCTCCTGAATACTAAGTTTGTCTTTTGAGATTTATAGTCACAATCTCTGCTACATCTGTAGCTAGTATTATAAAACATGGGATTGCTTCAGAAATGGTCCTTTTGATATAATGACCTTGCAGCACTGGCTTGCTTAAGTAGCAATGTGAGGAGAGGGTCATTGTCCAGTGAGAATTTTCTTCCCCTCCCACCTTCCAATAAATATGAATTGTCCTCGCCTTTCTGAATGTTCTCCTTCCTTATCAAGTACATCAGCTTTATATTCTTTCCCTTTTAAAAACAGCCAGCAATCCATACTCATATCCCTGTTTCTGCTTGTAACCATAGGCTGATGCTCCCAGCTGATTTTGCCATATGTTTTTTAATAACTATGGGGCTGGTGGCAAGTATCCTGGTGAAAGAATTTTTAGTTAAAGAGTGGGATCTCTCAGAGACATGGGTTCATTTCCTTGCCTACTAGCTATGGTGATGGCCACAGAGAAAAGATTGAGGTTTCTTTGATTGTCGGGAGATGACTTCACAAGCTGACTTCACAGCAAGATGAATGGGAAGAGAGTGCTAGGTTAATTCCCAGGATCAGAGCCTTCTAACTGCAGGTTGGAGCAAGGCAGACAACATTTGGCTACATTATCCCCTCGTTTGCTTGCTGTGGGATCTTAGGGGGATGTGGGAGGCAGAGGGCACAGGAGCAGTGTCCACAGGCAGTAGCTCCTGCTGGGGCACTGCAACTGATGCCATGAGCAGCCACCTGCCCGGCCTTGGCTTTGAGTGCAGAAGGGCTTAGCAAGCAGAGATTGCAAGCATTTTGGATTGGGCTGTGGGATGCACTTCTGGTCCTTTTCTCCCTTTTCATCCATGAAATGTAACCTTTTCCAAGTGAGGCACAGAGCTGTTAGTGAGGGTCAGTAGCACAAAACTCTCAGCTCCAAGTGGAGCAGTTACTGTAGGCAAAGTCTTCTTCATTTGGCCAAAGGAGGCTTTACAACCCTATTGAGTGCACATGCATGCTTTTCAGACACAAGTTGGGTGTTTGACAGTATTGCCATTGAGACATCAATTATTGTATAGAAATGTAGTTCTTTAAATTCTTTCATGTGGAGGAGAGCATTAGTGAAATATAGTATAACCTAGAATTTTTAGGAAAGGATGACTTTATTTTCAAAACTCCCAATAGACCAAACACAGGAAAAACAAGTTGTCTTTCAAGTGAAGATTGAAGACTGAAATTACACAAAATAGTGTATATATGAAATGAATTGATTTTTGGAGTTCATACGTATAGAAGGAAACCATAGTCATACATTGTCCCTCTCTCTCCACTGAAGCTCAGGCCAATACTGAGAGTTTGTTTATTTTCCACTGTTGGCTTCTAACCCGTAGCAATTAGAGAAACAAACAGCTTCCTTCATAAAATGCAGATAACTCCCTAACAGGATTTAGAAGTTACCAGGGAGAAGTCATAACAGCCAGACACTAAAATCCTTCTTTAAACAGTAGTTGTGAATCCATCCTATAAATAGTCAATGCGGCTATGAAATTCTCATACAGCTTTTCTTCAGTCGTGTTCCTGTGCTTGCTTCAGCTTCATCCTAATATCTCTAATACCCAGATATCTATGCATATATATATATAAATATATGTATATAAATATATGTATGCATTTTTATTGAACATGACTGAACATGAACTCAGCCAGGAAATTGCTACTGCAGAGGCAGTAATAGGACAGTTCTTGTGAACTTGATATTTTATGTGAATCAAGTATCTGTGCACCCAGTGGACCCCCATGGGCCTTCGGCTCAAGCTCCTGAGCTAACCTAAGCCAGCTTGTTTTTCCCCAATTTAATTACAAGCCAAATTTGTGAGCAGGATATTGACCTGCATGCAGAACATAGCATCATCGTGCTGCTCCTGTCTCCCTGTCTTTAAGTTTCTGGTCTTGCAGGCACCAGTTATGGTGTGTTTGTTCTTGCCCAGGCTGCCTCAGGTCCTTTCCACCCTCTTTTGGCAGCTCTCAGGGTTTGACAGAGGGTCACTGGCTTTTGAGCTGCTGAAAGTCCAACGCTGCAGTGTCATGATACCCTACAAAGAAGATGGTAAAGSAAAGCGTGACTGGAATTTGAATATCTTGCAAATTATTTCTTGGGCAGGAAAATTTGTCTGAGTTCATGAACCTCTAATGCAAAGGAGCAATAACTGCAGGGAGAGTTTTCGAAGCGTGCTGCCTTCCAAGTCTAACAATAGAGTTATCTGCATGATAAAATTAATCTTTTTAGTCTTTTGGTGCCATTTCCTTGGCCTTGTACTAGTTTTACTAGCAGGGTAGGCTGACTACCTTCTTGCAAAAAGAAAATAAAATAACTAGCTAGTTATAATGCTAGTTGAATCACAGAATAAAAATCAGACACAGCTGTCATACAGTTCTTTTATCTAAGGAATATCAGCATTATGAACTGAACGTTATTAGCATATTTATTAACAGCAGCGCACAGACAATTCATTTTTCATGTGCTTACACCTCTGTTTTTATGTAGTTAATATTGAAAAGATCATGTATTTTTCAGATTATATTAAAAATATTGATGACAAGGATTGAGTTAGCATGCTGTTCCTGTGTGTGGTTTATCACCTTGCACTCCCTTAGGGACAAATTTAAGACTTTACTTCTTTAATATCCCTTAAATCTGTGGCAAGGTGGATGTTCTCAGCTAGTATTGATTATTGCTGTTGATTCTTGCAAATTTCAAAATTGCTTTGTTAAACAATTGATGTAAAGTGTAAATCTTAGCTCGTAAATGCTGATATCAACAAATAATTTTTCACCTTCATATTTTCAATAACATAAACCTACTCCCTAGCGCAAAACAAATGGCATGTGCCAGACCTTATAAATCTGTGTCACGAGCAAATTGTTTCCATAATCACTGTGGATTTTGTTCACTGCTAGAATTAAGACATAATGGCATGAGCTATGCAAATACCCCTGGTTCCAGCTGTGGCTTCTCACCAACAAATGAGACTATTTCAGGCAGCAGCAGAACCATCCTGATGAGTAAACATGCTGATTCAGTGAGTCTTTGGGAAGCCCTCGGCAGCAGAGGACTGATGGATTTCTGTTCCAAAAAACAGCCGTGTTTCCCATGGATTCTCTGATGGAAGAGGCAGCTGTTCTCCTCAGGGGCTGCCTCCCACTCTTCCCAAGGAGTGTCAATGTGTTCGGTTCGTGGTGCTGTTCAAGGTGCAGTGTGAGTCACTTACTGATGAAGTATATCTTAGTGACGTGGTTCAATAATGCTACACTGGGACCTTGTCATGGAAGCTTTCATGGTGTGAACACAACATTCAAGGAAGCTTGTGCTTCCCGAGTTGTTGTTCTCAATGGCGGAGAACCAGAGCAAGCCACGTTGTGCCTAATCAAATGGATGGGAGTATCTGTGGCTGATCTAATTTCCATGGGAATTATTTCCTATCTCTACCATCTTAAATGACTTGTTTATACCAGAAGAGAGAAAGAGGGGATGCTCCATGCTTGGTTTGAGAGACCCTCTGGTCGTAAARACTGAGTCTGTTTCAGAAATTTCACTCACGGAGGATGGTGAGGAGGAAGGATGTGTCAGAAAGTTGGCAGGATTTTGAGGATCATTCTTGTTGCTTCACAGAGCTCCTGTGCGAATTTTAATTTTCACAGGTATTGACTCAGTATTCACTCACTATTGGCTTAATTTTCTGGGATGAAAGTTTATTTTGGATTTTTAAAGCATGTTAGGTCTCATTTTCTAATCACTTGTTCTATTTGTGGTCATATTAGATGGGATTCAGCCTTGAATAAAGCAGATGCAATGGAAGCTAGTGTGTCCATTTCATATAACAGCACATCTGCCACAGGAAACTAGAGTCATGCTGTGGATAGAAGGAAAGAGATTGGGCCGTGTTTATATGTATTTGAGACTGCTAGCCACAGTCCTCCAGGGGACAGTCACAAGTTTCGTGGCTGGTACATTATCCTGGAGGAAAAAAGGAATTGGTATTTACTAGACTTTGCACTGGGGAGCATCTTGGTTTATTGTTGTTAACTTAATTATTGGAGTTTTTGTTAACTCTTTGCTAACCAAAGACAGAATTTCCTTTTTACCTTAAAAGTCCATGAAGAATTAATGAGTGTAGGAAGCAATAGCTCTGAGCCACGGAGTGCCCAAAGGAATGATTTGTCATAAAGGTCTTCTTCAGGACACTTGGTTTAAACAGAGTTCTTGCATGCAATTTCAAAGCTATTTTGTTTTAAATTAGTGAAGTAACTAGAGACAAATTTAAAGTATAGCTCCTTATCCACAGAGATCTGTTCAAGTCCAGAATTAGAAGGGTTGGAGTGTTCTTAAGAACAGTCTAGCTGAAACCATTTTGGTTTGGACCCTATCTCAGCAGTTCTGGGCACAGAGTGCTGTTGCCCACCACCGAGTGGCAGAAGCCTTGTAGTATCTGAACAAGCTCTTCTTCACTCCTCAGTGATCTGCTTAGGTTGTGCTTGTCAACCCATCCCTGTGCCATAAAATACAGGGAAATTCTCCACTCTGTTCTTCAGGACTCCATTTCCATCCTGCAAGTAGGATGGACTGTAGTTGCATCCTACGGGTAGGATAGCATGTGATTTCTCATAGTGCAGTCAGATGCAAAAGAAGGACTGCACTGACATCCAAGGATATTTAGACTGTCCTTTGAAGTGGAGATGCCATCTCCAGAGCAGGCGTTTGTCTTCCACTAAACTTGTCTGAACTCATCCTGGAGACTGATGCTGCCTGTTCTTTTGTATTGCTGTACTGCCATATCTTTTGAGCCCTTAAAACAAAACAAAACAAAAAAATTTGAAGGGCCCACCATCGGGGTGCTGTGTAGCATGACCCAAGGTTTACCATTTTAGTCCTTTGTGCTCTACTCRTTAATACTGTTGCTGGTATTCTGTTGTTTGAGCAACAACTCAGAATGCTCCRATGTGATGTGATGTGATGTAATGGCCTGACTTGAAATGTAGCTACTGAATCAAACCCTTGGAGCACGGCAATCTTCAGCTTCCATTTCTAGGTTGGATTTGTCTCTTTGCAATTATCCTTGCTTAGACTCTCAGCCTTATATACCTGTACCACACATGCACACATGCGATCCATTCTCCTTCCATGAGCCCCCCAACCATTTCATACAGCTCCTGCTACAGCTGGCACCTTGCAGCAGTCCCAAAAGAGAGGCCAGGAGCTGAATTAATCATGAGACCGTGCTAGTCTCAGCCTGTCAGCTGAGATGCTTTCCTGGTCCCAGCTGAGATGCTCTCCTTCTCATTTTAAGTGTGCTTGGAAGCTATTGCTTCCTGAGCTGTTTCCCCAGTGTGCATAAAATGGGAGCCTCAATATGGCAAAGTTTCACCTGCGCTAAACTTCACAAGCAACAGTTGCTTGACAATGTTCCCCAGCATCATCTCTTCCTTTTTGCAGGTGTTAACACAGCTGGGAAAAGGTTATCCTTGTTCTGCTGGCTCATGGAAGGAAGCGACTTCACTGCCTTCAAATATGAGCAGCATGAGGCAGTAGGGGATGGGATGACTTTGCTCAAAGGAGGAACCCCTAAAGCTGGTTCTGAAGAGGTACTTGAGCCTCTCCCTGAAATTCAGAGGACAGGCTTGAGCTGAACTGCACTTGTTTTTGGTTATTTTTCCAACAAAAGCAGATTCCAGAGAGGAGACTGAGTTTTGCTAACACAGTTGGTGTTTCAGAGCAGAGCTGGTGTTCCAGTGTACAGGAAATACAACTGGTTATAAAAAATGTGCTATCTGACTCCAGCTTCAGATGGGGGCCAGGATAGGAGTATATAAAGCCTTGCTTGTGAAAACGAGAATTTTCCAGATACTCTGCTTTTTAATCCTCTTAAAATTCGATCAGGGCAAACAGGTTTGAGCATGTGTATGTCACATATATGGGATTTGGCCAATATGCAGGGTATGCTCATACGCAGGAGCTTGAAACATCTGTGCTTGTTGGGACTTTTAAAATAATGGGGAGTTAGGTAAAAGGTAAAAGTGCCATGATATGAAGGCACATCCATCTTTTCATTTCTCTGTAACTAGAAAGCATGTCATCTGTTTGAAAGTGTTTGGCCTGTTCGAAAGTTTTTGAAAGGATTGTCCTGCAGGAGATAGAAAACTTGCTGCATGTTCAGTATTCTGCAGATGAGGATACCTGCATCTTTGTGCCTGACATGATCCCTCTAGAGAAGGTGACTCCAATATTGACTGATGCTTTTTGATAAAGGATACCTGCTTTTGGCATGCCATTACTTCCCTTTTAATTTTTTTTATTACCACTAGATTTTTTTWAAAAAAATCAAATAGGCTTTTCTTCTTTAAACACAGAGATGAATTCCTTCCCACTGTGACTTTAATACTTCCCACTGTCATTTCACAGCCAAACCTAATTTATTGTTGTTGAATGCCAGTGCTTACTTGCAAAAGATGCACAGAGAAAGAGCGAGTGAGTGTGGAAGGGCTAGATTAGCAGGACAGTATTTTCRTGTTGAACTAGATGTCCTTTTGAGGACTGGTGGAAGTGAATGCCTTAATGCTTGTCTATGTGGGCTGCTGCAGCCTCACAGTGAAACTGTTCAGAGGTTGTTAGCTTGGAAAATCATGTGGAGAAACTTGCCTCCTAGAGACCTCAGCATTTCTAATGCTTTTTTTAAGGAGCAGGCTCCAGGAAAAATAGCAGAATGGCTTCTTTTTTTATATTTTCACCTGCTTTGTAGAGCAAAAATCGAAAAAGTCRGTGAGAAATTGCAGGCAGTTCTGGAATTGAATGTGAAGGGCTGAGGACTGGTACGTTGCACATCGTCCAAGGGTGTTTGGGGCCTCAAGGTCGTTAATGAGGGCATTCATTAATGGAGAGCTTTTACCACACAGTGCCTCCTTGAGGGCTTGACATGGGAGCACCCTTTGCTGCGGTGAGATGTCCACAGTGCAGTTCAACAGAGCAAATGCTCTTAGCAGCTGAGCACAGAAACCTGAYGTGACTGCATCTGAGCAAACTACAGTACATTCTTGGCTGGGATGCATGTGTGGGCAAGTGTTTGCTTCAATGACTATTTTTGACCTATTTCGAGAATAAATAGAATTTATGCCTCTAGAGCTTTCAATCTGGCATCTTTCAGGAGCACTACATTAACAAGGAGAGGAAAACAATTATTAATAAAGATGCTTGAAGAGAAAAAATCTTCTGCCACAGCTTTTGAAATGCCATATTTAAGTTGGTTCTGTGTGAAATGCACCTCTAAGATTATCTTTATTCTGGAAACAAAACCTTTTTATTCATAAAAATCTGATATCAGATTTTTATTCCTTGGATTCCATGTAGTTAGCAATGAGATATAGGATGAAGGAAGCCTTAAAGGGAAGCTGTAAACAGAAAAGTCTCCGTAGAAGAGCATCAGTGTTCGTTACCTCTTCTGTTTTTTCCTATTGAGTTTGCCTAGGATATCATCTAATTGCAAAATCTTTAAAACAGGTCTTTGTTCTGAAATACAAGGCAATTTTTTTGTGACTTATGCAGGAAGAAAGGCAGAGCTACCAGACAGAGGTTACTGATAGTTTCTTTGATGTGCAAGGCACAATAGAGTTCAGTCTGTTCATTTTTGTGTGTTAGCACAGTAGAACAAGCCTTGTTTGCATTAATAAATCAAGGGGGTATTATCACATCATGCACGAGAGGAAAACATGAACTAGAGCCCCTTGTTTAAATTGTTTAAATGAAACAAGTAATGAGTGCTCCAAGTATGATTAATAAGAGTGATCGGAGAACTCTTCTTTCATTAAAAATCCTGACAAGAAAATAATGTTCGTGCTTCCAGAGGACTATGTTGGCGCTTCCCAGCAATTCTTAATATTCAGGCAAAAACTTTTTGGGTCTTCTTCCTTTATAAATACAAATGGCTAAACCCTCCCAAATTGCAGATAAATGCTGAAAAGTCTTTAGCTTTTATTTCTCCAACAAAAGCTATTTTTTCTTCAAGGAAAGTGAATGCTTTCCACATTGCTTTTTGTCAGAAATCTAATTATCTATTTAAAAAGATGTTTCAACAGAAATTTTTTGACAATCTCTGATGAGTAATGTTGAGTTAAAAGGCTCCCATTTTAAAACATAATCATTTTTTTGACAGTACTTTCCCGGCAAGCTGTAATGGCAAGTATAAACAATCAGATACTCTGCAGAACTAACAGTGGCTGCGCATATATTTTTTTAGGATAAAAAAAAAATTAACCTTTTTCTGGGATTTGGCTTTGAGGAGGTCGGGTTGACCCGGTGTCAACCTGAATCCAAGGTTGCCTGCCTGTTGCGTGCCGGGGTACGGTGCAGGTTCCCCCAGGCAAGCCTGGCGCTGTGATCTCAGGTGGTGCCGCACGGTGAAAAGCCCAGTGGGTGCCTGAGTTTGTCTGGAGCTGACACAAGTGTCTCCATGTGGCCATGTGCCTGCTCCAGTGGGCCCATCAGCTTCTAAGCCCAYGTGTCCTGCTGCCTTTGATGCCTCCGCATGAGGCCACCCATGTATGCTTAAAGTATAAGTGTAAGCACATGTAAACACACAGCCATGAATGCTTCAATATTCCCCAGTTCAGCTGCATCTACATTACCAGGTATCAGGCCTGTCACAGCCTTACATCCCTCTTCTAGGTTACTGCCTTCCCTTTTCCCAGGGGATATAGTAATCCATTCCTCCCACCAAGCTTCCCTGCACACAGGCTAATAGGGTGCTATTAATGTCACCTTGCCCTAGAGAATTAGGAGGGATGATGGTTTGGGAATTAGGGACTCCTGCTTTCTCATCCTCGCACTGACACTGCTCTTCCAGTGACTCTTGCCAGCTCAGCTACTGTCTCTGACCGAGTGTTTTTAACCTTAAAATTGAAATGATAACACTTCCCTACCTGACAGGCTGGAGGCGAGGAGTGATTGCGAAGATTAGTTACCTAAGGGCAATAGGGGGCCAAATGTTATTAATAATGCAAGCAAGAAATGCTCTGAATTAGAAACAAAATTCTTACTTTTTAATTCAAAAGGGAGATTTTCCAGAACACTGCAAAGATCCTGCTTTCTGGTGGAGTGGATTAGCTAATGTCTTATGGCATTAAAGTAGTACATGAAAGAGTTGGAGAGTGGCAGGCCTTGAAGTTTCCCAAAACTTGGGTCCCTCTGCAGTGTTCAACACATTAGTATATGAGAGCAGATGACTTCTGCCCATGAGTTGCACCTGCCAAAAACTTCCCAAGTTGCTTTCTTAATTTAGTCCGTCAAGGTTTTGCTCAGATAATTACTTACATCCTTCTTTTTTAGTACAGTCTCCCCTGGCAATGAACGTGTAAGAGAGGRAAAGACCTGTCTTTCTGTGTCTGTATAGGGTGAGCAGAGATAAGAGCAGGGAAGGACAGCAAAGGACAGAAGAAGCTAGTGAGTATGGACAGGGAGATAGAGAGGGAAGGAGAGAGCAAAAGAGAGACGAAAAGACAGAGATTCAGTAGCACAAGCTAAAAATAATCAGYGAAGGGAGTGAAAAATGGTTGTGAAGGATGGGCATGTCAAAGTGCAGGGGAAGGCAAAAGGAGAATGAAAGTCAGAGAAGAAAAGGAAGAAATGAGAAAGAAAATGAGTTTATTATCTCTTTTATCTGATGGTATTGAAAGTGGTGTAAAATTTGCCTGATRGAGAAGCAGCAATTACCCTGCTCCATGCCAGCCTCTGCTTAAAGTGTGCCAAAGAAGTGAATCTAATTTCTGATCCAAGAAGGACTGCTCTCTGTTCTATCATCATTTGTGCCTGTAAACAGTTTCTGTGGCTTCTTTGCTGGCTTTCCATTGTCCAAACTGCTAGCATTGCCATTATCGTGACACTACATAATGCCTAGAGGAGAGCATAGGCACATAAACTTGTGCCTAAACTAGCACTTCAGTGAAAGGCTTAGTGCAGAACCTAAATATACTGTACTTTCCAGAACTGCACCAAGTTCCCATTAAAGTTAAGGCTCTGCTTATGGAGCAGGGTGATTTGATAGGTCCCATTCTATCTYGAAGGAGGACCTATGTATTCTCAAAGTTGCCAGGACCTGGCAAAAAAGCTGCAGTTGTTCAACATAACTGTGGCAGAGTTACAGGATTACTGTGACCTGGTTACAAACCTGTGAGAGATGAACATTGCATAATGCATGGATGCAGTATGCAAAGTGCAGCAGTGGTGAGCAACCTATGTCAAAAGCTCCAGCACTGAACTAAGAGCAGGCTCAGGCTTTGCTRTTTTCATGTTTCCCTGTGGGCCTTACTGCTTTAATGAAAACTTCCCCTAAAAGAAGAGCGAAAAATGGAGCTCCACGTATAGGGAGGGAGCAAGGGCTTACTTGTAGGCCATCCTATATGAATATGATATGAGAATAACTTATGAATAATACCTAAATAATCTCAATAGAGTTTTAGATATAATGGTTTCAGGATGTAATCATGTTAAGTCTTGTAGGAAGAGATAATGTCTTTAGAAGAGCTTTGGAGAAGTGACTGTCTCATCTTTTCCATTTATATCAGTTTCTCTACTGAAACACACTACCTTTTCCCCTGCAGTTTTCCTTGCACTTTTATAAAGGTGAGCCTATCTGAAGGTCCAAGRAACTGCTAGTAATTCTCATGCACTGACTTAGCAGATGCAAGAAGGGACTTAGGCTGGCATCTAAGGCTTTGGAAGGACAGAGAAATGATACTGTGATAGCAACTGAACGGGGAAATAAGGAAAGAGGCCTTTTTTTTTTCCCCTCACATACAACATAAACTTTAAAGAACAAAATAAAACTGTCCATTTAATCCCATTGGAAAATTGCTACTGTGTTCTTTGGGCTCATTTCTTATCTACATTCCAATAATATGTGGTGATGGTAAAAATTTGTGGGCACGGGTGGAGTCTTCAGCGCTTTAAATGCAAAGGGTGCTCTAAAGCGGCAAGGTTTCCACTAGAACCTTGACTGTGGAATAGCCAATATGGAACAGAGTCAGATTTGTAGCAGTAAAACAGATTTTGCTTTGGCTTTTTTTTTTTTTTTTTTTTTTTTTGATATTGTACATTTTCTCATATTTGTGAATGTTTACAAGGCGGGTAAACAACATATCTTTTCTAAGTGCTTTCATCCCTTGCTATAATGCCATAGGATATATGTGGGCCAGGCTCACATTATACACGTGTCTTTCAGAGTCTTTTCCACTGCCCGTTGTTTCCAATAGGTGTTAAATTAACCTGGCTTTAGTGCGTTATGGAAACACCTGCACAGTGCTGGATAATGCCTTCTTTGCTATGGGAATTGTTTTTTGTTGTTGTTGTCGTTTGTTTTTGGTTTTGTTTTTTCAATTAGCACATGCTTCTTCTGCTAGTTTTGAAGCTGGAAAAGATGACACAAGGTAGGTCCTACATAAACAGAGAAAATTACTCTTTCAACATTTCTTGGCAGCAGCTGTGGGTTAGATACACACGGATGTCCCTTCACAGATGCAGAGGTGATATTAAACTGAAGAATAATGTGATATCAATTAAACATGCATGTCAACTGGCTTCTGTTCAGTAAATTTTTGAGTGTATTCCAGAGTTATAAGAAGAATGTTTTACACTAAATAAAAATAAAATCAGCCTGCGGAATAGTATATCCTCTCCTAGCAAAAACATGTTTTCCTTCAGAATCACTCACAAGGGCCCAAATGGTCAACAGTGTGTCTGAAAGACAAAGTGCCTTTACCCATAATGATATTACATGGTGCAAGTCGGGTAACTTGCAGCTATGCAGGGCTTAGGACAAGAGCTTTGTGCCACTGGGTTGGGAAGTCTCCCACTTTCTTCAGCGGGACAAACTCTTCCCTAAAGCTTCTGAGATAAGAGGTTGTAAGGTATTTTTAGATATAGGAGAGCTATTTTAAGTCTTTTTTGCAGTTTTAATGGCTCCCTCCGAGCCCTCTGTGGTTAAACTTGTTGTAACTAAGACACCTGGTGTTACAAGCTGAAAAAAATATGAATAACATGGTCCTAGCAGCACTTTAGAAAGCTCTTTGAATTATTTCAAAAGCCCTTTCTGAAACATATGTAGCATATAGAGAATATACGCTAGTATAAAGTTTTGGAAGTAGGCCATGAAACCTAATTAATATGGAATAGAGATATTGTGCAGTTCCTGGTTTTTCACTTAGGAAGATGTGCAATGCACATACTCTATCTGCTGCACTCTGTTTCTGATCCTCTCCTTCCTGTTTCTACACCACCTCCTTAGTGGTGCCAGTACAAAATCTTTGGGGCTCAACACAGCGATATAATCTCCCTTAAAAGAGCCCAGGAGGAAGAAAAAGGATTATTTTTCAGTGGAGTCAGTTTATGACTGGTACTGCCGCCCAGGTGATATGCAATAGGGGCAGTGGTGTAAGAGCAGGAGAATGTGGTTTTGGGGTATCAGGGCAGGGTTGTGTAGGCACCCTGGCCCATGAATTTGTATTTAACACTGCCATGTTTGCTTTTCCTTTGTCACTGACATATGTGATTCTGGTGAGCAAGGAAGAATGTATGAAGACCCTTACRGAAAGGCTACAATTCTAAGTTAAATTATTTTTTGAGCCCAAATTATAGAACCACTTTCAACCCAGTAAACCATCGCAGTTGCTTTCATTCCTACTAGGCCACAAGGACACAAAAAGATTCAGTTTGGCCTTCTGTGCGCCCTCTGCCAGACAGACAAAACATTCATTTCATCTTCTCCTTAAGGCTATGTCTGTAGCACACTTTCTTTTGTGCCTATTAAATGTGTAGGGACATATTTACTTGAGGTGTTTCCCAGTTCATATCTTTCAACCTTCACAAGGGGCAAAGCCATGATGTCTGCTTGGGGGAAGGCACTGCAGTCAACCCGGCATCATGTCCCATCCCATTGGTAATGAACAAGAAGCTGGCTAAGGTTGCAGAAGACCGCTGTCCTGTAGGTCATACGTGGCTATAGGTCCTCAGCAGCTCATGTGTGCCTTGTGCATCTCCAGGATGTTTGGTCTGTGTGTGTGGACCACAACTAGGACAAACTGCTGACAAATCTGCAGATATTCCATACTGTCTATTTTCTTTGAAGAGTCATCTGAATGGTTTGAACGACACTGAAATAAGTTTGACCTAACTTAACATTTCTATGATGTTCTCAGTGTCCGTCTTTGAAATAATTGTGTGTGTGTGTGCACAAATATAATGTATTTATATGCATATATATTTGTTAGTATAGCATACATATATTTTAATATAGATTATGGGGAAATGCATGTAATAAAAGATCAGGTTCTATGCTGTATGCTGAGAGTAAGGTCTAATTTATCATTTCCCTCTATAGATTTTAGGCTATTGCTGAGACTTGAGAGAGCCCTGGGCCGGATTTAGACACCTTTTAAGACTTCTGTACATTCTGGCATTTTTTCTTTATTCTCACTCTTCCTTTGGTGATTTTTATAGTTTTCAATAAGAAAGAGAATAACTCTAATGAAAGTCATTACAATTTTCCCTTCTCCCACCTCTGGCTGCAAGGCAGATGAGTCTTGGAGGCTGTATGGATTTCTTTGCAACCTCCTGATGGTTGCTTGTACCCATGAGGTACAAGAGGCCTTATATGTCTATCGTAGCACAAAATTAAGGGAAACCTTGTGCTTGAAGTTATTGTATGTGAGATCTGGTGTACATGTTAAATCTGGTGGGTTCAAGATCATGTGGAGCCCCTCAGGTAATGCGTAGGATGGTGTGTTTTTGTCTGCATCATGGCCTTTCTGTCAGTCCCATTCCCCCACTGATTTCCAGGTTCTTGCTCTCTGTATATCCATCATATATATAAAAGRGACAAAAACAATTGAAGATTTTTCTTTTCAACCATATAGTGGAGCAGCCATTATTTCATTTTTATTCTATCTTTTCAAGCTTTTTGTTTTTTGAGGCTGATTGATCACAGTTTTGCCAGCACACAGAGTTTTAKGACAGATGTTGAAACAATACGTATATGAATATATTAAGGAAAATAGAGTTAGGAATGGAGAATATGTGTATGGGAAGGTTAAAAAACGAGAAGTGTCTCTTTTGTAGAGCCAAGTGAGCTTGCTTCACAGCCCTGCTTGTGCTGAGCATGGCCCAAAAAGTGTAGCATCTGCCTAGAAATGTAGTATCTGCATATGTGTACGCATAAGCAAGGATGAAACTGGAGGAAAAGCATGGATACAGTATGTGATCTTTTTCCTTTTGTAGAGAATTAGTAGCCTGGTCCTGGATAACTGAACCAAATTGCCATGCTTTCCAGCTCTGCTGCTTATCTTCACTGGTCATGTAACTTCAGTTAATGCTATTTTCTCTCCTTCACAAGGAGGTCTGTCCATCCAGCTAAGGGATGCAGTACAAGGGTTGATGCTGAGTAGGTAGCTTGGTTGYTCAGCCAGTAAGACCTGTGAGGCTGTCATTTTGAGTACAGCAGCATGCTCCATTTGCTGGTTATGAGACCCAGAATTCACGTTTTTGTATTAAGGTCAGATGAAGTCTTTAGGGCCATGTTAATATGGGGGTTAGTATCATCCAGTCACTTCAGGCAACAGAGCATGACCAAAGCATATGTGCAAGCCTGGTTCCTTTATTCCCATTTATCTAACCTTGCTCYTAAGGGGAATTCTAGAAAATCTTTGGGATCACCACTGAATCCTAAAAATACATGTTACTGAATTAAGTTTAATCAGAGATACAAGGCTGCTTCCTTATGCTTTTCCATAGTTACATTACTGTGTACTTGAGGGATATTTGTGTGACGTCTCTTGACGTCTCTCTCCACATAGCCTGAATTGCCTGAATTATTGTCATTGGTACTGGCCCGTTTGCGATCTCTGTGTGATGTGGAAGGCCACAAGGTATGGAAGGCCACAAGGTATGGGTTCTAAGGTGGCCACAAGGTATGGGTACTCTAAAGTGGCCTGTGCCTGGGGAGCGGTGCTAGCCATGGAGATGGGATCTTTCTGAAAGCAGCTGTCTCCCCAGCCTGACGCCGCTGCTCATGGCAAAGGTTAGCCTGGTCTCGCTGCTCACCCACGCCAGCTTTCTGCAGACAGTAGCTTGTGCAACCGCTCGGGCCCCCAGCACAAATGCACTGCAGCGAGCTCCATTTTGGTTTATTAGATTTCAGACAGGCTTTTTTACCTGGTATGAGTCATGCAGCAATGCCACCAGATGGCACTGCGCCAGCTCGCTGCAAGCRGTAGCGAAGATGCTCTCCCGAAGGAAAGATCTGTGCACTCCGGTCACTCTGTGGTGCAGGTGCAAGGCCTTCCCACCCCTCAGGCCCCACAGTACTTGCAGGTCTCTTTACATATTTCAAGAGAAAGACCTCCTTTGTGTTTCCCTGGGGAGCTAGTGATAAATTTGCTCCTTATCATGTTGTTCTGCTGGGGTGCWCATTAGGGAGAAGGGAGAGTCTGCAGAGAGGAGTTGGGAGGTGGCAAAGACAGCTTGTGGATACCATGCCATGCTGGCAGCAGAGGAGATTCTTCTCTTCGTGGTGTCTAATCTCTTCCATGCCTCTCCCAACTTCTTGGATGCTTCTGGTTTTAACTATTACAGCCCCTTAACAGCAACCAGCACAAGGTGTCCCAGGGCTGCCAGGARCTGGGCGCTGTCATTTGGTGGGCTCCAACGCTTGTCCAGTTCACAGCCTGAGCTCCCTTACCCCGTGGAGCAAACCCGGAGGGAGCCCGTTGCTGAATACAGTGTTGGAGCACCACCAGCACGAGAGCAGAGCAGGGAGATGACCAAGCAGTGGGTGTCTGCTACGCCATGTGTGTGCCCTGCCGTGCCATCTGTTAGCATCGCCAAGGGCTAATCTGTTGGCTTTCCAGGCCGTCTAATGGTAACACTGTATTAGTTCTGGGAAATATAAGTCACTTGATTTTTAATAGAGGTCAACTGATTTTTTTTTTTTTTTTTTTTTTTTTTTTTTTTTTTTTTTTTTTTTTTTTTTTTTTTTTTTTTTTTTTTTTTTTTTTTATTCAAAAAAAAAAAAAAAAAAAAAAAAAAAAAAAAAAAGAGTTTGGACTAGCTACCGCTTTGAGAAGTTAACAGAATTTTCTCCATTTCATAGATGCAAAGGTTAAGGTACTAAAGTTAGATGATTCACTCAAGGACATCCAGAGAATCTCAGTCCTTTAATATCACCCATTAAAAAAAAAAATGACCTGCACATACTTTACAGATATGTTTATCAGTAAATGCATTGATGCATGGAGTAGGACTGCCACATTCATGTTCTGAATTCAGAAGACGATTCCCATTCTCTATTCTGTCTTTTTTTTCCCTTTTTCTTTCCCTGTATTGTCTTCCATTCTTCTACCTCTTTATAATTCTTCTGTTTTTCCATACTTGCCCTATGGCTTTTTTGTGTGTGTGTTTGGTTTTCTTCCCCTCTCCCACTCAGCATTTACTTCTTTCCCTTCCTGCAGATGGTTGTTGCTGTGCCACGAGCAATGGGAGAAACTCCCAGGCTGGCTCATTTTGCAAACAGCTGCCTTCACTCATTCTCCAACCTCCTTTTTCTCATTTTGGGGATTGCAGCTTGGCCAGAAGTTCATTGGAAGGTAGCTGCTAGGTCTCAAGCTGCATCGTTCACAGAGGAGAAAGATGCCAGTGGAGAATGGGCTACAGAAAAACAGAAGATACAGATGTCACTTTTCACTGCTGATTTTTTGCTCCTAGAAGAAGAGAAGGTATTAATTCCCCAGTTCTTAGCCCCTTTTTGGTCACAACAGATATTTTTCTCTTTGTATGCAGACTGATTCGGCCTACCTCAGTTGATGTGTTGCTGATAGCTGCCATGACCAGTGTCTCCCCTCAAGCCTGTGCTTTTGTTTTCTGTATTTTGTTTTTTTAACTGGCTGCACCCACTTCCCTTCAGTGCTCCAAAGTGTTTTTGTCATTCTGAGAGCCTTGCCAAGTAGAAAAGGAATGAGAGGAATGATCCTGCCCTAGAAATGGGATGTGGGCCCTCACAAGCATGAACCTTCCAGACCTACTGAGGGTCCTCTAAACMCCTGCCTTTCCACTCCCAACTTCTCTTTGGATGTAGAGGAAGGCAGATGAAGGTAGGAGCCTACAACGAAACTAGAAGTCCTAGGACTGTGGAGTTTGTAARGTAGTATGTAGTGTGACTTCGTAGTCTTCCTCTTGTTTTTTTCAGCCACTGCCTTGGCACCTCAGTATAGCCTCTGCAACCCTCAAAAAAAGTGTTGTAGATGAGCCCATTTAATAGCTTGTTTTGGTGGAAAGAGAAAGCACAGTCTTCCAAAGACTGGTAGCTTTGGATAGGCAGAGAATGACCTCCCAAAGAATGAAGAAAAATAAATGTGTAGTGTAACAAACATCCCACATGTTTCCCTTTGCTTGATCCCATGTTAAATGTAATTTCATCAGCAGTGAGAATGTTTTTCTCTTGGGTCAATTTGTGGAGTACTAATACTTAGCACTTAGGTTGCCAAGGCAGTTTGCAAACATTAATTAAAAAGTCCCAATGAAGAGGAGAAGCATAAACTGTATTTTGTAACTAAGGAAACTGAGTCACATATATTTTAGGCATTACGCACAAGATCATACAACAAATCAATTGTAGACCTAGAAGAAATTAAAAGCTAATGTGACTGCAGGACTCATGCCAGCTCCTCTGTGACCAAGACAAGATGCATTTTTGGTCCGCAGCTGCCAGCCCTGGAATATGCCACTTGACATTCTCTTTCTCTCTCTCTCTCTCTCTCTCTCTCTCTCTCATCATGCTAAAAACTCAGAGGAGCTTCTGGATATGTGAGTTCTCGCCTCTGCCTTCTCTTGTCCTTTTGCTTCTCCCTATGAGTTCTGTCAGCCCATATCTCTGTTTCTCAGGGAGGGATTGTTACACGGCCGTATTTAGACAAGCCCAGTCGGAGCAGCCAATAGTTGTTTCCTTCTAGTCTCCTTGTAGTCGAGCTGCAGTGTGCTGGATTTATTCTGTTTTAATACCCTGCCCGTTTATCTCTGCATCCTGCAGTGTATAGGTGCCTCTTGCTTGGCACCCTTTCGCTGTTCATTTCTTTCAGAGTCTGACGGTTGGAGTTCAGGTGATGACCCATGCCATGGTGGGCTAGTTAGGAGCAGCAGATCTTTCAGAGCCAAAATCTGAATTGGACCAGGCTGGCATCCTGCCCAGGGACAAAACAGGAGCTGGCCGGGATGGGGCAGCACTGCCGGGTTTCCTGGAGAGGGGATGGGGGGCTCTTGATGCTACTCCTGCCTCTGCAGTGATGGCACTGGGCCCTCTGTCAGCAGGCTGGTGACCTCTCCGGGCCATCTGCTCCAGCACGGCCTGAAGCAAAGCAGCTGCTTTGCTCTGCGAAGCTGCCTCCCAAGCTGGGTCCTGGCCAGACTGCGGGAATTTTAGAGATACCCTCCTCCTAAATGTCCTATCTCCTCTCTTGGCTGCTGCCTACACCATCTCCTAAACATCTCCTGCTTCCTTCCAGCCCTCTTCACCTCTCTAGAGGACACTGCCCCAGCTGCCCACTCTCGAACCTGCTCTGTCACTGATAAAAACTTCAGTTTTACCTGCAGAGATGAGAAGTTTTGAGCTAGCTCTGGTCTTTATCTCCAGCCATCCACCCTTCCCATCCTGTATTGTGTGTGTGCAGCTGATATGCACGAAGGCCTGAGCAGATCAGGAGCACAGAGAGAGCTGCAGGAGCAGTGTGTGCCCCAAGCACTTCTGCTCTGGTCTCCCGACAGCACGGGATCAGCAGCCGGCTGTGTTTGTTCGAGCGCCGTCCTCGTGACCTGGCTTCCTCTCCTGACTTCTGAGCCACATGTAAGGTCCTTGGGGAAAGCAAGGTCATTAGCTGACTACTGTTTGGAAAGGATGGAGTTTGTTTAAGCTATCCCTTGGAAGTGCCGAGGGTTTTAGTAATGGGCATGCAAAATAAATTGAAAGCAAAAATCTCCTTCAAGAAAGCCGTGGAGGTCTGGGAAAGTGTTTCCTGCGTCGTAGACAAAATGCAGGCATTCAGATGTATAGTTTGATAATAATTATAGTTAAGAATTTGAAAAGGTTTAAACTGCTTAAGCATAGGTAATGCCTAAATCCTATGCTTTATCATTGACACTTCTTGCTGCCAAAGGTCACCTCGGTATGTGCTGTCTTGGGCAGCAATAGCCTTTGGCTTCTCTGTGCTTGATCCTTCCTGATGCTGGCAAGGACAGAGCGGAGCTTCAGTGTGTGTCACTGGGTCACCCCTCTGCACCACTGCTTTTAACTTTGGGGCTAACCCCAAGGGACCCCTAGCAACTCGTGTAATAACGTAAATTATAACAACATTCAAGCTACCAAGCTTATCAGAGACACTCATAGTCCTAAGCAGTTGCAGAAATATTGGGAATGTGAGTTGTGATCTTTTCTAAGGACATTTATGTGTGTGCAAAATTCTGCTCCTGGGAGGACTAAGCATGTGATCCAGCAGGCTGGAGAAATCCTTGGGAGGGCTCGGGACATATCAGCTGTAATATGCAACTGTACAGAAAAGGATGCAGAATTGTTGAAAAGGGTTTCCATTCCTTCAAATGCCAATATTGGTCTGCTTAAAACCTCTTTTCCCATATCTGGACCTAGACTTCATAGAACCACAGAAACAAAGAAATTAAAACCCCTTCCACTAGTTATTCTTTTGCTCTTTTTAGACTTGTGATAAATGTAACAATTCACATTTTCTCAAACCATTATAATACCTTCCAGAAAAAAAAAATGGACTTCCCATATAAGATAGCAACCAGGAAATATCTTGTAAAATGCAGCCACTAAGAAAGAAAGAAAGAGAGAAATTTCTCATAGTTTGTAGAGGGTAAAAAACCACTCAAACCCAAGTTTGTTATTCCTTTACAGGTCACCTTCAAGGTTGCTGAGCTRTGATGAAAGATATTTCTTTGCAYTTGATAAGAATAATGTGTTTGTATTTATTACATGGGCAGAATAAAATTTATGAAGTTCCTGGTTATTTTTTTCCTGGRATTTGTGTTGAGCTGGATCATAGGAGATCTATGGTCTGGCGAACACCTTGCTCTCTGGTTTCACAGTCTTTTAGGAAAGTCACTAGTTTTCCTGTCCTTGAAGAAGGTTACGAAGACGAGCCCAGCAGCATTCCCCTGAGCCTGCAGACAGCCTGAAACCAGAGCTGAGGACATGGCAGTTGCATGGGAATCCAGGGTCCAGCTACTACAATTTCAGGGGTAACAYAGTGAATTATCACAGTGCTGCTCTCTCCAAGGTTTGTTCCTGCTGTTATTTCACCTCCTCTAGTGAGGAGTAGAAATGTTTATATCGGCTGGGGTAATAGGACCACCTATCCCCCTAGGGAGGAAGGCTCCCATGCAGAGGCTGGTCTTGCTTCTTCACATGGGTCCCATCCTCGAAGCTCTCCCAGGGGATGCTCAGCAGAATGGGTATGAAAGTGATCTGAACAGCTGCACAATCTCTGGCTGATGTTTCATTTTGTTGCCTCAAGTAGATTAGTATTTTGTTCCAAGCAGATGAATCATGTATTTTGTGATTGATGCTTTAGAAAATTGCTTTTTTTTTTCCAAGTTTCTATCCACGTTTTACTTGTTGAATTAATATTTCCTTGTCAATTGCAACATTAGCTGTTTCTTAAGTCRAATTCTCTGTTGTATGGATTTCCCAGTTTTAAAATGGTCTATTATTATTTAACTTCATTTTTGTTGGTATGATAGTATAGATGCAGTGGTACTTTAAAAATTAAATAGTGATTTGGTGTAAGAATTGAATCTTCCAGTGTAAACTAGTAATTTCTGGAAGTGACTTCATACTTGTAAAGGCTTTGAAATTGGCACAAGAAAAATCTGTTAGTGAAGGTGTATGTGTAAAAGATCCATTAGCCCAGTATCTTCCCCTGAGTGAAAAGGAAGGATTTGCAGATAATAATAGTTCTCAAAAATATATGCCTTGTCTTTCTTACATCAGGTTTTGTTTTGGACAATTATATTAGGTTTTCAGATACTGGCAATTTGTTGAACATTTTGCTGTTCCTCATCCTTAAGAGCTGCCTGTTACACAAGTAAGCGTCAAAATCCATAGTTTCTACTTATTGGCTTTTATAAAGCATTCCTCATGGTGATAGTCAGGTGTTGTGTGTGGATTACCAAACAAGGACGCTATCCTGCAGGAAACAGCATSGCTTGTTATGCTGGCCATGAAAGGACACGGTATAACTGGGATAGGGAACAGACAGGGATAATGCAAAATGTCATAAATGGGAAATATAACTCATTAAAGCTGAGCAGCTGGGGGCTCTGGCTACCCTGCAGGTGGGGGACTGTCCACGCTTGCACGCACACCCTGGTGCACCCCCCTTTGGGGAGCTGGGCAGGTACCTCGGAATCGAGCCCAGCACTGCCGGAGCTTCTCTGCCCCTTGACATCAGGATGTTTGTCCTCTGGGAGGAGGAGGGAACWGCAGTGTCTGCAACAGGGAGCAAAAAGCTCTTATTGCTGGGGTGTAACCGCCTGGCTGGCCCCAGAGATGCAATTTTCCTCTTTGCATGCACAGACCAGGAGGCTGCCTGGGATCYCCAGAGCGGAGAGCGGAGGCAGACGCACGGCACAGAGCTGGGTTGCAGTTTCTGTGGTTTCTCGTTAAAGAAAAAGCTTGAAGGCCTTAATAGCTCTTGTTTCCTGCAAGCAGGAATGGAGCTTCTCCTGTAATTGTACCAGCAGGAAATGATTTCCTGGGGAATAGAGAAAAGTGGCTATGCTGGTAGTGATGTCCCCCCGCGCAGTGGGCTGCCTCATGCTCCTGGACACTGTTGTGCATTTGGGCAATATCAGCACTGTGCCTTTAGACCCATGGCCTATGCTTTAATCCAGGTCTAACAAGAACTGATATTCTTAAATAGTTTTTTATTATTTATTTTTATAACTTCTCGTTTAACTTTAAGCAATGTATTTGTTTTTAACACGTGAGCTTAAGGACAGTTTCCCATAAGCTCCTAGTAGCACCACCAGCCAGGAGGAGGCCTGCAGCCCAAGTCAGGCCTGGATGGAGCTGCAGCTCTGCCTTGCGGAGCTTTAGGTAAGGTGCTCCCCTCTGCTGGCTGCTTCCTGCAAAGCCTTTGCACAGGGACTCCTGCTTTGGGAGCACTGAAACTGCTGCTTTTGATTAGCACCGTGGCAGAAGCACCACGCAGTCTTCTCTTGGGCATTTATCCGACTGAAATTTTGGAGGACAGGAAAAAAAAATAAAGATTCTGTCAAGAGATGCCTTGGTGTGTAAAATAAACATTTTTGTTAGCTTCGTTTTTAGATGGAAATTCCTGCAAGTATTGTTGTATAAATTGAAAAGATTCTTCAAAAAATGTCAAAATTTAATCTCCAAATGAAAATTTCATTTTAAAACTTTCTCTGGTTATATCTGGTCTTGGAACATTTTCAAATGCAGATATTACAGTTGGCAGTAAAATTAAAATTGTCAAACTTCATCCAGCCCTAGCAAGATTCCGRATTTCCATGAACGTCTGCAACTTCACAGCACAGGAAGTGTCACGTGCTCTGCCTTCAGGGCGCTGGATTCCGTCGTATAAGAAGTTCCTTCCAGTTTACTATTCCCGAGATGCAAGTAATGATGACACTGATTCTATCTGGATGGATGGTTATGCTCTTAAATGTTAGGCCGTCCTTTTGAGTTCGCATCATCCTGTTTCACTGTAGAACAGCAGTGCGGCATGCAGGGGAGGTGCTAGCAATAAAGGGTTAACAAAAAAATACCAAAAAAACCCCACACAGGAACCCAGCCCCACTGAGGCTGAAAGGTCCTGTGAGGGAAGGTCTGTTTGACATGGTTTCTGATCTTTGGCTTCTGCATTCCCTCCCTTCTCCCCTCCTCCTCCTCTGTCCAGCTCTTCATGAAGATGTTGGGACTGGATCAATGGACCAAGGGCAGGAGGCTGCCTRGGTCCCGTGGTCCTGGATGGGGTTGCCCATGATGATGGAGGAGACCCTGGTTCCGTGTTAAAGGCTGCTGCTAATCCTTCTTCCCTATTAAGGCTCTGACACCAAGGAACAAACTTATTTCCTCGTGTTTTGACAGAAGATGAACAATAGTGTTTGCAGAAGCAATTTGGGAGAGCATAAAAGCTGTCAGCACAACTGGAGGTGCCTCTGGATGTGCGTTCCCATGGGAAGTGGCGCCTGTGGAAGGTATCTGCTCTGTGCTGACCACGTGTGTCCATGTGGTCTGGGGAAAGGACAGCGTCTGGAGGTCACCGTCTAGATTCCTCATTCTGGTTAGTCCTGGTGATGCGACAGCTTTACCTGGTGCCTGACAGCAAGTTTATCTTCAGGGAAAAGGTCCAAGACCGACACTGATCCCTGGCTGCCCTGTGCCGTGTATGGCCATTTCCATCTCTGCCACAGGGCCTTCCAAAGGCCTCTGTTTCGATGAGGCAGCCTGTTGCAATTGCTGTGCTCTCCTGGAAATGGCCCTGCCAGGTGCCAGGAGGCAGCCTGTTTCGCTTCTAAACAAACTAGGAGCATTTTTTCTGCACAAGAAAGGGCTCCACAAGACTCAGTGAGAAAAAAGACACAAAAACCGGAGCTCAGACGCAGCCAGGGCGGCTGTGCAGCTCCTGGAGCTGCCGAGCGCGTAGGAGCCGCGGTGCATCCCTGGTCCCCAGCCTGGTCTCCTGTTTGCCTCACAGTCCTTGCTGTGGTGGGTGACTTTCGCTGCTCAGTTTGAGGCCTCAACAGCCTCCTTGCCCCTTCTGGCTGCAGGTCATGTAGCTGTTTGGTACATCCACTTCTTCCCAGCAAGGGTTCAGGCACAAGGAAGGGATGGGGGCAGCTTCAGGAAGCTCAGGCAGGTTGGAAGTGAGTGCATGGCTATGGATAAATTCTTACTATTTGCAAATTACTTTAATATTCCAGGCTGAAAGCCGTTACTTGGGTATGAAATATATTATGTTCTGTTGCAAAGCAACAATAAGGAAAAAAAAGTGTTTTTAATTGTGTGCTGTTTGGGCAATCGGTTTCTCTTAGGAATACAAATAAAGATCACAGTTTTTCACATTATTTGAAAGAGGTAGCTGGTAGCAGCATGAAAGAAAAATATCTTAGGAAATTCAAGCACCGTCATCTAAAGAGAAAATACTTCAGCTCTTAGCTTTTTATCTTTCCTTTTCAGCTCTCAGTTCCTTCCCCCTGTGTCCTGCAGACAGCATCCCTGTGATACTGTAGTCTGCAGCCCTGCTTGCCTGGAGAAATGCCCCCCTTCCCAATACCCAAGCTTTTGTTTTCTCACATCGGTGGGTCTATATTAAGGAGTGGGTGGTAGAGGGAAGGATATTATTTGACAGCTAATATTGTAAATGCTGTCTAATATGGTTTGTATACGGGAACAGTAATAGCTACTGCTGCTGTGGTTTCGTTGCTGCAGGGAAAATGCAATAAATAGGAATTTCAGAGGAAGATCTGATGATGAAGGGTACTGAGATCTCATTTGTTTCTTTTTTGCTGCCACTGTTAAATCTCCCTTCTCATATTAATGGAATAAAGGACAGTTCTACACAGATCCTGGCATGCTACAGGTGTACTGTAGGAAAGGTGTCCTCGTTTGCCTTAAAACTCATCCTTATGGTCCTCTGTGGAAAACCATGATGTGTTTTATAATGACTTGCATTTCAAGATCTTAAAGCACACTTAAGTGACTAACTACTCGCCCCTTTGCTGCCATATGGCAAGTCTACACTGCTGTTCTCCTTCAGTAGGTGAAGAAGGTGAGCTGCTCCGTAACCACATGTAAGCCAGTAGCAAAATGAAGAAGGATGCACTTTTTCTGACCTTGCCTGCTCTATCCACTAGGCTGTACTTTCTTCCTGAAACATGAGCAGTCTCTGCATCTGTCATGTTTGTTCTGATGCTCAGAGCTTCATGTTCTCCCTCTTTGCCTCTTTCTTTTTCAAGGCACCCAAGCATGTCAAAGACATATATTAAGGAACAAGCCTGTAAGGGAATAAGATGCAGCTTCTTTGCTTATTAAAATAAAAGAATGCATTTAGTGCATGCTTTGGGAGTAGAAGAAGGAAAAAAAGATAGTGCTTTCACTGCTCTGCTTGTATACCTTGTGTTTCTTGGATACCCTTGGAGGAAGCTGTTTCCTAGAAATGTTCCCCTATGATACAGATATCATATGGGATAACAGGACACAAAACCACTTTTCTAGTATAATATTTTCCACTTATGGATTATTTGATTAGCCAGAAAGTTATGCTAGGAGGCTTAGAGCTGTGCTGKATGCCCTCTTCAACTGATGACCTTTTGTCAACTTGTCCATCACCATAGACCATATATTTCCAAGTATTTGTGGAAAGGACCAGTGGGGCTTCTTGGCTGGGTAAGAGCCCTGTGTGGGTGTCATGAGCAGCATCATTTTCCCCAGGGTTACCTGGCTTCTTTACCAGGACCAAGACATTTCTGTGTAGGTTTTTAGTCAAGCATTTCTGCAGAGAGAAGGGGAAGCAAAAGGCTCTTCCTTGAGCGATAGCACTACTCGGACTCAGGCAGATGGTTAAAAGGTATTTTCCTCTTACTCCTGGGATGAATAGYGAAATTTGCATGTTTAAGGACTGTTCACATCCAAATTGGACTCTGGGGAGTTGTCTGCCAGAATTTAACCTTCTTCTCCTCAGTGCCAAATGTACCTATGTACTCTGCCTGATCTTTCCATAGATTCTTAATATAACCTRTGTCATATGCCTACATATCTCTCTATAATCACACAACCACAACATCTTTTTCACCCCTCTCTCTAGTTTCTTGAATCCAATCAGTCATTCTGCCAAATGAACATTTCTATGTGAGCCAATGTGCGTGTTTTAATAAGCAAATCTCTCTGCAGCTCTGGTCTCTTTCTAGGAGAATTTTTCCTATCAACAACCTGCACTAGCTGGCTAAGGGTATCCTGCTGCCTCTGTTGCTAGATCCTCTATTCCTGGAAGCATGGAATGTTAGTAAAATAAATTAAAGGGAGTCCACATAATCTAATTTCTATTTAAGCTAGGTAAGACAAGTTCTGTTTCTTTGACCAGAGTGCAACATGTTGTGGAGAGACTTTTCCATTTTTTTTTGTCAGAATCCCCCAAACTCAGTGTGCTGAGCTCTGTGCCCAAGGAGGCCCATCCTCGGCCTCCACCCAGGTTCTCCTGTGGTGACTCTGCCTGCTCTGTCCCCAGTGCAGAGCCTGGACCATGGCTCATCCCCTGCGCTGCGGCATTCGAACCTGGGAAAACCCTGTGTTTGAGACAGCTGTGATCCGACTAGTCTCATCCCCTCACTGATGTGCAGCCCCTTCTGTTGGTTTTGGTTTATTTTACTGTAATTTTAGGGCTTGACTGCCTCTGCTGACAAGTCTGAAGGATCGCAGCTGCTGTTTTTCCCATTCTGACCGATTATTTTCAAGTCTCCGATGTGCTCCTGGATCCTCCTTTGCTCCTTCCCATGCCGGCAGCGGGGAATGTCTAACTGAGCGCAGCAGTGCTGAGCGCATCTCTGCAAGGCTCTTCAGCGTGACCTGCTCCAAGTTCCTGCTCAGCCCCAGCACGCAGCTGATCTCAGCGCATGGCTGCGGATGCAGCAGGGTTAGCAAGGAGTGGGCTTGCCCTGCGCACACACGGGATGCGGAGGCCCAGATGGTGTGCTTGATTGCTCTGGCCAGTCCTGGCACCATTCTGCTCCGGAGGGAATTCAGTGAGGAATGGCGTGCCAGGGACTGTTCCTCCCCAGCATCTCCAGAGCATTTCAGCTGTACCCACTGATCAACACATTAGGCCTATCCCAAACATCCCCAAGAAAAAGTGGCTTTGGTGCTGTGGCTGCCCTTGAGGTTCCCAGCTGGGCTTTGGCATCCGGATGGCATTGGGAGAGCCCCATTACAAGTGGCTCTCCCAATTACAAGGGCACAGTTCATTTGCAAAAGCAGTTAAATTCTGCTCAGGAGCATGGCTGTGCTGCTTCCAGCTGACAGAGCTCCAGATGCCTGGACACGCTCTCCTGGTGATTCTCTTGGCCGTGTATCTGGAGCTGGGCAGAGTTTTTAGGGCTGATCCCTATTTGCAGTCCAAAGGGAAGACCCAAAGCTCAYCCACAGGTGTGCAGCCTGTGCTTTCCCGTGTGTTCCTCTGAACATCAGAGGAATGCAGATGACCCGGTGGCAAGATGGGGACKCACGGCAGGTTGTGCAGGATCCGGCTGCACTGGTGGGATCCAGTGGGACTTGGATTTGCCCCTGCTTTGCAGCACCTGGTCTCAGGAGGAAACCTGCAATTTCTTGTTCATGTAGCAGAGGGGTGGCTGGCACACAAACTCATAGAGGTACTTGCTGCACTCCCTCTACCCCTAACCAGATGGAGTTTTAAGTGATAGAAATGCTAGAGAAAGAACATTTTTTAGTAGGGGCTGCTGCAGCTAGAAATACACTTGAGATTATTGAGGTAGTTGAAATTTTAAAGCCCTCTGTTCAGACAAGCCTAGGAAGGCAGTCTCCATTTGGGCTAAAATTTGTCAGTTTCTGCCCTGAAATCAAGCCTTTTTTTTTTTTTTTTTTTTTTTTTTTTTTTTTTTTTTTTCCTCTGTTCTTTTCATGTTCCATCCTGTCAAATGAGAGATGAGCTAATTTAGTTATTTTTGAGGAAAATAGAGGCGGGGGGAGGGGCAAAGTCTTCTATGTGGTGTTGGTGTTAGTTTTCTTAAGCTGTTTTTCAGCAGGAGCAACAGATATTTGAAAGCTGTGATTTAGGATGGAAATGCCCCTCACTGAAGAATGTGTGCCTTTTTTTTTTTTTTTCCAGGGGAAATTGTGTTTTATTTGTCCATGTATTAGCACTAAAAACTACATACCGAGGCTGCACCATGGAATGTTTTTTGCTAGGTTTAAATGTGCATCTCAGGAATGAGGTGTTCGTGAGCGAACAACTCCACTCTGCAGTCAACTGGGTAGGCCTCCAAAGGGCTTTAAAACAGCATGGACTGCTTTTCATATGGCTTGAAAACCTTCAGGTAAGGAAAGTGTATCCCAAAGTGCCTGCTATTCCACCACTCAAAATGCCTCTGTTGCCTGGGGAATACGCTCAGCTCTAAAAGTCAGGAGGGCACCAATCCTATTTCCAGATCTGTGCTTCATAATTTTCTGTACTTCACAGCTCCTACTTAGTGAGTCTGGCTTATGCTGAACTGGCTATTTGAATTTGAGAGCTGTAGTTCATTACAGAAATAGCCTCCACCGAGGAACGGTCTGTGGCTGTGATCCAAAGGTAACTGTTTTTTATTTTACCAGCTTAAGAGTTTTAGCAAATCACACGCAGAGCATGTAGAGCAGAGACGCATTAACGCAACCGCTGAGAATGGTCATGCTCAGGAACTACGTGCCTTGGCTGAGGCCACATGCAGGCTGAAGACCCTCATGTCCTCAGAAGAGACCCCAAAAAGCTGGGACCCACTTTTCAAACCTAAAATGTGGACAGAGGTGGCAGCATCCGGGTGTTCTTTAGCAAAGGAGGTTGAAATGGGAGCGGTCTGTGTGTTGAGTAGATTTTTTCTCCTCAATATTTGTTGTTAAAAAGCAAGCAGATTAAAATAACACCATGGGAAACCAAGTGGCAAAGCAGACATTTTGCATTTGAATCTGAAGGGCTGCGCTGTGGTCCTGTGCCATGTATGTGTTCCAAGGCTCCCTGTTGAGCAGCAGGGAAGCGGGATGCAGTGCGTTGCTCCAGGCAGACCTCCTCACTGGCTTCTCCCTCCGCTCTTCGGGCAGCTGGATCCGCTCTCACCCACATCGGGACAGGCAGGAGGGCTGGGAGAGGGGCGTAGGAGCAGGTGGCCTCCGTCCCCATCAGCTGGAGGCCCGGGGGCAGTTTGCAGCTAGCCCTGCAAGGCGATAATCATGCGCGGGATAATGGCTTGTTTCGGGTTAATAGATCCTGACAGCCTAATTTCCCCTGGTGAAAATAAAAGGGAATAAATCTCACAAATAGTGTAAAATCAATAGCCATCTGTGAAGGTGCCGACAAGAAGACCCTATCCACGGTGCATTTTTTTTTTCCTGAATTGCACATTTCACACTGCAAATGGATGGGTTCCCTGTAGCCCTGCTAGGGCTTGGTAATCTCCTTTCCGTCATGCCTGTGTCTTCACTGTTTGCATTTTCCTTGCTAGCCTTTGAAAAGAAAAACATATTGGTCTGGTAGGAGGGGAATAGTTCTTTTTTCCAGGGAAAATTCCCAGTGCTCGTGATTCTTGGGGGGTTCAGGGTCTGTACTGCCCTCTCCTCATACACCTGCATGGATGGTCTTGCTGTGAGTCTGTGTTTGTGAACAGCTAGGTAATGGGATCTTGCCCCTCCTAAATAACCCAGCCATGAAAAGGAATAAAACTTTGGGTTTTGTTTCCTGGATCCAGGCACTCTTGGATAGAGGCAAATGAACTTATTTCCACAGCCAGCTCCAAGTCCCTTCTTATTTCTTCCTGCTGAGCAGGTGGCAGTCTGCGTTGCCTCTGCAATCCAGGCCCTGTCCTGGGCCTCACGTGGCTGCCTCTGCCACAGGTGTCCTGCCTGGTGCTGAACACACCTCCTGGCCCCAGTTTTTCTTATATCAGATTTCCCATTCCCTTCCTTTCTCCTTTTCCATGCTTTTGTCACTTTATTTTTGCACCACGCACACTTGGCAAACCAGGCTCGCTCTCTGATACGTGTGCAGACCGGGTGTCCATGCACTGCCAACCCGTTCTGGCCTTGCCTGCCCTACAGATGTGCTCTGGGGGAGGTCTGCAAGGGTTTCTCCCCCAGCACATCTGCCGCTTTACAGCGCCCATGACCTGATGCAGCACCTTTCCCTCCCTGGTTAGCAGCCAGAGGCTCCAGGGAGGCACTTTGCATAACGAACAACTCAAAGCCTTGACCTGCATTCCCAAGAGGCGGAGACAGGGTTCTTCCTTCTGAGTTTATCCCACAAGTAGGGGCTGAAAGTACTTTCAGACAGGCTCCTCATCCTTCGCTGTAGTCTCTTTCTTTCCTCAAAAGGGAGGGAGTCCCCTTCCCCTCTCTCCCGTTGGGAATTCTGCTGATTTCAAGCGATACCAAATGCAGAGCAACACTAATGAATTTATGCACAGGCGTCTAATTTAAATACCAAAGGCAGATAGTTGAGGCTTCCTTATAACACTCTCCTTTTTCTTTTTTCTTTCTTTTTTTTTTTTTTTTTTTTTTTTTTTTTTTTTTTTTTTCCCAAGGTTTTTATTTTTCGTTTTTTTTTTTTTTTTAGTAAGAATCAAGTTTTTATTTTTTTTTTTTTTTTTTTTTTTTTTTTGATAAAAAAATTTAGAGGGGGGGGGGGGGGGGGTGGGGGTGCACTGGAGTTCCACCTCTTCCCTGTGCAAGATAAACAGAGATCAGCGTGCTGCAGGCAGGCCGTGTTTACAGAGAGGAGGCCTGACATCAGGCCAAGCTGAGAATCCCCTGCTGACTCCTATTCATAGTATGTGTTTTCCTCTGCAGGAGTAACTAATGAAATAAACATAATATTTAATAATAATGATAATAGCTGGCACATATAGGGTGCTTTTTTGGGGGTGGGGGGGTTGTTGAAGATTACAGAGCTCCCTTCTTACTCATGTATTTACATTTTGCAGAAATGTGGGTTGGAGACAGCACAATATTTTCCAGAAGTCATCTGTTAGATTAGTGCCAGCCCTGGGAATTGGGAACGTCACTGATGAGCTTCAGCAATAATAAGCAGCTGTTACAGTGACATTTTTGTGGAGGAAGGAGTGGGCATCAGGTGGCTCTGGTCCCTTGCAGCAAGGCGTGGGGCTCCTAGCTGGAACTGCTGCTTTTGGGCTGGGCAGGCAGTGGGAAAAGGTCATCCTTGTGCCAGGCAATTTGTGTCTCAGTGGAAGGGGTGGAAGGAAAATAGATGTCCACAAAAGGACACAGATCCCTCAGCCTCTCAAATCTCAGGTTGTGAGTGAGACCTGCACCACACACATGTGTGGCACGTGTTGGACATGTCTGTGCCTGGTGCATGGGATCCAGAAGCAGAAGAGAGGCCATGACTGTGCTGCTAAAGCGTGGGATGGAAGTGCTGGGAAGGGACAGCTTGAGGGGGAAAGGGAGAGCGAGTCTCGCGCTCGCCGTGTGGAACTTGGCAGATGTGTTAAGTCGTTCGTCTGAAGTCATTCRGCAGGTCAGCAGCAGAGCCAGGAACAGAATCCAAGTCTCCCGGACTCCCAGGCCGGCRCCGTATCTCGCAAACCATATTGCCACTCTTAAATTACTTCAGAACTTCTATGGAAGGTGCCATGGGATCTTGCACTCTGCCACCCTGCCAGCTCTTTGACGTGGCCAAGCAAGGTGCTTTTTCATCATTGCGGCATATTTGGAAGTCTGTGACAGGTCAATCTGAAACTCTTTGCATAAGTATTAAAAATGAGTTTCCTGAATTGTGAGGGCTTTTTGCTGCTGTAGGCAAAGGCAGAACTGTGATGCTAGAGATAAAATGAGTTACACTGAAAGCTGTAGCTTTCAAGATGACTTTCATATTTAGAAACAAAACAAAACAAAAAAGCTTAAATGTAAATCAGGCAGTCTTGTGTATTTATTTGTTTATGATTTAGGAAGTACAGTATAAATACACAGTGCTTTACAATCACCTGAAAAAAAAGAAGATCTAGGAAACTTTTGCCCATATTCTGACTCATACGTTATGCTCTGTAACAATGAAAAGTCATGCAGACCTGTCCAGTGTGGAAATTGGGCCTGGGAGGTAAAACAAGGGCCTGAGCCAAAAAGTCTTCTGAAGTCAATCTTTGTCAGGAGAGGTGAAGCATCGGAACAGGCTACTCAGGGAGGAGGTCGAGTTACCGTCCCTGGCAGTGTTCAAGAAACGTGTAGATGAGGCACTTAGGGACATGGGTTAGTGGGGATGGTGGTAGTGGGTTTGCAGTTGGACTTGGTGATCTTGGGAGTTCTTCTCCAACCCTAATGATTCTGTGATTCTATTGGGGTTTCATTCGCACCCCAAGTGTGTTTTTCTCTCCTCGTCACTCCTGGTTATGTTCTAACTGTAGCTCTGGGTGAAATCTCAGCCCAGCTCTCTGGCTTCTTGACCCAGGCCACCAGGTAAAGCGGGAGCCACCGGGCCACAGCGGGAGCTGTGCTCCCACTCTCACCACCTCAGCGGGGACTGTCTTCATACGAGGGATCTCCWCCAACATGATGCTGCTTCCCATGCATTGCCTTTTCTTTTTAGATGTCCCATAAAGGTTCTCTGGGAAACCTAACCACAGCCACGTGCAAGGTGCAACGCGCGTAATTGTGGGGATAATTTAAAGAGGCTTGACACGTTGCTGTATSAATAGATTGCAGTAACCTAGAGCATGAACTGTGGTCTCTCCAGCACTGCAGGGAGAGCAGTTTGGAGCATGTTGATTTTTCCTCAAGCAGCCTGCGTTGTGCTCGGCCAGTTTTTCATATGAGCCGTGGGATTTTTGGCCATGGCCGGTGTTGAGTGCTGCAGTGCGAGACGGCAGAGGCTGAGTGCACCCACGGGCAAGGGGCTGAGCTGCTGCCCTCCCGGTGCGCCCAAGTCACCCCCGACGCTGCTAGGAGCAGGACAAAGCCTGGCGCTCTCGGTGCCGCCCTGCTGCTGCTTCCCCTGCTTCGCAGAAATAACAGGGATTCACAGATTGCASGTTGGGATAACTACATGCTACGTCTAAATCTCCTCAGGAACTCAGGGGTGAAATGAATTTTGCATGTATAGGACACTGCTATTATTGTTTCTAACAGGAAAATAAGCTCAGGGCTGCAAGCAAAATAAGCAGAAATAAATACTAAAACATCAAGAGAAGCTAAAATAGTGCTCCTGGCGTGGGACCCATCACAGGATTTTGCTATCTTAAAGATTCTCTTTTACGTTTTAAATGAGTATTTTTCTTGATCTGATATTTATTATTTAATATTTAAACATGCTCGATACATTCTGAAATTAAAATAACTTCTAGCCTCACCAAGGGCAAGCACCAGCATTACATGGACAAAAAGCGTGGAGAAGAGGCAGTGTCAGTACAAACGGCAGCGTTCCCCATTGCAGCAGACACAGGTCAGGCTGCTCTCTGTGCTGACACCAGCTATGCTGGGGACTGACTTTGCTCAAGATGCACGAGTCTTTCCTCCTGCCCTCTGTTAGTGTTAGAGTGCAATGGAAACACATGGAGAGCCAGCACAGCCGTCTGGTGGTTTGGACAAGGATGGGTGTCTGTGCTAAGGCGGAGCCGAGAAGGTTCAATGGTGACACCTAACTTGAAACCTATGGGACCTATGACTTTAATAAGTCGTTTTGGTGTCCTRCAGTTTTACTCAGTGGAACAGGAAAGTCAGTCAGATGTAATGTGTGCTCTAGGTAACTCCTTTTTATGAGTCATAATGTGGCAAGAGCTTTATGTCACGGAGCAGCTTGGTGAGACGCAGAAGCACCATGCGTGCTAGTGCCTGCTCTTCACCTTTCTTCTCCAACTCTACTTTCCAGCCTTTGCCCTTTATTTAAGTGTTTAGGATTAGAATCAGGATTTGCAGATGCCTGTTTGGCGTGGCTGCTTTGCTTAACCACTGCCTTYGGAAGGCAAAGGAAAAGCTGCATGCAAAAGGAACAAGATTTGGTCCATACAGCTGTGCTGTGGGAATGGGGAACACTTCACCACCATTCCAGGGAGCACTTTGGCAGAGTCACAACCATCTGCCATCACTGACCTGGAGCAGACATCATTTCCCAGCTCATTCCTCTTTCCTGTGGTGGTAGATCTAGGCAGATGGGGAAGGATGGGCCTGTGATKGTTTGTCCACTTAGGGGGAGCCCAGGGATGTGGGATGTGCTGCAGGTTGCAGCTTCACCACAGTGAAAATGCAGCCAGAGGGACTAAGTGAGGATGTGTTTTTATACCTTTTGCATAGCTACTAGGAAGTATTTTTAAAAGCAGTGTGTGTCCCTGCTTCAATCCAGGGTTGAGCATTCTCCAGATGCACGGTGGGGTGCACAAAGGAGCCAAGGGGAGAAACCCAAAGGAGAATAATGAAGCGCTCAGCAGCCAAAATTCATAAAGCTCTAAGAGCTGGGAGAGTGAGAGACTGCTGTCTGTTCTAGGAGAAAACAAAAAAAAAAACAAACAAACAAAAAAAAAAAACAGTAAACAGTGGTCACAGAAAGACTATTGTTCATTAATATTGCACAAGATTCAAAGAAACGAGGAAATTTTGGTTTGAAATCCATGTGGCTGAATTCAAACTTTAAATCTCCAAGCACATGGAGGCTCTGGGGATGTTTAGATTCTGAATTTGAAGCCATGCTTTATAACTGAGATRCAGATTCAAATCCCTGTGTGCTTGGTAGAATCTGAAATTTGGAGTGAGCCTCACAGCTCAGAAGCTTCCCTGCACATTTGCAAATGTTTTTCCTGTTTTTTTCTTAATGTGATCTATCTGTGATTCTACTTCTCTCCCAATGGTTCTTCAGCAGACTTTGCCATGTTCTTTGCACTGTATTTAGAAGAAGTCAGAATAAAAACTTGCACTAACGTAAGTGTGAGGAGAACTCTGGAAAAGCACTTGAATTTTTAATAGTATGTTAAGAGGGAGCTCATGAGACTGTTTCCCCACCACGTAGCCACAAAACTGAAAGTCAWGCAGATTTTTTACTAGTTAGCTCCAAAGCTTATTGCAAACTGCTATTACTACAGCCTTGATGAAATACGGTAGCAAAGCGTACTAATGGTGGTGCATATTAGCRAATTAAATCTAAAGCAGCCCTCATAGTGACCATGGGAACCGCAGGTCCATGTTCATTCTCCRCTGAGATCTTTTTCAATATGCCAATTTGACCTATGTGTGCTAGAAGACCCTAGGACAAATGTCTTTAACATACAAAGTTAAATTTGATCATGCAGAAGTCAGGACAAGATCTTCTTTTCCTTCTCATCTTGCACTGTAGTTTATGGTTGGCTGTGTGAAGCATCGGACAGCAGCGCGATTCAGAACTAAGGAACTAGCGACCTCAGCAAATCATAAAGAAGAAACTGCAGGTCATTCATTTGCGAATGACTGAGAGCAGAGAGAGTTCGTTTTTATCTATCCCAGATCTTCATTTTCCTGATTGTCCCCACTTTTGTCAGGGATTTTCTTTTGATCACTGTCTCTAGCCTGTCACTCTCTCCATGGCCTGAGGTGGTGCTTAATGCCCTGTTTCCATGGCTGGTCTGGATGACTTTGCTATAACCTAAATTGAGAGGAATCAACATATGCTCTGTTAATACTCAACTATTCTAAAATGCTCTTTCGCTAAATACATTATAGCAAATGGTTATGGCACCTTTTAAGGGTACTCTTCAAAATATTTTGTTCTCTTTTGCATTGCTCTGGGAATTATAATGCTAATAATTTATGAGCAGAAGTTGTGGAGTGGTAGTAAAAATATTCAGCAGCATTTTGCAAAACTTAATTTCAGTTCATGTTTGTTCTGCTTCTATCCTTTATGCAGATTTTTGCCTATAAATTTGATTTTGGTACCTGTTGACAAAATTTATTTTGTCTTGAAAGGAAACACAATTTCTCCATAGATACAAATAACAGAATTCCATTTCTTTCCAATTACTGTCATCAAAATTCTTCCTGTTTCTTATTAGCAATTGCATTCACCTTATTCAGAGAACTGAGACAGCTCCATGGGAATAAAGTGATCAATCACATCAGCACAACACTTGGGTAAAAAAACTTGGGTCATTTAATAAGCACTTCTGGTCAGAAAGGCTGCAACTAAACCTTTGTTCATCAGCATTGAACAGCAAACATATTTTTAGACCATAGTCTTTTTCAACTGTAAAGAGATTACCAATTCCTAAATGAATTATTTACTTTGAATAAGTCACTTCCCCTGCATCCTCSTACATACCCTCAAGTATCCATCAAAGGACATACAAGTATCCAGTGTTGTCAGCGGTCATTGCTTAATGCTGTTAATGATTTCAGTGGATTCTGTGGGTTGTATCCTCTTCCCTTCCATCTTTGCAGCTCTTTGAAAGTGCATTCTGTATTCTATGTCCTGTGTAAAGTAATAGCGATAGACCGGCTGAACTGGACTTTGTTACATACGTAGACTTTATAAGCCCTAATACTGATATAATGAACAGAATTAATTGCTTTTGACCTATGCCATAAAAATTTGTCTCTTTGCCCCGTTAAAGATACTGATATTCCCATCTGTCTAGTAGGTGATAACTAAGATGTCTGGGTAGCCATGTACTAATCTCAGTAGTCATAGAATCATAGAATCATAGAATGCTTAAGGTTGGAAGGGACCTCAGAGGTCTAGTCCAACCCCCCTGCTCACGCAGGGTCACCTAGAGCACGTGGCACAGGGCTGCATCCAAGYGGGTTTTAAAGATCTCCAAAGAAGGAGACTCCACAACCTCTCTGGGCAGCCTGTTCCAGGGCTCTAGTCAGATGGGTTGAGCCAGCAAGTGGCATCCCTAAACTCTGAGCACCTCCTCAGCTGGCATACAGGCTTGTGTGGTGGTTATCAAGATTATCACCTTCTGAGCATGGGTTTAGTTCTGACCTGTTGGGTCTTCAGGTGTCCCCTGAAGAGTTTACCAGTTTGCACTGGTAGCAATAGCTGCTGCAGTGGTGGCAAACGTGGTGGGGTGGGAGATCAGCAAATCTTAACAGCTACATTCACACAAGCAGAGCTGATAAAAATCCCCTGGCAGACTCCCACCTGGCTTCTGTTTGGTTTCCAAGAGCTAAGTTGAGCCAATGTGACTTTAAACCTTTTCTCRGGATAGATTTCTGTACTTTTTCCTTGCCTTCCTTGGTGTGCATCACTTCCAAGCGCCAAAGTGACAAAATCAGGAAAACATTCCTCTCTTTCATTTTCCTCCTCCTTTTGTGGTTGTTTCTTGTATTTTGGGTTCTTGTATTCTTGTATTTGGGTTTCTTGTATTTTGGGTTCCCTCATGAGGCTGGAATCCCTCCTGCTCTCCTGCACATGATCTCTCCTCTGCAGCGGAATATCTGTGGCATCCTTTATCTTTCTACTGAGTGGGTGATGAGCAAAATTTACCTTTAAAATTTGCTGTCTTACTTGATTGCAACATCTTGGCCAGCACGGTTGGCTGATCAAGTTGCCTCACCAGCTTGCTTGTTGTTTAATTACCGGGTTATCAAAGTGGATTTTTTTTTTTCCTGATTTGACTGTCATTTTGGCTTAAAATGTTTCTTCTAGCAGAAAATTACCAAGGTTTATGCCTCTTCTTTTTTCAACCCAGTCTTGCCAGTCTTATAATATCGTTTAAAGACAGAGATCTAAGACAAAAGGCAWGCAAGCCTCTCGCACACAAGCTGTTTGCACTCTGCAAGCAAGTCTCCCATATCAAGCAGAGCTTAGACACAAGGAAAGCAGATCTTCACTGTTTTTATTAATAAAAAAGAAGAAAAACAATTGACTCYCTTGAGCAAAAGAGAGGCCATGCCGGCCAGAATGAGTCTGGAGGCTGAGAGGAAGCAGGAAGACTTGCTTCCTTTTCTATTTTGCAGTGGACTACAGTTTTTATTGCGATAATGGCATAGCAGGATGCCTTCCAGTCTTGCTTTCCTCTCTTGTTTCATCTGTTTTTAGTCAGTGATGGCTAATGTAAGTGCTGGCCCTTTTCTTCAGGATGGCCGGTCTGGGCACGCAGTGGTTAACATGAAAGGATGGAACCGAGTAAATAAATTGCCTAATTGCTGCTGCTGGCTGCCAGAGCGCTCCGGGCAYGGCGAGCCGTGTGTGCGTCCCTCGTTTCTGCAGGAATAGCTGGCTTCATTCATSAGCTGCTTTGTGTCTGATGAAAGGAGGAGGGTCTCAAAGAAGACCTCAAACAGGCGCTGAGATTTGTGGCAATATTTTTGCTTGGAGGCCTTCTTTGAGCCATGAGGAGTCAAAGAATAGCAGCGCACGGGGTTAGTAGAACAGCTAAACCTTTGTTCTGCATTTTCAGGAGCAAAAAGGAGGTCATTGCCCTTAACCTTATTTTCTATTCCTAGCCAGTGATTTTGTTAACTCTTAACATTTTCAGTGTGCATTTGCTGCAGCATCCATCTTCCTCACAGCTCATTTTTCAAACTCAGTGAAATAAAAGGCTGGGAAGGGGGGAGAGAGATTTTAATTTGTAGCCGAGGGGAAAGTATTATCTCTAAGATGAGTTTGGAGAAAGTAAGAATTTAAAATGAGCTGGCTTTGTAAGGATGCTGACTGCTTATAAATTACCCTTTTTTCTCTTCGGATGCTCTTTGACATGTGAAGAGCTTTGCCCTAGAAGTGTGCAAATGCCTCTGGTAGCGAACACACACTGAAGCAGGAAGGTGCTGAGGCTACAGGTATGCGGCTTCTCCTCCTCCTTGTGCTCAAACTGTGTGAGGAAGGAGCTGATAATCTTTGTTCCTAGTGYGCTACTTTCCCCTCCATCTCTTCCCTTGGTTTGTAATGACTTTAGTGTAGACCTTGTATCCCCACACACCAAGCCCTGTGCTTTTCTGCAGATTGAGGACAGCACAGGCAACAGAAATGCACATTTCTGCCTCCCACCAGGTTACTYTGCCAGCTTAAGTGCAAGATAAAAGGTGAGAAGCTAATTTGATTTTCAGAGCTGCTTTTGATTTGGGGCRATAGCAATTGTTTCAAATGGCTGCACTATTTTCTAATTATGTATTTGGCTTATTTATTTTTTGTGACATGGACTGTTGTGAAACCAATAACTCTTTCCTCACAGTCTACTAAAAATCAAAGTCATCAAAATGGAATAGCTTTCATCTCATATTGTGATGATTTGGATTTTCTGGTGACCTCAGATAAAAAGCCTGTTCTGCCATTACCATTCAGCTGATTTATGCTGTCCTTTGTTCTTGCGTCATCTTCATGTTCAGAATTCACAGATAAAGATTTTCTTTATGTGAGGTGATGATGTGGATGCAGAAAGGTTACGGGGGAAATGCTGAGGGTGAGCTCACCTGCTGCTGCTTGTAACAGTGAAAACAAACGAGTTGAAAGAATAAAAAGATTATAAGGAACAAAACCAAGCCTGAACTGGAAAGCCTGGGGATGGATTTGAGATATTCCAGGTCTGTGTGGGACTTTGAACATGGTTTTGGTATGGGCTTATCTTTAGTGCTCATAAAACAAACATTAATATCATGACATTTGCAAATGCAAAGGGCTTAGCAGCCACAAAGGACATACATTTTGAGTTCTGGGGCCTGGATTTCTTCCACCTCACACTGCAGGGCAATTTCATACCTATTAAGTTCGGGGCAATATAAGGGCTGTTAAATCAGCATTCCTTATTCTTCCACTGCAGGCATTTTACACCTGCTTCATACTCACAATGTGGGGTGCAAATCACTATCCAAGAACAAGGCAATCAAGCCTGGTACCACTTGAGAATTACTTCAATAATTCACAGGTTATTTCGTCGGTGCTCGTGGAAGCATACAGGATTTTACTTAGCACCTTAAGACTCTCTAATCGGAATGTGTGACTCCCTGGCCAAGCTGTCTGCTTTCAGGCTTTAGAAGCTGCGAGCCCATATCCCATTTGGGAGTGAGAACCCGCCACAAAGTCTGCTTTCCTCTGTGTGAAACGAAGGACTAAATTTCCTACATGCGGCTCTTCTTATCAGCGCAAACCACGCTGTACAGGACTACAGCATCTCAGCGGCTCTTTGTAGTGCGGAAGAAAAACGTACAAAGTTGGATTTTTCCAGCAATGGGGCCTGCCTGAGGAGAGCTTTGCGCCACACGAAGGCAAGGGGACAGGCTTTGAACTCCCTGTGCCTTCGCCAGCAGAGCAGGCGTCCCCTCCTGCTCCTCGGCACAGCTCTTTCAAGCMGACATTGAGTTGGACACGGTAGGATGGGAGTATTTGCCTGCCTATCTGCAACGGCCCGGAGATGCTGAGCGGCAGCGTGAATCTGCTGTGCAGCTGGCAGAAAGGAAGCAGTTAATTAGCCTCCTTTATGCCAATGTCAATATGTTTCTATTACAATCACAGGTCCGTGTTGGTACCCTCAGGTGGCTGATTTACATGAAATTTCCTGTGTGCGTTAAGCTTTAAACAATGTCCCGGGTAGCCTAGTGAAAAAGGTGGTTGATGGCTTTTATACGAAAGATTGGAAATTCAGCCCCTGTTGGGACTGTTTTCAGCAACAACACAAAAAATATTAATACCTGTCTTTCTTTCCCTTTGAATAAACAAATCCTTATCACTGTTTTTCCCCTAAACAAAAAGAAATGATCCAAAGTATTTAAGACATACAAAGCCAAGATGCGCTATTTATAAAAAGAGCCAAGGTAGATAAAGAATGATTTATGATGCTCACAGAGCACCTTTCAGCTAGCTGGATCACACGACATTTTGCAAACTGATTCTATACACTCTCTGTGTGTGAGATATAAATGAAGAAAAGTGTAACTTCTTCCAGAACTAAAGTAAACCATATTAACAAAACAAKTGTTTAAGAGATTTTCAGAGCCATTTCCATGAGTTGGAGGCAAAACAAAAAACAGTAGGTAAGATAAATATGCTGTAGTTGAATAGGTCTTGAAGCAGCACTAAAACCTTTAATTTAGGTACCTATGATGTGTTATGTGATGAATGTCTGGCTCTTTGGGTGTACCCTGTTCTACGCCTCCACTACCCAGAAGTTAGTGGAGTTACATTGATTTATGTGGACTAGAAATTCCGGTGTTTCTACATTAACTTTATTTGGACTAAATGAATCCCTGAAAAACACAACCTCTAAGTTTTTTGGCAGGAGTGGGAAACTTGGATAGATTTWCCCTCACAGTTACTGCTGCCTCTGTTCATTGCATGACTTTTGTAGGGACAAACCACACTACTTTATCTCTTTCCAGTGACATCCTACTTTGCTGACCTTGATGTTAAATTGTGGCCCCTACCGAAAGAAGCAGCAATTCTTAATGTAAGGAATGATGTCACTGGATGTTTTCACTTGAAACATGGTAGGCCACTTTCACTGTAGGCTCTCCATTCTGAATGCAGTAGTTCAAAATCCAAGATGTTGCCTGGATTTGCCACTGTTTCTCCATATTTAGGTTTTCTTCTAGCTTTGAAGAAACGTCAGCCCTTCTCCCAGGAACTCTCCTTTTGCTGGAATCAAGGATTAAGTATYTTGTATCACTGGAACTGTTGCTGCAGCTCCTATTCCTATATCTCCTTGCAGTGTTGCAGATCCTCCTGTTTCCCGACTGTGTGAGCTTCCATTGAGCATGGCTTGGTTTTAGAAATGGGTCTGCAAATTGTTCAAATCATGCTTCTGCATGRTTTTATCATATGTGCCAGGGTCAGGACCTTTTATGGACCACAAAAGAATGTGGAAGTCTTGGGTTTTTGATGTTATGATGATTCATGGACAGCAGGTATGTGGTTCAACCTCTCTCTGAGTGTCCTTTGGGTAAGATGACAGTCTGGGAAACCTCTCATCTTCTTAAACCTGAAAGTGTTACTGCCATCAGTGGTTGAGGGTTCTTGTTTCACTTCCTTTTGCAAGCCTGAAAGGAGATTTCTACATACAGGTGGCTGCATYCTGCACAGACTGGTTAGCAGTGCCTGCAAGCAATCCTGGGAATCACTGTGCTTTTAATACACCCGTTCAGCAAGCTGAATAACGGAGGCTCAGTAGGGCTGGATGGGGCATGCAAAGATTATATGGAAATCAATTGCAGAAAGGAGATGAGGACCTGAGAATCCCAACTCAATTCCAGTAACTGCTGGACTGRATCATGGTTAGAGAGATGTGAGGTAATTTACTACCTCATATCATTTAATAGTTGCTTTATGATCAAGTAAAMCAGCCAAGGAACTCAATATTGTGCATGAACTATGAAAAAATGCAGAGACATGGGCTAAGTGGAGTCTTTCATCTTAAGTGTGACTTCATTCAAATCCACGGTGCTTTCAGTGAAAATGTGTCTGTTTTAGTATGTTAACTGATTGTTCTGGAAGTGGAGATGACAAGTAGAGGCTTATAAGGATCCTGAGATATTTAGTTCTCAAAGTGTTGAGAAACAGCTAATACATCTGCTTTTTTTATGCAAAGCATTTGAGAAATATGTCTCTCATTGGTCTTAAGAGATATAATCCGGAAAGAATTCAAGATGAGAGATGACCAGTTGTACTGTTGATCTGTTTGTTCATTGATTAATATGACCTCATAAATAAAGTATGGGAAAGTTTGCTAAATAAATGTGAAATAATATTAATAACCATTATTTCCAGTCCGTAGGCTGTGCATTCATATATATCTGCATATTGCTGAAAGTAAAGGCATGACTTGCAATTTTATATGGAGAAAGGCAGTTAGATATGCTTTGTGTTCACCTCCAAATGTGGCTGGATTTTCCCTTTTAATGCATAGATGAGTGATGGCCRTAGTGCATGAAACTGTATCCAATGACACTCCCACTGCCAGTTAGTAATTTCATTGCTTAGGTGCAGTGTAGTTGTCTTGGAGGTCACATTGAGATCTCTTGAGTAGCTTCTGCCAGTACTATTAAAACTTAAGCAGAGGACAGAAAGAATGCATTTGTCTCCAAATTAATGAAGAGCCATTGATGTGCCCAATGACCTGATATAACTAATAATAGGTASGTAGGTCCATTTTACATTCACTGGAGCTTTCTGTAGTTATATGCCTTGACTTCTATGCATAACTAGTTGTCACAGTCAAATCTTGATATCATGGATACCTGAATAGTCAGATATGTCTGAGATGGATGCAGTGGCAAAAGGATATAGGTTACATTTTTCTTGGCATCATTATTTCAGCACTCAGTGACTCTAAGGTACAAAAAATGGTTATTTTTAAATCCAGATCAGTTCGCAAACTTGTCCCCTACACAGCTCAAACTTTTGTGCTTCCAGAAGAGAGAGGACTATGAAGGAGATGAATGGCTGAAGGACAAGAAGGCAAGGCTAGCTATTGTGATGGACAGTGAGATATATGCCTTTAAAATGCTAGTAGAAGATATTCAGTGTTAGCGAAAGAAAACTCTTTGTGTGTCCTTCCTTGTGCAAGCCTGTGTTGATGAAGCTGAGAATRATGCTAATTATGTTAATTATACAGATGATAATGCACCTTGAAGTTGTCTGTGTTTCATATTGTTTTGTTAGCAATACCAGTAGGCTGGGAAGGAGGAATAGATGTAACCCTTTACGTCCCTGAAAAGATGGGAAAAAAAATACCCACAGTGGCCATTTTTGGTTTGAGAAGAGAGACCATAAACCCTTTTGGAGTAGTTTGAATAAACAGAGGTAGGGTTCCTTTAGTCACAAACATCTAAAACATATATCTAAAGTAAAAGATATCTAAAGGAAGGCAGTATTTGTAGGAAGACAGAATATCCTTTATTAGATCAACTGGTATAGCCGCAAAAATCAACAATTTTTTGAAGCTCAAAATATGTTTGTCTGTTTCTTCCAACACTACTTAYATGCACTGTTTCAAGGATGGTCCTGCTCACTCTTGGAGCCTGCACCCCAAAAGCTAGAGCAGATGAGGGGCAGAGGGCATGCCCTTCATCCAGGAGTGTGACAGGTCCTGTCCTGGACTGTGCCCTGACCTGAAGGTGACAAAACACCATCCAGCAACCTGACACACATAGGTGACACTGGAGCCTGGCTTTCTGCCAGGCTCATTTGTCTTGCTTTGGAGAGGGAGGCTGCTGGCTGGTTGGCACTGTGGGATATGGGATACTGTGGGATATGGGATTCTGTGGTCCCACAATACTTGTCAGTACAAGATTTGCTTACTAAACCAGACATCCATTATTTTTGTCATAGGAGGTGTCTAGTGCCACCTCCTTTCTCATCCAGCCAGGGGAAGTCACAAATGGTGGCATTGATTAACTGCTCTTTTCTGGACTAGCCCACGAAGCCCTTCTAGATGCTGCGACTGTCTTCATAAACTACAAGYTGAGCTTTGATACATCATCTGGTAGGCTCTGATAGAAGCTTTTGAGCTAAGATTTCTCAGTTTCTTGATCTCCACTTAGTTTATTTTTTGAACTATACCCCAGATTGAATTCCACAAAGTTCCTTCTCCTGTTGTTTTCAGACCATATCTCCTTCAGAATTAAGGATATTTCACTGTGAGGCCAGGATCATCCTCCGTAGTTCTGGGATGCCGTCAAAGCTGATTAATATGAAAGTATACCATCAAGAAAGCAAGGAGTAGAAGAGGAAGTGAAATATCAACACAGCTCCCTGAGGCTAGCAACAATTTGGCAGTGTGAGAGCACTGCCAGCCCTCTCTTTCCCACAGGTCATCATTAGTTTTCAAAAGACCTTCAGCAGAAAACAAGAATGTTTTAAAAAAAAAGTCAAGTGTATGTGGCAAGTCAAATAATACGTAGAAATCTCTGCTACTGTCATGTTCCAGCTACTCGTATCAGGTTCCTGTCAGAAGCAAGAACCAAAAAGGGGTTGGGGGTCTGAAAAAATGAAGGCAGAATTTCCCTGAGGGCAGGCAGTGTRAAAGGGTCTACTCAGGATAAAAATGACAGGCCTAAGATCTGGTGTTGTACCACAGAGCTGTTCCATTCCAGCAAACAATTTGTCTCATTATTTAAAGGTAATAGTAAAAATAAATGTATTTGCTTTGTTACTTAAAATAACATTAGAAGATTAAAACTGAAGATTAAAAAATAGTTTTCATTTATCAGTATTCATAATGTTTGACTGCTATGTATTTTCCTCTGTTAATGAGGTACTAGTGAGTTTCATTTTTGTCTACATAATCATTTTCCGCTCAGTTTCAATTTTAGATTTTATGCTGTCTCATAGAGATGCAATTGCCAGAGCTGATTGTARTTTATATTTAAAATGTCTCCACTGCTGTGTTTCTTTTTTAATTAAAATACAACTGTGGAAACATTTCTGTTGGTCTTGAGCATTGAAAAAGTTTTACATAACTGAAATCATAGATGAAATTTGACCATCAGTGTTCTACTAGTGCTGGAAATCTTTTGTTTTGTAGTAAGTTCCAGTAACGCTGGTAAATAAAATTAAAAGTTGTGCCAATAGAAGAMAGGAAATCTTCATGTTTGATTTGTATATTGAAAGATTACAAAGCATCCATTTGGATTTGCTCAACAAAATACTTTTATTAAGCAGAGAAAAGGGATTCTGGGCAGTATTGAGATCAATACAGCCAATTGCACAGGCCCTTGAGAAGCCACTGCTTCTSGCAGCTGAGCATTGCTGGCAACAGTCTGTAATTAATTGCCCGTTTGAGAGCTTAGAAGGGGCTAATAACTTTCACCTTTAATTGACCCTGCATTTTTCTAGCCACTAGAAACAAAACCTTATGGGTGAACTCCAGTTGCGACCGTGTGTATATACTGCAGGATTCATTAATGTCTTACATATATACTCACTATTGCAATATTGACTGGGGCGTACAGATGCATATTGCTGCTGCCAAGTCTGTCCCTTTTTATACTGAAGCACAGGTTCTTGCTTATTGCTCCTGCTTTGGCAAATAGTCTCACATTAGACTAGTATGTGATATAATCTGCTGTTCAGGACTGTCCTTCCTCTGTTTCAAGAGTGATAAGTATGTGAGAAAAAAAAAAACCTCCTGAGTATAGAAAGAATTCCCAAAAGCTACAAGAAAATAATTTAATAAGTAAGTAAGTGCAGGATGACAGCCTAGGTCTTTTGCCTCTTCTGTTGGAATAAATTAAAAATAACTGCATGGAAGTCATGGGAGTCTCACGCTTATTATGCTAATGCGAGAGGAAGATAAAATTCATTATTTTGAGCAACATATTTTGCATTCAGAAAATACTATGCACTAAAAGGAGATTTGAGAACTGTTTTTTCTAATGTAGAAAAGACAGTCTTGGTTTTACCGTAGATGATCCTGCTCAGTTTTTGGGGGTATGCATCTTGCTGAGATGCTATGGATTTAATGGTAGGGGACTGAAATGAGATATACTCGCGGCTCAGTTTTAGAGTATATGTAACCTGTCTACTTTTCATTAAATATCTACCAATTAATCTATTTTATGTATGTAGGTAAAAAAATTGAGGTTAAGAAGCTGATAAAAAGCTGAGTGCATTTATGACCTTGCATTGCTAATTTGGACTGAAAGATTTACAAATGGAAGATATGAACGAATCTGAAGGCATGGATGTGAAAAACTGCCTCAAAGGTGTCCTGTGAAAGCATGACAAAGATGCACCATCTCAGCCCCTTGTGGAAAAGGTACCAACCATGCTCACCAGTTAGAGAATTTTGAGTAGGAATGGGGAAAAAGAATGTTAAGGGTTTTCTTTGGTGTAAAATGTGATTTGGGCTACACTGTTTTTTTGTTTTCCAGAAAATATAATCTACTCTAAAACAATATACCTATGTTTACAAATCATTGGCCAAAACCAAGAACATATAAACTTTTCATCCAAAGATGAAATATTTTAGTTTTTTTTGTATTCAGTGTTTTTAAAGTAATTTTCATTAATTTTCATTAATAGAAATTAATATATCCATAGAAAGCAGCATGTTCCAGTCTGCTGCAAAGTTGCAGAATTTGGAGGCTAAAGCATTTAATGAGGAGCTTCACCTTGACCTAGGTGACGTGTCTGGGAAATGCCACACTTTAAGGAGTTTCCTGAAGGAGGACTGGTTGTACGGGGGCACTGCCAGGCTGTGTCAGGAGCCTGTGCATAAAATACTGCTGAGCTACGAGAAAGTTGGCAACTTCTCCGGATGCCGGTTCAAACCCTCTGCGTTGCTGACAACACAGAGCTCTCGGGAGAAGGGAGTAAAAACAGGCAGATTCCCGTGTGGATTGCAGCATGGTAAYCAAGATCGAAGTGCTTGAGAGTGAAATAGCCAAGGGACCAGACGCTGCCATGTTTGTCTCCTTCCCGATCTTCCTTTTTTCCATCTTTCGTGGAATGAAACTCTGGTCATTGCGCTGTGAAGGGTCTTGGCCCCAGGTCTTCCTGCCTCGGTTTTTCCACAAGGTTAAAAGTCTGGCAATACACCCAACGAAAAATGTATTTTCAAGGCTCAAGTAGATCTTGATACTAGCCCAGGATAGACCGTTCCCAGTGACTATGGAATATCCTSTGTTTGGATATTCCTGAATATCTGGAAGGATATGGTTGGGTATACAGAGCTCCAGTTGCCCTCTTTCTCCCACAGGTTTGCAGAAGCAAATCACCAGAAGGACTTCTTAGGAGGCAAAGCAAGGCAGGCTGGAAGAGCAGGCTTCAGTTCCCAAGGTCTTGGGGTTGAGTTTCAGCCAAGGGAACACCCTCTCTGTCAGCTAGATGGTTTTGATTACTGGCTATGAATATTGTCCTTTGCTCTTAACACAGGCAGGAAACTAGGTGTTTCTCTTTAGCTGAGCTGCCYCTGTGCCATCATGACCAATAGGGAGGACAAGGTGCATGCTGTGGAGACAATCATGGCAAATCTCTGTGCTCTACAGTTGTAATTCAGTCACATTTCTGTGTCTGCAAGGGTGCAGGAGAGCGTGCTTTCTGCATGTGTGCTTATTTGACAGTCCATGCCATACCTCCACGAGATGCAGTGGGAAATTTGCAGGCCTGGGAGGGGACTCAGAGAGAGCTTTGTGCCTGATTTGATGTGTTTCCAATTGCTGTCAGCAGTCTGCCRTGAACTATGACAGTTCTGAGCTGAAACCCCATCACACAATCGGCCTGTCCATTCCCGTACCCATCACTTCCATCATCCCACCATAACAATGGCTCTCTGATCTACTGCCTGGAAAAAGGGAGCCCTTCTCTAATCAGAGACATTTGGGACCGTTGATACGGTTGCAAGAATAACTCAGACCTGCTTGATGCTGCAAGTCATTGCAGATTGGAGAAGAGCTGATGGATCTCCATCTTCTTAAGACAAGTTTTTATATGCCTGTGGACTTTTAGATGCTTTCCCATCAGTGCTGTGCCCAGAAATGCAAAGGATCAACTGAGGCTAATGAGAAAAATGACTCTTCTATTGGAAGCTAACTATGCTGACCAAGGGTATGGACACAGGTCAAGCTGCTCTGATGTTACCCAAGATCTCTCTGTTCTGAGGATGAAGGAAACAATCTTTTAAAGTGCTGAACATCTTTTCAGCGAGACTGAGCACTCTCATCTTCCATTCATGGCCCTGAAGATGCTCAAGCACTTTTAGGAGGCACTCGGCAGCTTGCAGAATTAGGTGCAGAAAAGGACTGAATGTCAACGTGGTGCTGTCCTCAAGCAACCAAATTGTTTAAAAAGAATAGAGTGTGTCTGATTCTTCCTGTTTCCAACTGTAGATACAAATATATATATATATATGTATACTCTAGTCTAATTGTGAGTGGCAGCTGAGAAACACTCCAATGCCTGTTTTCTGCTACAGCTGCTTCATCAGGAGAGTGGAGAAAAAGTAGTAATGAAGCCTGTTAAAAGGGAACATTTCTGTTGCTTTTTTTTTTTTTGCTTCATAAATATTCTCTCCTTTCTTTGACCTTTGACTAGTTCTATTAACAGGGAGCCATTAGCTGTGACTGAGGCTTGAACCTTATAAAACATTTTGTGGTCATCAGATGCATTATTGGAAGAATTTGCAGACATGGATACTCTTGACATTTGCATCTGTTCCATCTAATTATTCCTAAATTGAAATCACAAGCCCCTCTCTGTCACAACAAAGTGTATTCCTGTGGAACTGACTGCATTATCACAAGTAGGGGGTTACAACTTCAGCCAGAGATTCACTATTAGACACCAATTAAATTTTTTCTTTCATGAGGTGATATATGATGTATGTATATGATGGTGAGCCTATATAATGTATACAAAGTTATGGATTTTTTTTTTTTTTGATAAGGAGTGTTTTCTTGAGGTAGGAATACAGTGGCTGAGGCATTATTCATCTCCTTGAATAGCTGATGAATATTCCATATTCATTCCTAAGGCAGGTAGAAAGGTATTCCTCTGCCAGCAGGGTGAAAGCCAAGGGGAATGTCTAGTCTTTGAGGAAGCTTCATGCTTGGAGACTCCCAAAGYGACATGATAGACAGGTCACCTTCCCTCTTATGGTGAGGCCCAGGAGCTTTGCCAGGGGAGGAAACTTTACCACTAACCTCCTGGGCTGCACTTTTCCAGGGATCAAGTCATGGCTAGGAGGGGAATACTGACACAGCAATAGCTATGGATTTGGGCCAATATTGGTGGGAAGAGCAGTCTTTTCAATAGCTAGTTCTGTTCTTCCTCTCTTCTACTTCACCCCACCATGCCCTTTCAGTGATTTTTTTTAACTCATTTTTTATTCTGATATGTCTCCAGGGCCTGATAAGTAATATCTGCTGCAATGATTGCTTTAGTGAGGTAAATATCTGTCCAACAGGAATGAGCTGAAATCAACAGCTCGTTTCACAAAGGACAATAAATATCTAGGAAATGCTAACGGATTTTGATAGGCTCTCAAGTAGGGAAGAAATGACAAACTACAAGTGAATGTTTCTTAAGTGGCATGTTATTTTATTGTGCTCTCACTTTTTTTCTGCATCTGTTCCTTTCTTCCCTTATGGAGTGTGGGGCACGTCACCAAAATCAGACCTGTCACCCCAAGATATTGAGGAGAGGTGGAAACTKGTATCATTCTTTATTACAGCAGATTGATTTTAAGGATTTAAGGATAAAGCTACCAAATGACCAGCAGATTGCCTGAAAGGAAGAGCTAGCCCACATCTCATTAAAAAGAAAAGTTGTTTTCTTATTGCAATTATTTACAGACTGCTGATTCACTGCCATGTTTTAATTTTTATTCCCTCCCCCCCCACACACACACCATTGCAAATATGTTATAGAAAAGCTGCAAATTACAGGATGTCTAATTAGAAAGCTTTAAGGGAAAGATGACAAAGAATCRTTCACCATGGAGACAGAAGTTGCTTGCTGGTTTATAGCCAGCTGAACAATGCCGGGGACTCTGATAAGCTATTCCTGGGGAGAGTAGGAGTTCGGCAGCTCGGGAAGCGGAGAGCCGGAATGCAGCACGTCACAGAGGGGCAGAGCCCTCTGCTCTCCGAGGTGCTGGGCACAGGGAGGTGGGAATAGACTGGCTCCATCCCAGGTCTGTTTTATAATCTGTTACAGTGCCCAAATCAGACAGGACCCTGCAAAAATAGTGGAAAATCAGGTTTTGATTTCAGGGGCTGTTGTCAGGTCACAAGTGAAAATGATTCTCTGGTGTAGATCTGATCATCAGAGATGATTTTGAGAAAATAAATCTGAATATACATTACAAAATGTTTACAGTGCTCCTATTGTAAGGGTTTTTTGTTTGTTTGTTTGTTTGTTTGTTTTATCTTCAGCTCCAAAATCCGAATGTTTGTTCTCAATCCGTCTTCCTTCAGCCTTGTGGAACTGGGCAGAGAAAGGATATTTGGTTGAGGGCTATTTTTACATGAAAGATGTTTGTCACTAGCAGAAAATTTGGCATGATAGGCAGCCTCTACATAAGGCAGTCTGGGGATAGGAATAGCAGAAAGCACTGCAGATGAAGACTGAGATACACTGACAGTGATCTATTATTACATATAGAAGGATYGCATGACTAAAGCACATAACATACGCTTATATTTCCATTTTAGAGACGTGCCATTCTGAAGGTTTCAGACCTTTCCTTTTGGCAGAGAGCGTTCCAAATCCTACCACATGTCCTGGGTTTTGAGAGCCATGTAGTAACTCCTGTTCACAGCTTTATCAGCTATGGTGTGTCTATTAACATTGCCAGGGAATGTCGTGGATGACAACATCACACCCAGTGCAGCTGCACAGCGGGGCTGCACACGAGGTGTCAGATCCGCCAAAATATTGTGCAAGACGCTTCCTCGGAGCCAAAGAAGGTAGGGAGAGTTTTACTAACGTTGTGGTTAAGACTGTGCTCAAGCTAGGAACCAATCTGATCTGTGAAAAGCTACCTGAATTGCTGAGAGGGGGAGTAGATTTGTCAGGTCTCAAACCTCTACTGTGAAAGCACTTCGGTTTGCCTGAATCTAAATTTGTACCTTTCTGCTCAAAGGACCCATCCTCTCTTTAGAAGTAGGTTTTGATTTGCATTTGGGAGTATTCATCAGGCTTTAACTGACTGAGAGCAGAACTCAGTGAGAATTAAGTAAAAGGGTTCTTATGGGAACCAGATGAAACTTGGGTTATATTTCAATTAAGGGACATGTATCAGCTTAGTTGATGGAATAAGTTGGCTGTATTTTTAAAACAACAAGAAAAGGATAGTTGCCATCCTGAATTGCTGAACAAGTGTCATTAACATACAAAAGAACAGCTTTGATAATATCTGCACTCAACTTTTCACTTCAAAAGATTGTTCCCATCCATTATTTGTTCCAGGCAACTGTAGAGAAAATTTTTCTCAATATAACAATAAGCCTTGGAGAAATATTTTATCATTAAAAAATGAAAAATAATTTAGTTGATGAAAAGGAAAACTAGGACAACAATTTTCTTGATCACTAGGAAGTTATAAAAATGTGAGACAATTCTGGAAGAACTAGAGTATACATATTTCCTAACAAAAGCTTTGTCGATGCATGTCCTTCTTAGAGGTAGCAAAGGACAAGCATGTCTAGACTAGGCTTTGGTTTGTGCTTTTGGTGCAGAGCCAAAGCAAAGTTTTGGTGCCATTTTTCTGTTGTCAAAGGGCAACGGAAGTGGTTCAAAATTTCAGCAGCACTGGCAAAACTGTGTATTTTAATTCCTAGAAACTTGAATGTGTGTTATGATTGGTAAGATTTCCTGATTTCTGGAACTTATGGAAATTCAGAAGTCAAAGCAATTCTTTGAGGCTGGAGACTGTCTCAGGAACAGCTTGCGCAAAGCCACATGAACGGTGCTGAGACTCTTACACATGTTCTGTCCAGCTGTGTGCAAGTGGTTGCTAGAACACCCTTAAATGTGATGATACAGCCTAGAGCAGACAGCATGGAAAAGGTTATTGTCCAACTTGACCTTGCAAATGAAAATTCCTTACTCATGTGTATTTTCATAAGCAGCCTACAGAAAAGCTAAACCAAAGTCCCAGGTTCAGTGGTCTTCAGGATGATGCCCTAAACACAGGAGGATACACCACATTTGGTAAAGTGGCAGGAGGATTGCTTTTGTATAATTTTGTATAATTTTGTATAATTAATACAAAGCAGAGTCCTGTAAGCTCATGTCTACAGAACAGTAGTTGGTGGCAAAGCTCTCCAAGTGCTTTTCAGTCAGAAAGCCCTTCTGGGATGAATGATCCTACTATCAAATCAATGGAAACTGCCACCTGTGAGCTGATGAAAATGTAGCTTTCTTCTCAGCATTTTTTATCTTTTCCTCAAATGTTTGGTTGAGGTCTTCCTAAGGTGGAGACAGAGTCTTTACAAGCTCTGTGGGAAGGAGTCTGCTCCCTCCTGGGGATTTCATGCATACTCATCCCTGAGTTTGGAGGCCATTGTCAGGGGAGGCTTTCTGAGCTGAATTTTTTCCCATCCCRGCCTCCTCGCAGGTCAGAAATCTGCAGCCCATTTGTCCATGTTCCTGGTGTGTGGCATGCTGCAGCAGGAGAGCACTTGAGCCAGGTAATTAAACATGTCAGCTCTTTATCCGGGAGAGTATTATATTAAATTATGTACAGTAAATATTTTTGGAAGGTGGAATTCTAGAGAGAACTTATTGATTTGTGGCGAAGGGCCAGGCTGCTGATGGGGCTGGCAGACRTGTTCAGCCTCCAGGGTGAGGCTGGGTCGTGGCACGGCCGGTAGAGGCGGCGAGCCGGGAGTATCGGAGCGGAGGGAGGCTGCTCCGCCGCGCTCCCTCCTCTCTTTGCAAGAAAAAACCCCAGCGAGCAGCCCTTGGCTTTCTGCAYGGATGAGGGCGCCGCAGAAGTGCTCCGTCAGCGCTGCTGTCCCAGCYGTGCTGGCAAATGGCAGCATTAGCAGGACTGCCCAGCCATGGCGAGCGGGGACGGCAGCCCGGGGAGRCGGAGGAGGGTGGATGTGGATGGCCTTGCCGGTGCTGTCAAGGACTGGCGCCRATGAACGGGCAGTGGGAGACGTCACTGCAGCTCCCCTGGGAGGCCGGGCTCAGGCGTTCGTCATCACTCTCTGTGCCGGCTGGGGAGATGCTACGCGGGAGGCGTGGGAGGTGTAGTGCTGCCTGTGCCCTTCTGCAAGGGCTAGAGGTGTACTGCTGCATGTGCCCTTCTGCAAGGGCTGCAGGGTGCACTTGGCTTTGAGGTCCTTGGGGCTCCCTGGGCTGCTCAGAGCGCACCTTGGTCATCTGCAATAGCAACAGTCTGGCAGAAACWGGGCAAGGTTGGCTGCGAATGGGCTAGGGGCTTCCCATTTGTCATCTCTTTCTTTTATTGCCCAGGGGTTGTTGGCAAGTAAGTGTTTTGGTAGGGGCTTAGCAGCACAGAAGCCCCTGCATGATGCTGTAGGAGGGGGACACTAAAGTCTGCCTGCATGCAGCCCCCGTGCACTCAGCCTGACAATGCCGAGTGCACAGCCTTGCCATCACAGCACAGTGAGTTACAGCTGTGTGTGCTGGGGACAGGTGTAGGAATGCAAATGCGGGATTATATAAGCATGCAAAGTACTCACTGGAATGTTTATTGTTTGCTGGAATAAGGTATATATTTCAGAAAAGGGAATGTATGCACATGTAGATATGTAGACAGACCTGACCCATGAAGGTTTCAGGTATAGGGAAAAAATCAACATATACATTAAGATATACATTTACACTGTGGTGCATACATTTGTGTTTCTGCACGTGTTCTTGTATTTTTCTAATATGTACATAAGGATGCTTATGTTGGGCATCCTACTTTGTGTCGTGGCATTGTACAAAATACTATGCATACATATGCATAATATATGAATTATGAATATGTGCATATGAATGTATTTTTCTAAGGTCATTTTCATTTTCTTTTCTGCTGGGGAAGTTAATAATTTTTCTGATCGCTTCCCAAAGGAAGAGAAGGATCCGGTGTAGTACAGCTTATGGCATTATGTTCTCTGCAGGGAGCCATCAGTTTGTTATTTAAAGATGGCTCTTCATTTTGCAGTGTAAGGTCATTTCATGTCTAAATGATGAAACTCCATTTCACCCACAAAGATTTTAAAGTGCCCAGTGCCTCTCCTCAGCTGGAAAAGCACCTCATTGGGTCTTTCTGTGGCCATCACAAGAAAAAGAAGAGGACAAGCACATWGCCTAACCTCAATACCCTTTTAGTGGATGTCATGTGTATCCAAGCTGGCTCCTCTCCACTGGAAAATGTTGAGAGATTTGGTGCAGAGAAATGCCCACCTGTTTTTGAAAGCATTTCTGACATTTTCCAAAATTAAGCTGACACCTTACAAGGGCAAGATGTTTTCAATTTTCAAGACATTTTTCAGTATTACCTGTTCATGTTTGAGAAAATAATCAATAACAGAGTAGGCTTGAAAAGTAATGTGCACAAATCTTGAGCATGTTTTCATTTGCATAAACAAATGATGGCTGGATATGCACTGAGTCCCAAGTTTGCATGCAGAATTACCAACTTCCAGCGGCAAAGGAACATGAAAATCCTGCAGTTTAGAGCGTAATGTGATGTTTCATCTCCCAAAGTCTGAAGTGTTGCACTAGAAATGTCTTAACCTTGTAGAATGAGCACAGGCCAGCACAGGAGGTGAGTACGTCTTGAGTTTAATCTGTTGACTTCACTGGAGTCGTGCCAGGCTAGGCCAGATGTGCAAAATCGGCCCCAGGTCACTAATGAGGGCTCTGTCATTGGAGCACCATCTTTGCAGGAGTCTTATTGACACTGCTGGCACTTTTCTAATGCAAAAAAAAAAAAAAAAAAAAAAGGTTATGATGCAGTTAAGCCCTCTTTAATTTGGAAGTGATTATAATCAGTGGAGAAAATCCTGTTAATTAGGCAATTATATACTCCACTTCTCTTCCAGCCTCCCTGTTTCTTCATTTCCCACCTTGTTTTCTACTTTGGAAATCAGAAGAACAGATATATTAATCTTGGCTTCTAATTCTAAATTCATCTCCTGGGTCAGCCTCATTCCAGTTAGCTCCCCTCTCCCTTCGACAGCAGGATGATTTAAAACCCTGCACCTCCGTATGACTGTGATTATTGAAAAGTGAAGGGTGGCACTGTGGGTGCTTGCGTGTGTTCCTGCCTTTCACTGCACTCTCTCAAGACATCTCAAGTGTCTCTTATAATAAAGCCTTGCAAGATAAATTGACTTCTTACTGTTTCCATTGCAGCTTGAGGATGCCTATGAATGAAAGTTACACAGACCAAACATTCAAAGCTTCCTACTCTTAAAGATATTAAGTGGTATCCTGGATGTCAGTCAAAACCCTGTTATATGGTCAGGTGTAGCACGCASAAGCATAACTGTATAGAGAGGGAATTAGATCCTGCAGTTCTCCACTATCTTTTGCATTCTTTGTGTCCACTTTCAGCCCTGCACTGTTTTACTTTCTAAGGGGGCATCACCACCCTTGCCTGAAATGTGCAGACCTTGGCTCCCTGGTTGTCTTCTGTTTAAAGCTGTTGGGTACCCCTGGGRCTCCATGCAGTGACCTCCGAGCTAAGGGATTTTGGTTCTTCTAAAGCTTTTCYAATATGCTCTTGCAGTCTCTGCTGTTGCTTGTGAAACAGAGACCAGGCTGGTAATCAAAATGAGTAGTTATGCATGCTTGTTAGAGAAGCAGGCCATCAAGACGGTACTTAAGGGGAGATTAAAGTATATCATCAATATAAATAGATATGTGCTAGGCTGGCAAGAGGAAAGGGAGGGGAGTGCAGAGAATCTGCAATAACTCAGAGTTAAGGTTGTCAGCCCTTCCCCACGCCAGACGTGGGATGACGCACGGAGGTGGAACAGTGGGTCGGGAGAATGGAAATCGAGAGGAAGCGAGGGGAAGGCAGGTGGAAGCTGAAGAAGGCTACGTGGGACCTGTGGAAGTGGAGTGGGAGTGGTTCTGACATGTGCAAACAAGTGCTGGAAAGGGGGGAATAAGTGGAAGTGGAGCAAGAGTGGGCCAGGCCCACGGCCGCTCAGATAAAACATTTGTATTTCCATCAGTTTTCCTCTCTTTTGATATGGGGAGCAGTAAATTGAGAGGTGATGGGAGGATGCAGGGAGCAGCTGAGGGCAGCTTATGGCTTAGGAAGTGGAAGAGGCATTTCAGAAGCATTTAAGCACATTGTTCCCAGCACTGGGATGTCACCAGGTACCGCGTTTCTTGGCAGCAGTGCATCTAGGCGTCATGCATGGTGACAGCGCCGAAAACATTTGTTTTGCAGTTTTCAKTCTCCTGCTGCCCTGGGGTGGTTCTCCAAGCATTTGGATGGTTGACAGCAAGCTGGCCTGAGGCTTTCCCTTCTCCCAACGGATGCAGCATCGCCATCCTCCCGAGCAACAAAAGAAGGATGGAGGGTGGGATGTAAAACAGCTTGTCCAGGATCCAGGCCATGCCCATATTTATCTTCTGATTTCTCCCTAACACCAACTGAAAGTTGGCAAGAGGCTCCAAACCTCTGGTAAGGATTAAGAGGACTGGTGAGCTTCTAAAAGGCAAAACAGAAGTGAGAGGGCAGGGGAGGGCAATGAGGAGCAAGAGAACAACTTAGCTGCCCTTGTCTCTCCCAGAACTCTTCTGGACAAAGTGAGATATTGAACCGCACAGGAAGGTTTGTTTAGGATGTTGGACTAATGCTGTTTCCTTGTATTTATATTCATGAGTACCCTGTGGTGACAGAGATATCTGGAAAACACTGAGACATTTAGCCATCTATCTTTATGTCTTTACAGCCTTCAGTGAAGCTTATTGTCAAACCCAAAGAAATTAGAAAAAGAACTGGCAGAATTTTTAGCTTGGGATAAGATATGCGGTGAATTTAGTTCATTTCTGTTTCACTTCTGTTTGCATCCTGTTTCTGATTACGGATCAGGCATTCTTTGGAAATGTTTGCCAAGTATTTGAGGACTGTTTGCTCACTTAAGGTGCTGCTGTCTGCTGCATGAGTGACTTGTCTTTGGAACAGGTTATCCAGCTGGTGCTTGTCTCTCRGAGCAGGCATCTGAAACATTTGTTGACAGGAGGAATGCAAAGTGAGAGCAGAGAATAGCAAATATATCGATGTGGGCAACATAAAAATGGGGAAAGAGGATGCAGAGGGAAGGGAAAGGAAGGCAAGGCCGTGCTTTCCTTGCTGTGCTGCGAGCAGCGGCTGCCTATGAGCCCTGGCTGCATTGCTGCTCCGGGGTGGAGCGCGCAGGGATGCTGCTGCTGGCTGCCGTTGCCATGGAGACCGGTGGGGAGAGAGGGAGGGAAACCCGGGAGATGGCGGTGGCGACGGCCTCGGAATTGGAAGCAGGGGGTTCCTGCCCTCCCGCTCCCGTAACCCGCTCCCCTGGGTCCCACTCTGCGTGGGCCGGGGTGTAGCGGGCAGGATGGGAAGCAGCACGAGGCAGCTCCTTCCTCCTGGGCCACCGGGTTATTCCCACACCTTTTGCAGCCCCAGGAAACAAAGATGGCTTTTGTTGTTGCTGTTGTTGTTGTTAATGTCTCACGCTTTGTCCAAAAAAAAAAAAAAAAAAAAAAAAGAAATTAACCTACAGCATGAAATCTCTATTTCCACACCTTTCTCCCCAGAACNTGAAATCTCTATTTCCACACACCCCTCCCCAGAACTCTCCACACCGCCCCTGAGACGAGAAGGAAGCATCATCGTTTTAATTTGAACTATCGCTTTCAGCTCCAGAGGGTGGGTGGTGGTGGGTGAGAACAGAAATCCTAATTTCTCTCTCTCTGCCGTCAAAAATGAGTCTGTCGGTCTGGAGCTGACTGAAAACCTGCTACCTGCCTCTTCCGTGAGTGTGCGTTTGGGGGAAGAGAAGAGAGGAAGGAGGAAGAGAAGAGAGGAAGGGGGATGAGGATGCTTTTATCCTTTCCCTCTTCTTCGGCTTTATCCTGGATTTCCGTCTCTTTGAGATATGTTCTTGATGTTCATTTGAAAGAGCATGTATTATATGTGTGCTCCTGTCATCTGCTGTCATGATTGTGAGAAACAAGGATTTGAAAAAACAACAGGCAAAAGGTCAAAGTGGCCTTTCAATGTTCCTTACAATTGCTGCTTTCTTCTCGCACTTAGGCTTCAATACTGTTAAATTTTTGCAGTCCACACTTACTCCTTGATCACAGGCTCTGCTRGACAGGTCCTTGAGACCTGAATGCCAAAGTTGAGGGGCCTCCCATTCCAAGTATCATGCTCTGCTCTCTTCTCCTTAGCATCCAAGCTGATGGAGGACTTGCAACCTCAGCCTAGACCAGGACTAAACAGAGAGACTTTCTACCCATGACTTCAGCAAAATATACTCCTGTTCTTCTTGTTCTCACCCCCTCCTACACCTTTCCACAAAGATATCTCAGGTGGTTGCATATCTTGTGCTATGTAAATATACATCACTTTAATCTTCCTTTGGGTCCTAAATCTAATGATTTAAGAGACAAGAAAATGAAGGGCCAGGAAGGTGGAGTGTAGAAGAASAGAAGCAGAAGTCTTCTGTTTTTTCCCTGTTTTTCCAGCCCCATGTGTGTCTCTAATTTTTCTCTTTCAACATTTTTGATGGAATTTCCTCTGCAGTCCTAGTGTAAAACCTTATTTGGGTTAGGGAATGACTTCCTTAGTCTTTCTGAAAATTATTATTTTTGTTTATATTCCTTGGTCTGCCTCTTACCATAAATCCCCAGGGATCCCTGTCCCAATCTTCTGTCCATAATCTCAGCTGAGGGATAATAACCAAGGGATAACATTTGGTGTCCAATCCTCCCCATGTTCTTCCTGTGAATTTCATGGACCAGTGGTGGTTGAGAACATATCTCCCAGGGCTGGGACCCAGTCAAGGAATAAATATTTTGAAGATACAGAGATGCATTTGTCATTACATCTGTACTTGAGGAGAGTCAGGAAGAGGCAGAATAGGTTTCAGATTAATTCGTTTTCCTTTTCTTTAGGAGGAGACCTCCCCATTGCAGGTCTTCCCCAAGATACTGCTGAGTCTGTGTTAAGAGAGAGGGAAAATCATTAACAGACCTGTAAAAATCCAAAAAGCAGAAAAGCATCAGTCTTCTTGGCACCCTGCTCTGCTGCCACCCTTTCTGTTTGGGCTGGTCAGTGATTTCACCCTAATGAAATAAGTATTTTTCTACTCTGGTGAGTGGTAGCTATAACTACCCGAYCTTGACTCACCTACTGCTTTTAAATGCAAGTCTTCCTCTGGCTTCCTCCCAGATGTCCATCCTTCAATAACTGTTTCTCCATAATAAAGACTGACGAAGGAGCGAGATTGATGTCTGACATGATAACTCAATCACTCACCTTTGATGATCTATTAAATCAACCTTTGATATCTTCTGATCTGCCTCTTGCTATAAAGAAMCTTTGCAGCAGTGGAGCTGCTTGCTGCCTCCGTTAGTTTGCAAATAGCCTGTACRTGTGGAGGTCAGTGTGGTGTGGAGTTTTTTGGCTTAGCAGGTGGCCTCATCACTAAGCCCATTTTGATTTTTGGAGGCTTTAGGTCAGGAATAATAATTGCCAGAATACTTAAAAAACAAACAAAATCAAAAGCTCCTCTCCCCAATTTTCTGTCCTTCCCTTGAAAGGGGAAGAGAGGGAATGAAACAGAGAGTGTGCTGTTCTTGCCCTTTGCTTGCCTTCCTTGCTTTACTGCTCCAACTCCTTTACTTCCCCTCACATCTCTGCTTCACATCTTCTGCGAGGATAGGGCACACTTTTTGAAAGTCACTATCATCTGTAGATAGGCTACTGGCTGGTACTCATAACTGTGAGATAAATGCCTCTGGGTAACGTCCCTGGAACAGAGATACCTTTGCAGCACTGATGAGCTTGACAGCAAAGAACTCACTGTTCTCTTTGTTTGTTTTGATTTTTATTTATTTACTTTCTGAGAGAGAAATTCCACCTTTACCTCTGCACCATTTCTGTGTCTCTCTACCACTCGTGAAGAAGTGGCTGCCAGGTGGTGTTTGTGGTCTGGAGACCTGAACAGAGTCATATGGGGAGGCCCCCATTTCTCCTTAGGAATTGCATTCCTGGCAGAGCTCATCCTCAGCTCTGTCGATCCAGGGGAAGGATCAAAATGCAGGAGCCTGTTTCTGTAGAGGCTCCCAGAGCAGTGCCCTATGTATGGGTACGCCCTCCCTATGGGAAGAGAGGAGATAAGGGTCGGAGGGCTCGGGCTGCCAAGTGCTGCTCACAGTCTGGCCTCTCAGCAGCTCCTGGACCTTTGAGCCAGGTGAGTATTTTGCAAAGCTGCTGGGTCTCTGCAGGACCCTAATGCCAACGAAGCAGGGGACCGGCTAACATTCACTGTCACGAAAATAAGTTGTCAGTAGCCAAGCTGTCAATTACCCATGGACAGATTACCTAGTTTGCTGATTACCCATGGTTTGGATGTGGAGGCAGCTTGAAGCCAGCAAGGTTATTAACTGAGACACGGTGCTGTGCATGCCAAGCAGTGCTGCCCCCAGGGCTAAATCAGCTCCTGCAGGAGTGCAGGGCTTGGGTTGCTGCAGCATGTTGTGCAACGTGAGGGTGCTGGGGAAAAGAAAACTGGCAGCCACAGTTGAACGTGGTGCAACCAGCTTGTTTTAGGAGCTCCACATGTCCTGGACTCAGCCAGGCTCCACACACAATCAGTGCTGGAGGCTATGGGAGGCTCCATCCTGTGCCTGGAACAACACAAGATGCTGGAACCAGGAACACCAAACCATGAGGGAAGGACACCCAAGTGGCTTTAAAGCAAGTAATCTGGTGCAGGAGACTTGACATTGATCTAGCAAGGCTCTTTGGACTCCTTGCAGAGACATTGGGATGTTTCTGTATTGCAGTCCTTACTGAAGCAGCGAGGATAATTTCCCACTATCTGAGGCAACCCAATCTCTCTACCATATTAGAGAACATTGACTGTTTGTAGTTCATTTCCACGAGGCATTATAGACCGTGAATGGCCTTGTCACCACTCAGGGATAAAAGGTATCTCCTTTTTGGGAAGTACATCACGACACTATTTAGTGCTCATTACATTAACTAGGGAAAGGAGGTGATATCACTGGTGTGCTGCAGTGTGGTAGCCATATGAAAGACCCCATTGAAAATGTAATAAATTTGTCAGGGATTTTCACTTAGAGTAACTGCTTCTGTGCACCACTCCTGGGTCTTGTGGAGCTGTTGTCATTCACATTGGGTAAGGATGTATGCTTGCAAGACGGATTAATGATCTTTTGGGCTGAGAATGAAATTCTCAGACTTCTCATGCTCAGCTAACGTGTGAATTCAGGTTCCCAGGGGCTAGTGTCCTGACTCACAGGGCCATCTCTTTTCTACAAAGTAGCTGTTGATGACAATTCCCCACTAAATCCATCCCAAGAATATTTATTAACTTGTAGTGACGCATTTAACATGTCAAGTAAGTAAGTTGTATGAACTGGAAAATAGTTTGATGTTGTTTTTTAGTGATTGTGCTGTGCCATGAGAAGTAATTTCTGTTCTAGTTGTCTTGTTTCCTGCAGTACTTCTAAAAAGGTGGAAACATCCATGAGCTTCATCCTTAAAATCTGAAAACTACTGTACTGTAAGGGGAAAATGGCAAGCTGTTAAGGTTGTCCTTGTGTTTTGAAAGGCCCTTTGCCTGTATTGTATTGGGTTTATTTTGTCTTTTGAACAAAAAACTCCTAAAATTAATGGACTTAAAACTAAGCATCATGAATTTTCTGTGGTGTAAACAGGACAAGATTGGCTTTGCTATTTCCATCCCTCTCCTTTAGCTGTATTTCTGACAATTACAAAGGACTGACTCACCACCCTATTGCAACTCAGGTTTATGCTGCTGTAGCTACCATTTAAATGAATAAGGCTCAGTGATTATATTAGACCTGCTCTTGTTCTCCTCCCTCCTATCCAGCTCTTTTTTTCTTCATTTTTATATGCTGTGCTCACTCTTCCACTTTTTCTATCTTAGTTTCTCACATTCAGTCCTCTGTCCATGGCCTTTCTTGTTCTGTTTCCTTTTGCAAAGCTTTTCTCATCCCCTGAGGCTGCCTACTGCACGTCACAGGAGTTTAACATTTCAATACTTCATCTGGGTTGCAGTTGTTTTTCATTTGTGATTATTTTTACAAGACTATGGTGAATATCATTCATCACACTCTACTAGAAAACTGTGCAGGCATCAGGGGAGAAATTACCCAGTTGGGGTCAGTCCCATACCAAGTCCCCAGTGCAGGGCAGGGGACATAGGGTTCATAGTGGGACATGGAAAACCTTTCTTATTTCCCACACAGTCCTCCAGCATATTTTCAAAAACCCTTCCCTTGCATAGCGTCTTTCCATGCTTCTTTTGATAGTCCACCACATATTTTATTCTGTCTTTATATCAAGGCTGTGTGTGATACCAACTTATTCTGAACTGTGATTTTATTTGTAGGAACGCTGCCACCACAGGCCAATATTTGTTGTTTATTTTGATCATGGATTCTAGGTTATAGAAGTACATTAGCAGCATTGGCTGGTAGGTCTGTTGCAAGTCTGTGGCATGTGGTTTCTTAAGGAGGTTTCTCTGGTGTGCTCTGCCTGTCTTCGGGAGGAAAAGGGCAGGACATACCACCTTCTTCACCTTCTTGCCTCTCCTTTGGGCTGGTTGTCAGGGCTGCAAGATGCACAGGCAGACTGAAGTGGACCATGCTTGTTTTGGCCCAGTCAGAATAGGAAAACAATATATTCCAGCTATGCTCCTGCTTGTAAATATATGTATGTATGTGTATATATATATATATATATGTGCATGTGTGTATATATGTATACACACACACAGCACAGGAGGAGACCAGAGCCAGCAGCATAAAACTGTCTTTGTATTACATACCTAGCACTTTAGAGAGAACACAATATGATATTCATACCCACATGCTTAAATTACAGTGAGAAATGTCTTTTAGCCTCATGTAGTGCATGTTCTGTTGTGGTCCACCGGAGCTGGACCACAGTGGTACTTGCCATTCATATCTTGGACGAGGTGCAATTCATAACATCAATCATTTCTCGGCTATTGCACTGCAGATGTTCTCAGTCTCCTTCACGTTGTAAGCCATATGTTAATGCAGAGAGTGGCTTGTGGACTCCTCCTTCCAATTTGGCATCCTGCACAGGCTGCCCCTGTTTGTTCAAGAGTATGTTATTTCCTTATGACAACAGCAGCAATTGCCTACCCAAAATATATATAATTTTAAGGAGCATGCAGTATGTTTCTAGGTGGGCAGCATATGCAGTGTGGGAACAGGCAGCTCCTTGCAAACAAGAAGAGCTGGTGGTCTGCAAGAATCACCTCGTTTGTGGCATGTATCTGGGCAGCCTGTGTTCCTGAGTTTGCCATGCAGTATTGCAGCAGTGCTTTGGGGAGGAAAGCCTCACCCAAAAGCCGGGAGCTAAAGTGATATCTCTACATCACACTAGCACTGAGAACTGGAACACTGCAGTGGAGAAGTCCCCAGGCCAGAGGTACAAATGCTATGATTGCAATTCTTAACTACTTAAGCTCAGCAATATCCAGGGGCCTAGCACTGACAGAAAGTCCTATATATATCCTGATTCTCTTTTGAATTAGCCTGTCCTGAAAAAGAATTAACTGTTTTGAAATGGATACAGTTAAAATAGTCAGGGGAACAGTACTGAATGCTTACTCTGCTGGTTGCACTGGTGTGTTAATGCTAATGGCATCCTGAAAACCCAATTATCTTGTTTAACAAGAGTTTCAAGTATAGAAAACCATGTATTCCTTCCACGCTTAAAAAAGTGGAACCAGCTCCAGACCCAGCTGAGTGCCTTTGATCAATCTCATCAACCCCCAGGTGAGCAGGTGCTTAAACATGTGTAGATGGGGAGAAGGAGGAAGCCTAGTAATGGATATCCCTCTCATAGGGCAGGGCTCCGAAGAGCACCCAGACTGGAACAACTGCCAAAAAGGAGCATAGGAAGTCTTGGGAAGGAAGCTAGGACTGACCTTGTCCTGCAGAGTGAACTTCTGTGCTTGAAGGTTTCACAGAATCACGGAATGGTTAAGGTTGGAAGGGACCTCTCGAGATTATCTAGTCCATCTCCCCTGCTGCAGCAGGGACAGGCTGCTCCACCAGCAGAGAGAGATTCTGCATGAAAAGGAAGACTCTTCTACACAACTGGTTCAGAGTAAAACCTTTGTTTTCAGCTACTTGGTTCCATGCAACAAGAGTCAGCCTTGCTCTGGAAGCAGGACCATGCATTTGTGCGTTGCTGTAGGCCTGGGAGTAAGCTGGCTTGATCTACACAGAGCTTGTGTCTCTCTACACAACTGCCCAGGATGCTCACAAATTCAAGTAAAAACAGACTATGCTTTTCTAATGTACTTGTCAGCTGATGAGCACAGAATTTCCCTACTGATGGCTCTTCAGCTCATTCCCCAAGCATTTGGTATAGTCTTGTTGGTATATTTCCTTAGGATCTCTCTTGTCTTAATCTTGTGGCATGGCAGGATCTTCACGTTCATGAGCTCAGAGGAATGGATTCCTGTTCTTTGAAAGCAACATGTTATGTGTGTCCATTATGTATAGCTGTTTGGCAGCTGAAAAATTTAGGGTTCTGATTTGGAAACTACTCTCTTACAGCTGTGTGCAGAAATAATTCAAGTTTACTTATGACTGGGTTTACAAAGTGCTGCGCCAACCAATGTGCCCTTAAGTACTGCTTTTTTTTTTTTTTTTTCCCTACTGTGAGTCACCCATAACTAACTGAATTAACAGTTTGTGATAGAATGTATTTACAAAACTGGAAAATCAAAGTAGCTGTAAATGACTTAATATTTTGAGAGACATAGAACATGCTGGAATTTTTCAGTATTATCTAAGGAAAATCACAAATTTTGTCTTTGGAGTCCGGTTCTTCCTAATGGGACACAGCAGGATAACGTCAATGAGACTTTTGAGACCAGTTTCAAAATCAGAGACTTTCATCTCCGAAGACCTAAACTGTAAAGATAAAAGCAGTTGTTTTAATGCCCCCACAGGGTATGATGCCATTATGCTAATTTGCACAACACCAAACTCTCTGTTTCTTTAATAAGGATGGCTTAGACCAGTGTCTTAGTAACTGCTTTTTGAGGTGTTCTTAGTGAAGCAGGGATTGGAATAAAGCAAAGGAAATTAAGTTTGTCAGCTCATCTGTGAGTGATGACTGTCGTTTCTCTTCGCACACATTTACCCCCACAGAGGTGGAGGAACTTGGAGGAGAAGTGGTCAAAATGGAAAACTGAGTGCTACTTGCATGTGCTTTAGAGGCTCCTCTTGTCAGGCTTGTCAGTGGCAGAAAAGTGATTTATTCCCTCCTCTATTTTATTCCAGGCAATATAATCATCATTACTGTGGCCATGATGTGTCAATCTTATCCTCTTTATTCCTCATCAGCTGCAGCGCAGTGACCATGGTCACTAACACCAACATCTTTATGGTTTCCTTCCACTTCTCCCAACACACTGTGTGGGAGCCAAGGGCATTTGGAGGAATTCTCTAATTCCTGAGGGATTGCTGACCATTTCACCAGTCTTCTTGCAGCAGAACTGAGCCCTACAGAAAAATAAAGGTTCTGTTGACTCCAGTGAGATTGATTGATAGTAACATTTCTGGACTGAAACAGGAGCTCTAACAGCTTTATTTATTTATTTATTTATTTATTTATTTATTTATTTATTTATTTTCTCTCCATCATTTCTTTTCATTATATGCACTACAAAGCATATGTAGGTGTGCCCAGTTTTTCTATTGCTGGGTGTTATTCCATTACCTGCAAGTGCTTATGTGGCTGAAAACTCCCCATGTATTCCTATAGAGAGAAGTGGTCAATGAGGTTGGTCTTTGTAACCATGCACCCAAGATAAAGTTTTGTTGCTGGCTTCTAGGTACATACTTAAATCTCATATTTTAGACATGAGGGACACAGCTAAAAGTGAAGGATTATACTCCATAGCCACCAAGTTTGGATCAGGGCTACTTGGAGTTGCAAGGAGCTATGATAAGACCATAGGCAGAATGGGGAAACTACCTGGCAAGACTTCCTCACTGTGCACTGCATTTTTATTGGGCCCAACAGAAGGGGCCACTTTAATGCTCCCTGGTTATATCATCACTGACTTTTTTGAATATTGATTTCTTCCCCTTGCAGTTTTATTCAGGATTTGCTTAATGGTCACTTGCCTTGTTTTGCAGTACTTACCTCAGGTGTTTTGCAGGTGCCAGCTGCCAGCCACGCAGATGCCAACAACACTGACATGCAGACTGTATCTGCTGTCTCCTGTTTCTGTTGGCAGTGTGAGCAGTATGACTGAGGACTGAATGGTGTGGAGAAGGAATTTAGCCCATGAGCCTCAGTGATGGCTTCTCCATGGTTCAGGATGCAAACACAGCAATACAAAAGAAAAAGCATTGCTTGTGTTGGTGGCTGAGAGACACAGGGAAGAGCCCTGGAGCAGACTTCCCCAGGCCTGGAGGCAGATGCCAGGCCTGACATAAGCCACGCTTATGCCAGTTCTGAGCAGTGTTGGCCATGAATGTTCACCCATGGTGAATGCCCACTGGACACTTTCATTGGATGTAGCCTACATCTCCCTGGCTACAGTTCAGACTAGTTTCTTGTTGTGTTCCCTGTGAACAGGCAGATCAGCTTCTTGCCTGCCTCTCTGAAGTTACCTTCAACGTATCAGAAAACTGTGCTCAGTTTTCTTTTCATTTTCATGAAGCTAAGCACACTAGATTCCCTCCAACTCTGACCTCCTTGGTCGTGTTTTCTAGACATTTGTTCCTTCTGTTGTGTTCCCTGTCACCTGTAGATGGGAGACTTCTATCTCTAAGGCTGTCAGCATAGCACTTTTCCCCAGCGTTATCTCATTTGAAGTAAAATGCACATGTGAAGCAGCACTGTCCCCCACAGCATCTGTGCRCTTTTGCTAAGGGACTGAGGGTTATTACTGTCACCTAATGAATATTGGTTTTAACCCAGGCAGTATCAGCCCCTCCTTGCTGTACTTTGCTCACTGTGTTAATCATCAGAGCTGGAGATAAACAAGGTCTCCAGTGAATAAGCTTCTTGGCTCCGTTCTTAKGGACTCCTGGGAGATGATGATTTATCTTCCATGTGATATTGAGGACTGGCATCTGTGAAAGCTGAAATGACGTGAACAGCAGAAGGGCAGATTTATCACTGCATAGTTACCTCTTGCTACGTAAGTTGCGTTTGGGAATACCAAGGCAGGAGGCTGGAATTAGAAAAAGTAAAATTAACTTAGTTGTAGGGCTCCTAGGTATATAGAGCTAGTTCCTAAAGAGACCTAGAGACTTCTAAATAATAATCCAGAGTAAAACAGTGYGCATCTAGACTCTCTGCTCTCAGCTAGACTGTTGGTATTGCCTTTTGCTTCTTTGGCAGGTTTTTTATTTGAGGATGTGAACCTATAACTAATGCAAATAACAGTGTAAATAAAAGGTTCCCAAATGTTTCATTACTAAGCCTTTATTGGAATTTGTCAGAGTATGAGCCATGACTGGCTGTCTCTTGTCATCCATATGATACAATCATGAAGTGTTGTTATTTGGGAGCTACCTATAGAAAAGCTACATGAAACTACATGTTTTAGGATAAGGGAGCAGGGGTAAAAGACAAAGTAGAACTTAGAATCTGTCTGCTTTAACAAAACGTTGGTTTATGTGAGTTTGCTGTGTCTTGCTGGGTGCGTGTGTGGAAGCAGAGAACAAGATCCTGACTCATGAAGAGAACGCAGCAGAGGAGGCAATGAAGGAATTAGCAGCCAGGGCCAGATGTACTCCTGCTACAACCTTCTGTTTTAAAATCAGTGGATTTTACACTAAGCAGGAATGGGATACACACAGACTTAAAAAGAAAAAAAAAAGTCGCTGATAGGGAAAAAAAAGAGAAGCTAATAGTAACAGAGAAGAGGTTATCACTTACCATTGTGGAATGGCGGAATGAAAAACAGTCTTTAAGAAAGAGCTCAGTTTGTGGAGCTGCTCACTTGCAGGGCAGATTTAATTCCTTGCACACGTGGATGGTTTCTGTCCTCTCAGTAACTTGGTCCACGTGTTCCAGATGGCCAGAGTCAATGCCTTATATTTTAGGTCATTCAGTACATTCAGAGGCATTCAGGCAGTAGAGGCTGACACTTCCTCCTGAGCAGAATGCCTTTTTTTTTTCTACATCTGAACTTCATCTCTCAAAAGAGCTGGAAAATAAAGATTTGCAGAGTACTCCCATGCCAGGGGAGAGTTCAGTAGTGCCAAGGTTTGTAGAGAAGGAAACAGCAACAGAGAAGCCACTGTAACACAGATGTCAGGCTAAAATTCTTGTGTGGTTGCGGACTTTCTTCAGTCAGTGTCAGAGCCACTGTCACTGCTGACACTTTACTGTAGCCATATGTGATTCTTCATAAAAGTACTGAAAAATTCCTCCTTCTGAGGAAAAGTTCTGCTTTCTAGGGCCCTGGGAGCAGCTCTGAGGTTGTGTGCTTCTTGGGATGGCCAGAGAAAAGGAGGCCCCGCAGGGAATGGCATGTGCCAGGGATCAGCAGGGCCCTTGCTGCTGCCATGTCCCCCTGGCACCCCAGGCTGAGGGGGAGGAGGAGAAGTGGGAATGGGGCACTGTTGCAGAGGCTGTCCTCTCTATCCTGGCCTTGGCCGCCTCAATTGCAATTCCTTCCCATGCTTCTGGGTTCCGGGAGGTCATGCAGCCCCAGCTAATGGGAGCAGTGTGCTTATCTCAGGGTCTCACATGTTGCAGCCACTAATGCATTTGTAATGAAGTGCTAGTAGGTGCCACTAGCTCCTGCACTGAGGCAAAACTGCTTATCTGTGCTTTGTAGCTCTCCTTCAGCTAAGGCATCTCTGGCTCCGTTAGCAAGGAGCCTGTGCCTCCGGGAGCAGGAGAGCCTGGGCTCTATTCCCATTGACCTTGTGCAGTTGTGTGTTCCTCCTGTGCACAGCGCGAGGGATGACAGTGGTGGCCTAGTGTACACACACACACACACACACACACACACACAGGCATACACACACACATCTTAGAGTCCATAAAGGGCCTCTGTATGCAGTGCTTGGCTCTAGCTGCTTCCCTTTGAGCTGGTTTGAAGGTTTAACAAGCAAGTGTCTCCCTTCAGAAGGTGCTGCTGCAGCAAGTGCGAAAATCCCATGCAGCCGGTTTGGCCATGGTTMACATGGTGGCCGTGCTTGCCGCCTTGATGAGTCTGCTTGCCCTGTCTGACCATCTGGGAACAGACAGAAAGGACTTAGAAGAGAACTGAATCTCTCCAGTGAACTACCTGGTCTCAATCCATCTTTTCATTTTAAGTGTTTGAGAAACCGCATCAATGCCAGGTGCTAGGTCAAGCTCCTYAGTCTCAGGTGTCCTGGACATGCACACCCATGTGTTAGGTCTGTCTCTTGTGGCCCTCACCTATCATGAGAAACTTCTACTGATACTGACAGGCATGAGGAAGGAAAAAAATACTCTCTAATTTTGTTTCTGTTTCGTTTTATCCTTTTCACCCATTATCTTCCCCAGGGTTGAAAGAAAAGCAGGAAGGAGGAATAGAGTTTGCTAGTAACTCATTTGTGCAAGAGTATTTTGTTTTTAAAATGTCTGCCTATTTCCAGCCTTGATTATTACCCAAACAGGTGTTTTCTGTTACTTAACAGCCTCATTGAAGAGGTTACGAAGACGACTCATCCATTTGTTTAACCAAGAAATAAGTGGAGGTACACATACAGAGTGGTACTTTAAAATAAAATGGCTGGCTCTTCTCTCTTGCACCTTCTCTGTACTCTGTAGTTCATATATTCCTAATACAATCTCTTCTTTCCTCACTTCTCTTAGATGTATCTGAGATGCCTAACAACCCAGTGTTTTATTTTCATTTGAAGGCCTCTATAAAATTGTATCTTATAATATATGGTGTTGCTCTTGTCTGACTGTTTATAATCTGTTTTATGGACCTTAAAGCCATTCGGTCCTCTTATTCCCTGAAGACAGGCATTGAAATTAAATTGCAAGAATTGCATGCAAGGGCTTTTTTTTTTTTTTTTTTTTTTTTTTTTTTTTGAAAGCTTGTTTATTTTTTGCATTTTTCTCGTTTATTTTGATTTGTTTATCCTTTTCCTCAGTTAATATAAGGTTGTTGCCCTCTGTTCCCCCAGACTTCTCTATTTCTCTAGATTTCAGTCCCATGCAGGAGGAGATGGGACTGTGTCAGTCAGCAAGACAGTGCAGGGAAGGGTGTAGATGCCCTTGTTCATGTTTTCTCTGTATTGCAATTATCCTTGGAAAAAAAAAAATCTGTGGACATGTACTGTTTGGAAACGATGTGCAACCTTCTTAGTGCATGAAACAGCCCATATCATTCCTGCTCACTGGGCATTAAACAACACAGTGCGGGCTACATCCCTTGTCATACACTGCAAGCTAAACAAAAGGCCTCATGGTCCATGCTATGKCAGAGATGTAGCTATAATGACTTTTTAAGGATGTGCAATGAATGGAAATGGAACCTGTTTAACTCCTTCGTTTTGGGGCAGCTTGCTGCTCATGTTGGTGTCTGCTTCTCTTTCCAACTGCCTCCCAGCTTAAATAGCTGTAGCTGTTACTGTTGTTTTTGCTGCTGCTCAGATGAGGAACCTTTTCCACATTTATTATTATCTACATATTGCAATCTATACATTTTCACGGTATTCTGAAAATCTACTCCTTTTTAGCTCCCTGTTTATTGTAAGTGCCAACTTTTTTTTTTTTTAACCAGATTTTTCTTTCCTCAAATATCTTTACAGGTGGCTGCGATTTTTCGATTTTGTTGTTTAAAATAGGAAGGCTTTTGCTTACTTCCATATTTAGACAAGAACATGTTTGTTGGGTGAGATACAGGAATGAGAGAAAGACAGTTGGATTTTGCTTCAGACTTTGATCACACGCTGTTCTTAAATACATCATTTCTCCTTTTTATAGGCACTGTTCAATCCTGCAGTACATAAGAGGAATTCTGCTCTGTCAAAAACTTACCTATCTTGCAGCCATGTTCAGTGTTGCCGTGCAATTTTCTGATCTGCCAGCTGAGTATAAGAACACCTGCCTGCTAGCAAAGAAATGTTACAATTTACCAGTCCAAGAACTAGAAATCTGCGGCCAGCTATGCAAGAGGATTGGCTTAAAAAGCAAGACTTTTTTTTTTCACCTTAAATGGAAACAGTTTTTCAATTGCCTTCAGGTTTTTGAATCATAAAACTTGACTTTTGTTAAGCCCAACCCAATTAAAGCTGGGAATCTAGCATAACAGTTGACTCCCCAAAATTAGGGCTTTTGAGAGGACAGAACAGAACAAATTATGAAATTGAGAGAGATGATAACACAGACATTGTGGAGAAGATAGGGCCTTATCTGTTAGTATTTGTAAACTGTTTTGAGATCCTTGTATGGCAAGAGCTATAAAAAGAAGTGTTTCTGTACCATGTGCATCACCAAACAGTGAACCACATGTCTTTTCAAAGTGCGTGTGAATGTGGGGCAATTAAGAATTTCCCTGCCTGCTCTCTAATGATCCCTGAGCAGGTGCTCATCTCCTAGCTACCTGCACACAGCTTGCTTTCTTGTCAGCCTAACTCTATCTTGCCACTGTGTTTTTAATTAAGTAACTGCAGTAGGATTTAGGGGTTCTCAAGAAAGAAGAAAAGTGACTAAGATAAATAGTTATTGTTCATGTTTCATATATTATATTCACATTTAAATCCCAGCTGTGTGATAGGGATTGCCAGTACTTTAGCACTCCAACAGCCTTCTGTCCATAAGACATATACTGTATCTTGGGATATGTCTTCCAAGCTTCCACTACCACTAGTGAGATTTTCAGATAAAACTCAAAAACTCACTGTCCATCAATCAGTAAGCACTGGGTCTTCTTTGCACAGATAATGATACGAATTCCTGTGACTTCTACAGTGGAAAATCTGTTGGGCATGTTTTGTCCACTCAGTGGCTGAAGGACTATCGAGCCCATAACCCTGTATTCGCATTTTGRGGGAAGCTTGCCTGTTTTCTTTGGAGCAGAAGCATATGTGGAAGGGCAAAGAGCAATGGACTYGCAAAGACTTTGGACGGGGCATTCTCCCTGGGCTGCAGTCACTGCAGTTCGTACATGTGGCCTCACTACCTTAAAATAGCCAGCTTGGGTCATCCCAGCATGGCATCTGCTTGGGCATCAGTGCGAGCCGCRAAGCCGACGGGAAGCCAAGTGATCTTTTTATAGTTAACCCATATTGGGCTTCTGTAGGTAGGGACTAGCACTACCCATATTAAGTCAGATATGTTCTCATGAGTGCAGAAATACCAGGCTCTTAAGGAACAGACAAGCTTCTAAGTTGCTAATACGCACARGTGGCTTCTGAAAATTATCTTATATTACTGCAGATTGAAATACAGTATTAGCAGAGAAAGAAAATCTTTTTTCTCTTCATGCTTTTACATGCAGATATTCAGGCAGTTCCCCTCCCCTTCTCTCTAGTACTCTCCTCTGTTCATTTTCTTGCCAGGTCAATTCTTGCCAAAAATCCCATCTGCTCATCAGTGGCATTCCAGAGCAGGAGGTGCTCTGGGGACTTGGTGCTGATTAATAGCCTCAACATCATTCTCCTGCCTGTGTGAAAAAGGAGGAGGAGATTGAGACAATGCCAATCAGGGCTTAACTAGCAAGGTCTAGGAGGTTCCTCTCTAGGGCCCAGTGATCCAGGCAGTAGCTGCCCCCTGTGAGGTCTCTTATCAGGAGGTTTTTAACATGCAGCTTTCATACAGTTTTGTTTAAAGAACAAGCAATCAGGTTGTCTTTCTTGATGGATTCACGCCTGGTGAACGCAATTTGAGAGCAACTGGAGGTCAAACCTGAGAGGGATTAGCTATGTTGATAGAAAAAAAATGCAAGCATGGCGTAGATCGAAGTGCAGAAGGAGCACTGCAGGATGTGGCTATTGCACAAGTTGGGGAAAAATGGGCATTGCTGTATATAGGTGAGGGTAGCTAGGAATACTAGGTGAATCTCATCAGCTTGTCCTATGGAAACCAACAGAAGTGCCTTTTCCTGCTTTCTCTTGAAGATCTTTTATACTTGGTCTTTATTTCTTTTGTCTAAGATTTACAGGAAAAAAAAATAATGAATTTTGGTTATCTATCACTCTCAGCCTGGACTCTGGGTGTGATTCAAGCTATCTGATTCATTGCACCAATTAGTCTTTGTTAATTTTGAGTTTGTTTTTGTTCAGTCCCAGCTGGAGTTGGCCTTGGCTGTCGACAGGAAACATATCATCAAGTTTAGGATTTTTCATTTATGAATTTTAAAACAATCAGATTTTCAAACTTCTGCCCATACTGACTGCTGCTGCTTTGCTTCTGTATAATCACTTGGCTTCGTCACTGTTTCCTCGTGTCCCACTCACTTCTGTCTCGGTTCCCTTTCTGGTCTTTCGTGGCTTACTAACTTCCGTGTTTCCCCTTGCCTTAAATGTCCCCTGTTGCTCTGCTTTTATGTGTCACACAAGCACAGAATCAAAACTGTGAGAGATGGAAAACATGGTTGGTATGAGGCAGGTCTCTGGGTATTACATGGTCAGGATTGTTTCTTCAAATATGGCCAGGAGATTCAGGAGCTTAGCCACAGACAATAGTCTTGCCTRCTATATATATTCATATACATCCATACTGAAGCAAGGAAGCTTTCATTTGGGTCAGAAGCAGACTGCAGGGTCAAAACATCTTCCATGCTGATCACTGTCTTTGTTCTTTCACTCATTTTCATAACATTGCTCCCAAATATTCTCTTAGGTACACCCACTTGAAAATATGTGAGTATGAAAACATATTAATGCAGAGAGACATGCATCAACTTGCATCTAGCTGAAGAATTTCTCCTATCCTCCACCATCCCTTGCTTGTTGGATATGCTCACTATGTACTCATTAGGTGGTCACCTTGCAGGTGGAGAACTTTGAGGTCTGTGTCTTGTGGTTAGGTCGTAGACCAGCATGCTCTGTCCTTCTGCTGTACAAAGGATACTTTATGCCTTTTTATTCCTCATTTAGTCAGCCTATTAAGCTTTTCCAGCTTTCCCTATTAAGTAAATTAGTTTAGGTGATAAGTCCTGCTCTTTCTAAATGATTTTATTGAATGGCCCTCAGTTACACACATTCCTGGGAGTAAGGTATCCAGACCTGAAAATAATGCTTGTCTCCCTGTGATTCTGTTTTCTTTCTGCATTTTTCCCATCTCTATTTCATTTTTTGCCCTCTCCTCTCATTTTGCCTCCTTGGRTTCCTTCCCTGACCTGAACGAGGAGTGGGGAGAGATCTTGTGCAGCCACATCAGTATGTCCAAGCCAAGCCATTCAAGAGCTTAGCCACAGACAGAACTATTAACTGGAAGGGAAGAAGACACAGAGGGAAGTGGAGATAAAGGTTTTAGTTTTCTGAGTCTCCCCAGATATATCTCTACCTGCCTTGTATTCCTCTGGTTTTTCCTCAGTGCAAAGTGTTGCCTTCTCTGTTTTCTCTTTGTTATCTTTATATACCCATTTTCCAATCAGTTTTGTCTCCTTAAACACAAGTTTGCCCCTCATTTTTAGTCTTTTCATCTTATCTCTATTCTTGCTTCAGTCCCCTCAGGGTCACCTTACTCAACTTTCTTCTGTTCTCTCTTACTGCCCCCGCCCTGCCTAATCTCCCTATTTACTTCCTATGAGGTTTCACAATATGCTTGTTCCTTTAGGTTCTTTGTTCTATAGCAATTTCATTCTTCATTTGCTCCAGGAAAAATGGAAGCAGGTATAATACGGGGGAGATTTGAGGGACAGAATCTTAATCCATTGCACATATTTTTAGTAGTATGTATATATAATATGCACGGGGAAGACAGCTTGTTATTAGAAATTGGTAATAGTCATTTCTGCTGCTGAAACACCTCTCTGAAGCCATATATCTGGAAAAAGACCATATCACTTGGAATGATAGATCTCTATTGCCTGTTTAGTGGAGAGTGACTGGAATGAGTTGGAGGACGAGACTTGGCAAGTTCTGAGTTGAGTCATGTTATTCTTAAAAGGTTGTGGCGGAGGTGTGTTTTAATTAGCAGATCAGTACAGATTGTGCATTATTAATTCRTTAATGTGACCTTGATGTGGTAGAGGGAAGTTTGGCCCATCCGCTGGAAGTGGATAGTGAGTGAGGGGGCGATGGCAAGGGAGTAAAGGCAGGAGCTGGTTGTGGGGGTACTTATCTGTCTTTCTGGCTGTGGGCAACACCTATTGCTGTCATCATATCTACTGCAGTATTCATCACCCCTCACCTTAAAATGGAGGGAGAAAAGGTACAGTGTCAGAAAAATGCCATAAAACACTAAATTATCTGCACATACAGATTAGTTTGCTGTCACTCAGCAAGGTGATCCAGTGCAAAGACAGTCTTTTCTTTTTTTAATTTTTCCCTCTCACACTTGCTCATCCCCGGTGCCAAATTTTTCAGAAAGATACATACAGAAATCATTGCTGTTGTTTGTATTCACTACTTCCTCAGAAATGAAAATTCAACCAAAAATGAATGTGTCTCTGTATGGGGGGGCTCCTGAGCATGCTAACCACTTGTAAGGCAAATATTTAATGTTCCACCCTTGCTTTTTAACCTTTGAGGTATTTTACAGGCATTGTATTTCCTCCAGACCTTGGGGAGAACATGAAATTCTTCACTGAGACTAACCTTTCCTATGCAAATTTATTAGCAACAAAATAAGAAAAACAGAACTATCAGATTAATGTTGTATAATTAGTTACACGGTAACTTAATAGGCAAGATTACCCTGTGACCGTAGAGTAGTTAGTGGTCCTCATGGACTCTCAGTTTCATTTTATTTTGTTCTCTGAAATATCTTCAATGCAATCTCTGTCATTGCAAAAATATGAGAATGTAACAATGTCATGAGCAGGACTTAATATATAATTACAGAGAAATCTCTTGTTTTTAATTAACGAGACTATGTTAGGAAAATCACACTGCTGTATGCACGAGTCAGTGTTAGCAAATGGAAATGACCTTCTGGTTATGTTAAAACCAAATTCCCAGAATTTCTCATGAATCGTATAAATGAATACTAATCAAATCCAAACTGGGCTGCATCAAGGAGGCAGATGAGCTCATGTGCTGAGGGGCAGCTGCTGGGATACCCTCCCCTGGAATCTCCTATTGCATCTTAAAGAAAACAGCTCGAGGGACCTAATGTTCTCAATTGTCAGAGAACATTAAAAAGGCAGATTTGTTTAAAGACTGTGACACAGCACCCAAACCAAAAGCCGTCTTGGGCAAAAGGCTGTACTGATTCACTAGCCCACAGGATAATTTGAAACTGCTTTATGCAAGTGAAGTAAAAAGTAAAAACCAGACACACTATAGAGATTTTCTTCTGTGTCTCCTACCCCTTTTCTTCCTGCAAATTGTYGATCTGGGAAATTGCTTGCCTTTTCTTTCTTTAGACATGTTTTCACTTTGCAAAAGATGTGATTCTTCACACTCTAGGTGGGGTGTGAAGTAGGCAGCAAGTGCCCTTTAGATCCAAGGAGCTGAAGAGGGAAATCTCCTTTGAGCTCACCTCCCAGCCATCCTCTGAGCTCCACCAGCCAAGATCCTGAGATCCTGAGTCCTAGGCCCCAAATTCCATATGCGAATCCAAATGGCCTCATGTAGTCAGGAGTCTTCCTGTGCAAAAAGTAAAAGTTTCTAAGTGAGAGTCCACTTTTTACTCTGGCAATTAACTGGCTTCTCAGTTCTAAAAATAATAATATGAAAGTCGTTCTAACACAGTAGTTATGGTTATTAGCAACAAAATTAGCTCAGTTATAACTGAGCAAGTTATAAAACCTCCCAATTTTGCAATGATTTGGGGAGTGTTGCAAAGGGCCCTGATTATTCACGAGACTGTTCGTAGCGTTTGCTGTAGGTTTGTTTGCTGCCTTCGTCCTTAATTTCATTGAAATTTCTATTTCCTGCCTGTCATTCTGTCTCCTACATGCTTCTCTTCCACCCTGCCTACTACAGAAGCCTTGAATATGAACTTGAACAGACTGTGTCATTGCCTAAGCAGCATTGCTCTCAACTCTGCTCCATGTTTGATGATTTAAATCCTGTGTCTCACAGACAGTGGATAAATAGATGGAGATGCCAAATCCAGCCGGCTGCAGAAGGCAGCACGGATCCCCATGGAAAAGAACGCTGCACTTCCCAGTTTTGGCAAGAAACAGTTTGCTGTACATCTCTATACAGCTAAATCACTGACACTTCAATAGACAGATGCAAAAGCGTGTGCGCGCGCACATGCACACGCTTCCAGGACTTGACAGGCCGTGCTGTCAGGAGATTAAATTATACCAGTGGAAAAGGGCGTGAGGGAAATAGCGTGAGACAGATTTCTCAGATATTGACCAGTTTTCTGAGAGACATGTTAGTGTTAATTCTCTGTTCTTTCACTCCATTTTTTTATTCCTCAGTAGCAGTTCAATGCAAAATGTAACRGAGTCAGCATTTTGGGGGTGAGATGCCTGCAGCATTGGCAGGGAAGGGTAAGGCACTTCTAGATGAGTCCTCAGCTCACGAGAGCTGCCAGGGTTCTGGCTTTCATGCATGCTGAGCAGTCCACATTGCAGGGGAAATCAATGGGAGCTGTGGGTCTCCAGTCTCTCTGCAAATGTGATTCTAAATATTACTGCTTACATTTAAAGGATCTTTTTGTTTTCTTTTTTTTTTCTTAGGAGGAGGGGAGGAGTAGAGAGGAGGGGGAGTCTGTCTGCTGGTAAACAAGGTAGCTTTCCACTGGTAAACAAGGTAGCTTTCCCAACTTGGTTTGCATTTCTTCCAATCTTTTCCATTTTTCCTCATGCAGACTTCCCCTTCTATCTTCTCTTCTCCCTCTTGGTTACACTTGGAGTGTTTCATATCAGCCAGCTTTTACTGTCTGGAAGTTAGGCATCTAATCTTGGCTGTTTGTTGTGGCTGTCTTGATAGCCACCCTATCGAAGACAACTCTTTTGTATGGTATAATCCATCCTTTGGAAGTACTCTTCTTCCCACTGATTACAGTGGAACCATGACAAAAGGGTTTGAGGAGAAGCCTACCCTGAAGTCACCACAAGTTAGGGGAGATGAATCCTGCACATTCTCTTCTCTGCATATCCATTTCAAAGGCTGGAGCACTGAGTAGTCCCAGCCAAGTTCATGCATTGGGTCCTCAAGGATGCTGAATCTCTGCCAGAGGGTGGTGATGTGTTCCACTTTCCTTATAACTCGTGGGAGCCAAAATTACTACCTACAGAACAGCATYCCATGCTGGAGACTCTGTGGGACTCTCTGGCTGCACCCATGGCTCTGTGGATATCGAAATGTATGGAATGCCTGTCCTAGCACTCTGCGTTCAGCAGGGACTGTGGGGAATGGATAAGGAAAAAAAATAGAGGAAGGAAAGTATGGAATAGGAAAATGAGAGGGGTGGAAAGTTAAGAGGGAAGAAAAAAGAAATGTGACAGAAATGAGGAAAAAGAATGAAGGTAGGGAGAAGATAAAATGAAAGTGAGATTCAGAGATTAGGGAGGAAGGCAGAGGAAGGGAATATATGAGGGAAAAGGAAGGAGAAAGAGGATGGGTAGGGTAGAGAAATGTTTAGTAAGAGTTAATTTTCTTTCCAGTGGAATAGCCCTGTTAGGGAAAAAAAAAAAAAGTCATTTAATAGACAGCATGTCAGCTTCAAATAACACACAAAAATTAATATTGCACTGCGTATGATTTGCTAAATTCCGTCCCCTGGGGGACATCTTCTGGTGGAAACAAACTTTGGGTTTGTCAGAGTAAGGCTTTCTCTTTGAAGGTAATTTTGTTCTCTCATTGTGTCACGTACCTGGCAGTGATTCATAAGCTGACAAAAGCTCACGCTGGGGAGAGGCAGAGGTGAGAGGTCTCCCCTCGTATGATGYCCATGTGCTGGGCTGGCAGGGAAGCAGAGGGGCAGGGAAATAGTAGGCGATCTGTGTAGATTAATTCTGCTGAAGAGAAATATCTACAAGGGACTGTTAAGAACAGAAGGAAGGAAATTAGAAAATGAAAGGGAGCGAAAGAGATGAGCTGTAATGGAAAAGTTATGCATCAGAGCAGGGAGGGAAGGATGCCTTCTCCCTTCCCATCTTTTCATCGGTGAATTCCTTTCTGATATTTGTTACTTGCCTTCTCCAGTTTCCTTGTCATTTCTTCATGTTCAGCTCYCCCATATGCTTCCCCTTTTTGCCTCTTCTCCCCTGTGTTCTGCTTAGCCCCAAACCTTTTCCTTACCTGTTGTCTTTCCCTTCACATCCTTCCTGCYTTTTCACAGGATCTCTGCACACAGTCTCTCCTTTTCTCTCCTTCTCCCTTTTGCTCAAGCTGCTTTTTCTTGACCATTTGTCCCCTTTCCCTGGACTAGTCTTCATGGTGCAGCTTTTGTTCTAGTGTTCTCCAAAATCAGTATCCTGTTATTATGTAGACATATATATATCCATATATATGTAGAACCATTGATGTCAGGTTATATTACATTATATATATAATATATATATAATTTTTTTATATATGAATATTATGTATGTCACTTTATATTATTATAAACCAGAGTTAATTAATCTGCTTTGGTATAAGATGAAGCCTGGGTGCTATTATTACTGCTTGAGCTGCCTGCTTTGATGTGAAGATTCAGCTTCAGTCACAGTGTTTCTCCAGGATCCACAAGACTCCCTTCATGTCTAGAAAAAAAAATCAGTTATGTCCTGACTTGGCCAAAGTCTTGGCTAAAGGGCAAAATTATGGTGACAACTTCATTTACTGCACCATGAGATAAGGTCATTAACAGTGTGAGATACGACTCCCAAAATCCCAGTGCCCTATGCTGCAAAATACAATAGCAGCATAAAATCAGTCAGATGGGTCTAGCTGAGCAGGTTATGGCAACACAGCTTGTCATGCCAYGTCATACCAGCTTTGGAGGCTCATTGTAGCCCCAGTCCTACCTCTTGCCTAGTAGCCTTCGTATCAGCATCTTCCCTTTTCTCATGCCCAGCAACAGATAAAATTCCATGCCTGGAATTGTACGTGTCAAAACTTCRTGTACATAGCTGAATTTGCATTTGAGATAACTGTATTTACTGTTTGTTCATATAGCTTGTTTCTTGGAATTTAGTAGGAGTAAAGTACATTTATGTCACTCTACTGTGAGGAGTTTTGTATAGGTAGGAAGCAAGACCATAGACATAAAATCCTTTTCTGCTCTGGCTTTCTAAGGAAACAGGGTTATGAAAAGTGGATGTTGATACGTGCTTGTAGCGACTCTTCTTTCTCTTAAGTAAGTTTTGGTCTTACTGGCCAAAATAATTAGAGATTCCCTTATGGAGAAGGGTGCTACAGGGACCATGCCTTACTAGACATGAGAAAATCTCCTTAGGAGAGTGTCCCCCAGGTGCACATCTGCTGCTGACCAAGCTCTGTTAGTTCCTCTGGCCATGGGACTCCTTCTTGGCATCTCGCTGAGCTCCCCACAGCGGCTCCTGTTTCCCACCCATCTGCCCTGGATGACCCTCGGGAAGGCACTGCCCGTGTTTCTAGGTGCTTTTTCCAAAGCGGAGGGTGATCTGTGTTGTATGGGTACTAGTCCAGTCCTGTGAATAGTGATGCTTCTTCCTTGTCCTCCCACAACCCTTCTCTCATGTCCCGAAAGACAACAAAACCCAGAGTTGAGTTCTGTTATGATACAGCAGGAAGGCTCTGCTTACCTCAGTCTGGAGATGTGAGGCATGACAGGCTACAGAGGGCTGGGATTTGCAGAGAAAATGGCCTGGGTGCCAATCAAGAAATCAGGTACTCTGGGGAGCACTGACTTTGCAGGGCAGTCTCTTCCTGCCAACAACAACCCAGTAGCTTATTGCAGTAAGCCAACAGAATGCAGAAAAAAAATGGATTCCACAGGCTAATTGTATTTTGAGTTTGAAAATCTCTTCTGTTCTCATTATTTCAGTTTTCTGCCCTTCCAGTTTTACCCTGCCTTGTACAAACCCAGAGGTTTGTACACGTTTGTACAAAGGCCAGCAGAACCAAGAGATCATAAATGGTGACCTTCTGCAGAGCACACCTATTTCATTTCATCACCTTCCTTTTGTATTGAGGTTGGATAACTTGTGTTTGGCACAAAACATTTCTAAAATGTATCTTCCAAAAAGACATCAGTTCTCAATGTGAGGAGACTGGGAGACAGAGAAGTTAGTGCTTCTCTTGGTAGGTTTTCATTGTTGTTGTTGTTTTCAAGTGGTTAATCCCTTCCAGTACAATTTATGCCTCACTTCTAGTTTGAGGGTGTCTTGCTGCAGTTCCCAGGCTTGTGTTGCCCCTTTTTGATATACTTGTGCTTATCCATAGTGAACTTTAGTTCTCTTCAAGGTATCAACTTTGCTGGTTGCAGTCCTTTGCTATATGGATGTGACTTACATCCTTAGTCCTGGATATGTATTACCTTGTATTTAGCTGAGTCAAAAAATACTCCACTTTTAAACAGACACAATTCAGAAATGATCTGTTTGTGTTATATGACTGCTTCTCTCTTCCAATCTCAGCAAATTTCCCCTCGGATATTTTACATTTATTTCCACATTGACAATGAGGTGTAGATTTGTATTTTGTTTGCTCATGATCCACGTAGAAGCTCACTCTGAATGCTCCTGCTGGAGGATGATTCCCTATTCATTGTTCCTTTTTGAGCTTCCTCCGTTAGCACTCAAATCTGTTGAATAGATGCTTTATTGTTAATGTATAATGCAATTTTAAATCAGAATGATATGAGGCATTATACTGCAAGCTCTACAAAAGCCCAAATTTGTTATAGGTATTAATTTGCCTTTATCAAGCAAGTTTGTAATTTAATTAAAGTATGGAATCATATTGCTTTAGAAAGACTTTTTCACCGTAATKCAATGTTGTCTGGCATTGACTTTATTGATATCCATTAATTTTTTAGCAGTTTAATCCTAAATCAGCATTCCTGTGATCTTTCCTGSGATTTTTGTTAGACTAAGAAAACTTCTTTATTCTTCTATTCTTTTTGAATATTKACTCAACATTAGCAGTCTCCCAATCACCCTGAGTTTTCTCAGTATTACAAAATTTATTAAAAATTAACACTGAAAGGCCAAGGATCTCTTTATTCAGCTTTTTTAGGACTGTAGGTATGTCTGGCCTGCAAAGCCTGTCTGCAATGGGATTTATTATTTCCTACCCAGAATAAGTGTATTAAATGATATATTAAATAATGGTATTGAACTTTTTTTTGCCTCATCATTAACAATTTTATCATTTTACTACTGCAACTACTATTGCATTTTCATTTTCTTCACATTTCTTTTTGCTCCCAGAGTATTTTAAGACACATACATATGGTCAGTCTTAACTCYGAGTGAAGCATTTTTCCCTGATGTCTTTAGCTTCCCTTATCAGCTTCTTACATCCCATAACATTCATTTATGGTGACTTCTACCTGTAACTACCTTCTTACATTTTGCCATATGCCACTTTTATTTCTAATTRTTGCTTTATTTGCCATCAAACTGAGCCTTTCCTCATCCAAAGCTGGACATTTTCTTGACTGCGAGTCTCCAGCACTTTGACTAGTTAATTACCTCTTCTTAAAGCACTTCCAATTTTCATTCATGTTATCTRTTTAATCTTTGATCCCTATCAGTTTCACTAAAAATTTCCTCAAATGCTGTCTCTTGAAGCCCTAAAAGGACGTGTGTATGCATTTGTAAATTATGTGTACAAATGGGGGTATGTATATGTATGTCTTACCAGGAGGTGCTGACCTTTTGTTGCCCTTAYTGAATGTAATTGGGTCATGATAGTGGGTTTCCAGGCAACTGCCATTTTTCAATCCAATGATTAATTAATCTTCTCATAGAAAGAGAGGAGAGAAATATGATCTCATGATTTACCTTTTCTTCACCATGTTTGCATACGCTTCCCTCCTCATGTATGAAGTTTGTTCTTCTCAACCTAGACTTTTCCTGTCTTTTCAATCTTTTTTTTTTTCCACAGTATTTGCAGTCTTCTGACTTCTTTTTGCCATGCTCTTTAAAAAAAAAAATTGCTGGATTCTCCACTTGGAGGATTGTCATGGATTTCTGTGATGCATTAATATTCTCAATGTTCTTTTTTGCTCTTTTCTGCATGCATCTTGATATTTAGTTTGCATTGAAGATTGCCTCTGTTACACATTAACTGTCCACAGAGTTCATAGATAATTTAGAAATGTGTGCAGCTGGTTCAAAAGATTCCTTCTGATATGTGGTATTTGTCAGCACTGCCTTTCATTTGTCATCCTTGCATTCATTCACTTAGCTTTGGCAGGTTCAGCTGAAAGTTTTTATCATCTTCACTCTTGATTAAACTAAATAAATGGCATCATCTGAAGATTTAGTCACTCTCTCCACTCCTGTTCCCAGATCTTTGCTAAACATGTTAATGTTAATGTTAAATAAATACTAGGGARATCTTTTTGCTGTGCAATGTCCTTACTACTTCAAAGACAGAAAAGAAAAAAATGTGAGATTCCGAAATACATTTGGAAACAGCTTCAAAAGCATTGACATTATTCACACTCTTGGAAGTCCAGAAATTTAAAATTTTGTTTTAAAATCCTTTGTTAGGAATCATTCTGACAACCTGTTGTTTGCTGTCTGGGATAGTGTGCAGATTCTCCCAGCTACAGCTGCTAAAAGCCTCGCTCTTCTTCGCTTCATTTTCTCTTTGGAGATATGTCCTCCCTTCTCTTAACAGTTAATTTCAGGGGAGATTTGATAACAACGAGATAAACAGTGTCAGATCAACCAAGAGGACTTTCCTGTTAATAAACCAAATAGACGCTCTCACAGCAGGTCATCAAATATCGATTTGTCATTATGGAGAATACGGCCCAAATTCAGCTCTCACTTATCTGCCTTGAGCAAAGCCGCATGAAGAGAGCTGGGAGTYGGATTTAGCTCAAGTTGCAGTTTTCATTTTCACATGTGGCTGCCCTGAAATAAGCGAGGAGCAAGGAGCCTCCGTGCATGATGCCTGATGATGTGTGGAGCCCGGCGCTCTCCCCATCCCGTCGTGGCAGGGCTGCAGTGATCTGCCAAGTGCTGCTGGAGTGATGGATGTGAGTGTGAATCCTTGTTCAGACAGAAAAGCACTTGCTTTTAGTCCTCATTCTTGGATTTAYGTGGGCAGTTGCCAGCAGGACACTTTTGGGGTCTGAAACTGGGTCTGCAGAAGGCTTTCTTGGCTGAAAGCTGTGACATGTATTTAATCAATCACGGTTATAAACAGTGGACATCTATACAAGTTAGGCCTTAAAGACCGGCGTTTGACATTAAAAGGGACTTAAAATGTTTAATTTGAGGGAAGTGGATTGTTTATGAGAATGAAGTCTGTATGTAAATAACTTGAAATAGTCTGCCGAGTGTCCTAGTTGATTGCTCTGCATGAGGAATGAAGAAAGATAGGAAAGATAAGTGAGAAGAGAACCCCCTGGCACATCTCTGCCTGCTTGTGAAGCAGCCAGCCAGTAAGGCCAGGCTTGCATCAGTTCTGAAGAGCTGATAAACAAATCTATCAAATTTGCCAAGTCTGTTGGAGTCCCGGGCTGGCTAATGGTAGATGGAGGTAGGGGTTACAGCAGGATGAAATTTGCTATAGCTGGGAGCTGAAAAACAATAATAATATCTTAATAAATACACTGCTGCTCTGATGGAGAGAGCAGAACTACTGGGGCTGCATGAAATTTGGGTATAAAAGGGGCAACAGTGGGAAACCTGGAGGGTATTTAGCATAAGGCAGCAGGAGATATCCAGGAGCWTAGGAGATGTGGCAAATGGAGGAGGTTGCAGTCTGTGAAGCACAGTAGTCTAAAACTCAGATCATATATTACATTTAAAGTGAAAATGATATACATTTTGGATAATGCTATAATTTTACCATCGTGTTTAGTAACTAGATGAAATACTTGGCCTCTCTCTGGAGTAATAGCCTCTTTAATTTGCCATCTGCTGAACGTGCAAGCATATACACATGTTGTATCAGCTATTCTCTTTTTGTTTTTATAGGGAGTTAATTTTGAGTCAGGGAGTTTTTAGGTGATATACTGTTACCTTAAAATTTTGTAAGGTATACTTCAAATATGGAATGTCTCTGTGCTCAATCTGTATTCTTTGACAAAGATTAGCTTACCTGTGTGTGTGGGCATGTTTAGCCAAATTACACTATTCAGAGACCACTTGCAGGGTGTCAAATACAAGACTGTGTGGCACCAAAGACATTTTAAGCTTCTCTCTTTATGTCTCTCAACTTAAACATACATATAAACACCTGAAGAGGGATGTGATGCGAGTGCTCGGTGCTTGGTAATTCTGACAGGAAGAATCAGCCACAATTCCTGTGCGCACGCAATTGTGGAGACAGTTCCACTGATACGAGCAAACTCGTGTTGATGACTTGGGTGAAAAGACAGAGCAAGAGAGAAGTGGACAAAGTGACATTTCAATTACATCAGTGCTTAGAAAAAAAATAAGGGAGTAGATGGAAAGGGATAGAGAAAACAAARCAAAACAGAAAGTCCCCAGGAGCACCGTGGCGTTAATCTAACCTTCAGCATGACTGAAAACTCCACAGGCAGGTGAGCAGAATTATTGATGTTTGAAGTAATTACTTCAGCAGGCGCTGCTATCAAAATTCATAGTGATTGATTTCCCACTAGTCAGCTTATCTCGCGGAGAACAAGTACACTGGAAAGCAGCTTATAACCCCTTCCTAATAAGCCGTGGCACATCGCTGGAGAAAATGGCGTCAGGCTCTTTTTGTTTTGCATTCACTGCTGCTAAAGGTTGAATTGCTCAAAAATTTAAGATGCCAGGCTCTGTTTTGCTCCCTAGATGGCCTAAGAAGAGGGAGATCTACTCTCCCTGTGCAGCCCACCCTTGTCCTCCCGGTGTTAAATGAAGGAAACTTCCAAGCTGAATTTCTTTCAGTGGTAAACAAGGAAAAGCTAGATCTGAACACACAGCCCAGATTCTTTTTTTTTTTTTTTTTTTTTTTTTTAAGTGGTCTCAAATATGGAATATTTTCTCCAGGCTGACTGGGAGCTGATCAAGTCAGGGCACTGGAGGGGATTAATGAGGTGCTTATCCTCAAGTGTCATTGATGATGTTACATACACACTGTAAATCAACTTGTGAATCAACTTCAGTCCCTATTCCTATAAGCTATGGACCCAGGACTGGGTTGGAAACAATTTTTTTTTTTCTTATTATCAGATTGGATGAGGGATCAGGCTCTTCTCAGATTGTTTTAATCAGAAGATCTAGAAGACTCAACCAATGCCATCTCAGTTGGGTATAACAGTGAAGGACAGCAGTGTTACGATAAAAACATGATTTAACATCTCTTATGGCCCAGGTATCCCAAGGGATGTTACAGAACAGATACTTTTACTGCCCGTAACACTGCAGAAAATGTTCAGGCAAACATAACTCCACCCAGCCTTTGGACAAGAGTAGCTGGCTTACTGAGAAGACCTGTCAAAGTTGAGTGAGAAAGCTGTCTCCACACTATTTTTTTAAAAAAAGGTGTGGGATGGAGAACAAGAGTAAAGAGTTTAAGGCCTAGCACAAAATGCAATGTCAAAGACAACTCGGATTTTTGCCTCTACCTCTCCTCCAGCATCAGATGATGGGCAGTTCTTTAGTCCTGCAGATCAAGGCAGAGGGGAAAATTAAATGAGGGTCAAGCAAGAAAAGGCTGAACTATCAGTYTCCTTGATTTTCATCAGTCTGTTTCAGCAGGCACATTATCTGAAAGTGTTTTTCCTTTTCCTTTTGGCTTGTTTCCTGTGTAGAGAGAGCCAGGACACTTCCTTGTACTGATAGTTGTTTCACCCTGCCATCTGGCAGGGTGCATTCTCATGGGAGGCAAATGGTACTATTTATCAGGAAGCAAAAGGATTATTTGCCAGAACAGTTTTATGGAGAAAAGGAGAGGGAAGAGGAAGGTGCAAGTAAACCATTTTGTGCAAATGGTAGGAACAGGAGCTGGGTGAGATAATTTCTTAGAAAGGAAGTGAGTTTCTCTTTCCAAATTCCAGTGGTCATGAGCATTGTATCAGGGAAGAGTGATGAGGGAAGGAAGAAGAATTAAGAGTTGAACCTCTACAGAGGATTTGAATGATAACATTTTTACGATTTTGGAAAATCTGTACTAGAAAACATTGATGAAGTGACATGGCAGCGATATCACACTTCCAGAGGTACATGATCTACTACAACATCCCCACTGTGAAGCTCTGATGCAACCCCACCACTGCCATATATTCAATACTCATCTTGTGTCCTGCTCTGTGCCACCCTTSGAGGCATAGCTTGGTCCTACTTGGTGCATACAGACCAGCATACAGAGCAGCTGCCCTACACCAGCCATTGGGAAGGGCTGCAGGTGAGTCTTCTCCTTTCTCAGAGACCTGCACAGATGCATCAGAGCCCAACTGCCACGTGCCTGAGGTCCTGGTATCCAGGAGGGCAAAGGAGGATGGAGGGATTTTGGGGGGGGAAAGGAGACAATGACAAACGGGTCTCCCTGGCATGAGTCCTGACCTCTTGGCAGCATTAGACTGGCTGTGAGGAATGACTTGGTAATCTCGCTCGTCCAAAAAATGTCACAGTGTCACAGTGTCACAGTGTCACAGTAAATAGACGTGTCACTCTTCTTCTCTGACACCAGACTTGTGAGAAGTCCAAGGCTTCTCCCATTGCCCATCTGCACTGCCAGAGCAGGGAGCAGGGGTTGCAAAGCTTTGTACACTGCTTTGGGAGAAAAGCAATCAGCAAGTGGTAGTGCTATGATGGACTGTGCCAATACTGTGCCCTGGCAATCCAGGGTGGTCTGCAACAGAGATGATTTAAGACARCCCTTTCCTCTGTTGACTGTACCTGGCAGACTCTGGAGGCAGCAGAGATTTCACCAGTTCCTGCTTGTGCCTTCATTTTCATGGGTTTCTTTGCTTACACACTTTCGATCTGTAAACACCTCATGCATAGCTGACGTTATTATGCAAGCCGGCTGTTTCATGGGCTTTGTACCATGGTCTGCAAAACAATATGTCAACTGTGTTTTTTATTCACTTCACCCAACAGGCTTCTGGGGTTTGTTTGTTTGTTTGTTTTGTTTTTGTATATATATGTATTTATCCTTTGGGTTTCCAGCGCAGCAGGCTCCAGCAGAGATTGAATTCCCTCATTGTCCTTCTTTCTTGTAAAGTTGTGCTTCTATTTCAGTGTCTGGCTCCTTAGTCGATGTTTGGTGATCATCATTGTCCATGGGAGCTTGGCAAAGGTCGGGGAGCAGATGGTCACAGTAACACAGTGAGGTTGTATGAAAGTAGGATCTGATGGAGACAYGTTTGTATTGGATAAACAGAGATGAGTGGACCTAGATACAGCCAAAGAGGAATCTAGATGAGAATCCAACCGGTTTACTTTGCAGCAGTCTCCCTCAGTGACCCCCAAACCTTCAACATCTTGCCTGCATGCTTGTATCTCTTTCCACTTTTCTATCTGGCTCAGCTTGCTGATTCCTGCACAGTCGGAAGGTGAAATGCAGAATGCAAACCGGATGGTTTCCCCGTGGGGCTGGAAAGCCTYCCTCTCTGTGTAATTGTTTCTGACGTTTCACCTGTCACAGCCTGAGCTTCTTCTGGGGGATGATAAAATGTTTGGATCTCCGAATGTGTAGCCAGTACGCTGTGTTCCCTGTTGACAAGAGATCAAAGATGTCAGGACTCTGGAAAAGACAAAATGAGAGACTGAAAAGAAAACGGGGAAAATAAGAGAGAGAGGAAGAAAGGCAGAGGAGGAAGAAAGGCAAAGGAGAAGAAAGTCAAGTAGAAATAGGAACAATTGCCTAGAGACAGGTGGACAGATGCCTAACAAACCAGATAGACAGACGGTTATGGTAGAAAGACAGCATGCTCCTTGCTGTTCTTAGGCTGTAATTATCAGCTATTTAGGCAGTAAGCCCAGGCAAACCAGTTATTATCAGTATTCAGCAGCTCTGAGGTGAAGCCCAAAGCAATTAATGCCCTTTGAGAACTCGGGACTAATACAATGAGCACTGATTTTAAGAAGTGCGTGTGTGGAGGGATGGATTAGGGCTTTTTCATTATATAAGGAAGGGGAGGGGTGCTCTGCTGTTGAGGAAGTCCCTGTGGATGAGCGGAACAGGTACAAACTCCAGCAAAGCAAAAATCTGTGAGCAGGGAGCAATTGTTGGTGACGGCTTCGCTACAAGCAGCTGCTTTTCCTTGGAGRAGAAAAGGCTATCTAGACTGAGAGAGCAGAGCAYTCAGAAATACATASCTAAGGAASCTGGGAAGAAAAATGCTCCATGGAGGGCAGGATGACCTCACTGCTGTTTAGTGCCTTTGCCATAACCTTAGCATCTGCGCAAGGCTCCTAATGTGAGAAGGAGGAATGGAGGGAGCCAGGGAGGCACTTTTTCCTGAGTGGACACCTGAAATGCAGGAGCAGGACTCACCTATCCTGAGCATTCATTGCTGGCTTTCATCGGGAAACCATCATCCTGCTCACCTGGTGCTGAGAGGCGCTTGGAATCACATTGCATGACTGAGGCCACRTGGGTTTTTCATGGAAATAAAGAATAGTATCCCAAAGCAAAGCTTTGAAAGAAACTTTTGAAAGATTGCAGTCTGTGGTCTCAAATTTCAACATTAATAGCTATATGTGTGTATATGTGGGCACACCTTTACCTATGTTCAGTGCTCAGGTGGGGTAAAGTACTTCAGCTCCACTGGAGCTGTGCTGAGCTACCTTTATTCAGGGTCTAACCCCTTATTTCTGAAGCAGACTCCCGGTGTTCATAACATGCAGAAAGGCTTGTGTGATGAGTCACCATCTGGGTCAGAAACCTTGACAAAACACATGGTCCCAAGCACTGGTAATGCCGTCGAGGCCAACCGCAACTCAGGTTTACCGAGGGAGCCACCCATTGCTCTTTGGCTTTGAAAATAACATGTGAGTKACCGGGATGAGAGGCGGATGGAGGGTGCCTGCCTACCAAGGTGGGATGCTTTCCTCTAGATCTTGAGTGTGCTTGGGAGGGAGCAGCGCAGCCCGCAGCATATGAGTCAAGATACACAAATTAATAGTGTATTTTGGTGTTTCTAATTAGCCCCTCAGGCGTAGCACAGAGTCTGCCTGGAAAACTCAAGCGTGCGAATTGCTGCTGTGCTGTGAAGCCTGTTCTGACAGCGCCAAGGAAGGTGTTTCAAAGAAGCTGCATATGTGAAATGGCTGTTAATCCCCCTTAAAGCCCCCGTGTTTTTGTTGCAGTCTCTTAGAAAACACYTTCCTTTATCCTCGGAGCTGTATGTTTTTTACATAAACTCCCTCTYGGAGATTGGAGAGCACAGGCGTAGTCAGTGCGCAGCATCAATGGCTGGGAAGAAAGAAAAGGAGCAAGAGAGAAAATCCATTTCCCTGARATTTAAAAAGAAGATCGAGAAGCGAAAAAGGGCAGTGAGTGAGCGGGAGCCGGAGGCAGCAGCGGCCTCATCCCCCAGCAGTGAGACAGTGCAGGGAAGCACGGGTGCTGGGGGGGAAAAGCAAACAGGGAGAAGAATATTCCTTGTGGCCGTGTGAGCGTCACGGTTTTCACAGGTGCAGGCAGAGCCCCTGGGCTGAGGAGGTCCGATGTGGGGCCGCTTCCCGGAGGCCGAGGCCTGTGCGGTGTGTGGCCGCCGCACAGTGATTTCTGCCCTATGGAACAGCCGGAGTGGGACGCACTGAGGGGCCRCGCAGGGAGACACCTCACACCAAAAATCGGGTGATTAACGCGAGTGCTTGAGCTCCGTGACCCGCTTATTTGTTTTTCTCCACGGCAGCCCCTCTCGCRACCTGCACAGTCGCAAAGGAGAGCTTTAAAGCTGACTAAGTGAGTGCTGCCGAGATTTGTTTTTCTCTCAGATCTAGAGGCGTTAATAAGAGCCAAGCAAATTGGGGAGTGTTAAACATAGCTCCCTATGCCGCCAGCTCGAACCGGAGCCACGCTCTCTGGGTTGCACAGCGCCCTGTCAAAATCCCTGAGGCCTTTTCGCTACACAAACTGTTAGRGATGCTTGAAAATGGAGTGTTTTCCCTTGCTGTTATTTTTTTTTTCCTGCTTTTAAATCACATCCATTGTTTTCCTCCAGATATTTTGAACACAGCTAGAAATTCCTGGGGCTTGATTGCTTGTTTTCACTTTTGTTTTAGTTCCTGGCATGGTGTCAGTACCCCAGGAGTGATTTATTAGGTCCATGCTGTTGCCCAACCAGTAGAACAGGCCAGTGTATTTTCTTGGGACTACTCCTACATTAAATGGAGCCTTGCCCTGCACAGCAGGTGCATTTGAGTGTTTTATTTCTTCTTTTGAAATAACTCGCCTTAGTCACTTGGAGTAAGCGTGTGGAACAAGGTTGGAATTTGCTTTTTCTGACATCATAGTGTCTGTAATTGTTACTATGGGTTTTTCAGTCTAGCTGTGAGGGAGCTTTCTTTAAAGAAAATATGTATTTAAATCTCAGAGGACAGAAGACCCATTTAAAGTGTTTGGGAGTGTGATGTCCTCTAGGATGCCTCAGCTGACCTTCAGAAACAAGCTGAGGCTGCTCAGGGTTAATCCCATGTAGATCCATGTAGAATTTGTGCTGAGTCTGCTGCGTGAGGAGATGGGATTTGGGAAGTTTATTGAGTGTTGTGGGAATGCTTATGCGTTATAGACAGGATAAATGAAGCTGACAGGTTGTGTCTCTTCTGTCAACTTTGTGTCTTGATTTACAGCGCTTTCAGAGTCCTGGGACTTCACAGCAACATAATTCCAGATCATACAGAATTTGCCTAATTTGTTATTTAATTCACCTCTTCCCAGCTATGTTGAGAGTAAGAATGGATAAGGGGATGGGAAGAAGACTTAATTGAGAAATAAAGATAACCATTTCCCCCCACTTCTGCTAAGCTCTTTTAAAAATAATTGTTTAAAGCACGACTTGGGACAATGTCTCTGTTTGGCGGGGCGGGTAGTCATTCTGAATGCTGACTCTGCTAGCTCTTGGGCATCCCTCTGTGTTTTTCCTCCAGCCTGCCTCAGCATAGCCTTCTTTGGAAGAAGAGAATGGAAAGTCTCAGGAGCACCACTCGGAGCGCCGCTCTTCATCAGTCCTTCCCTCCCTCAGCCTCCTCCCCTCTCGCTCTGCCTCTTTTGTGCTGCATGTTCCCTTTTCAAAAAGTAATTTCATGGCTCTTGCACTTAAGATTCCATCAGAAAGTCAAGGCTTTGATCAGGCAGACAGACGCCCTGCTGGGATTTCATTGGCAAATCACAATTCCCTTAATTAAGACTATGTGTCTTTATATCACTAAACTGATTCCAGCTGGGTCCCTGCTCGTTTTACATTCAGATTTACCTAGGCRATGGATTCTCACCCCCTGTGACTCCAGAGAAACAAGAAACATTTAATGACATCCAGTCTCAGTTTCTGCCCCCACAAGCTGCTTCTCCCCACTGGGGCAGCAGTTGGTGTGGGCTGGGAACTAAATCTCTCCCTYGCTCTTGGTTGCACTCTCGTCCAAATCAGGGGTACTGCAGTGAGGGGGATTTGCTCTGTTTCTCTCCAGTGCTTAGAAGATGGGAATCAGTAGTACAAATGGATTGAACTTGCCTCTTGTTTTTTTGKTTGTTTGTTTTTCAGAAGCCATGTTTTAACACAGAATCAAGAAAATGCCAAAATTCTACACGTATTTTTGTTTTTTCTTCCCCTTTTCAGCTTTTATTTTCTTCCTGTCAATTAGAGATGAAACAGGTTAAGAGTGTGCACTTGCAGTAATCATGGGTCATGTGTGGGAGGGACTTTGGTGACATTTCTGCTTTGCTGGGCTTGCTTGTTGAATTAGTCATGCCAAGACAAAAAACATTTCTCCAGAGAGAAAATATGGTATTTTTGACTCCTGACTTTAAAGTGTGTGGTCTGCTCTGGCCAAAGAGATAACATATGTGGGGAGAGGAGAAGATGCTAATGTGAGAATTTACTTTTCCTTCAGCCATCTGCATTTTCCCTTCCTCCTCCTTGACTTGCTCCTCTCTGCTGAAGGGAGCCTCAGCACCTTGTCTAGGGAGAGGAAGTGGCAGTGGGCTAGTGGCACTGCTGGAGCTGCACCTACGAGCCTGTCTCCATTGAGGTGACACTGAGCCCCTGCCCCTCTGCAGAGCTTCCACAAAACCTGCCTGCTGAACAGCATCACCTGGTGCTGCACCCCACGGCAGCTGTGGGCTGCTCCTGCAGTTGTGCTTGATCCTAAGAAACAGCTGGTGAGCACTACAGCCTTAACATCTTGCAAAACCCTTCGGGCGTTTCCTGAAGCTGAGCCACCTACTTCCTAAGTGACCCCAAAGCCTTGACTCATGAAACATCCTCTTCCACAGATGGCTTCAGCTTCAGATTTCTCATATGGAACTCTTTGCTTGAAAATACCAATTTGGTTMTACACCTGCAAAGCTTGAACTCCTGTCTCAGGGATGTGGTGACTCTGTAATGGGCCATAGCAGAGCTTTCCTTTAATGGAGCTTTTCTTTAGCTCCATTTTTTCAGCCATTTATTTCAGCAAGAAGAGGAGTGGTTCAGTCAAACTATCTGCAAGCTGAGCTGAGAACTTCGTTAGCTCTTCATATACTAATAAAAAATGTTCATTAAGAAACCCTAATAGGACTTTGYACTTAGACTGGTCTTTGATTTGAAGATGCCAAATCTCTTTATAATAAAATTGCTGGTTATTACTCCATGGTAAGACTAGATATGATCAAAGGGGGTTTAGGGTCATTATTTTGATTGAAAGACAGAACAAATCTATCCCAAATGTACAGAATGTACATTCTGTGACTAGAAAATGAATTTTCTGAGCCTTCATAAATAACCYGATAATTAGATTTTTAGCAGAAATTAATTTAAAACCTCACACTTAGAGTTAACATCTATGTTTGCCTTGTCTCCAGTCTTCTTCCTGGAATGACAGAGACACRTCAAACATATATAGTTTAAATTAATTGAAACCTTGCTCAGAGAAACTCTGTGAAGAAATTAGGATGCAATTAAGCTAAGCTGCTGGCGGTTGCTCTCTCTAGGTACCGTGGTTACAGAGGTCTTTGCCATACACTGAAGTGCAGCACATGAAGGATCTCCAGCAGTTGCCGCCATTCAACCATGGCTTATGGCGCCCAGCGGGCTGGTGGCACTGGAGACATCCCTGCCCTGCTGGAAGGGGTGTCAGTTGTCCATGATGTGACAGGAGCCAGCAACCCACCGTGGCTGGAAGCTGGCTCAGATGAAGGCCACTGTCAGGGCTCTGCTGCCACAAGAAGGGGATTAGAAGCACTGAGATGGTGAGACTTAGCTGAAGTTCTCCACTCACCTTCCTGTCACAGCAGGCTCATTTCCAGAGCCCTCTAGACCGAAACAGTGGTTGAAGCTGAGATGCCCAAGCCACTAGTGTGCTTTGGGGTGTTTTACACTGCAGGGAGACAGTGGACGTGTCCAGAAAAGGTTACACCATGATGTAGCAGATGATGGGATTCTGTCTGGCTTTAGTGTATAATTTGTCATATGYGATTAAAGAAAAACAACAACAACAAAAGAAAAAGCACAGTAAGAAAATTGCTAAGCAAAACATTATGTTCAAATTGAGTTAGAGTTAAGAATGTCAGTATCTTAAGGATGAAAAAAAAAAAGGAAAGAGCAACACCAAACATTCTATTCAGTTATTCATGACTAGGGCTACACATAAGAGAAAACAATGACATTAAAGTAAGAAATGCAAAGATAACATATCCAAGGTGTCCAGTCTCCATCTTGCAGAGGTGCCACAAAGGGAATAAATGAAAAATCAATAGTGTTGCATTTTACAAATAATTTAAATATCATCTGGGGCCATAAAGACTGGTGTCACTCTTGGCCATAGTCAATAGTAATTATTGCATCTGACCACTAGCTTTCCTAATGTTTTCTCTTGACTTGGTGAGGGATTCAATACCTGACTACAGCGTTTCAAGTCTCTCAAGAATCACTATGAGAGTGTCAAGATGTGTGTCAGAGAAAGAGAGGGATAGAGGGAGAAAGGAAATGGGAGGAAATTATAGGCGGCAGGAAGAAAGGGAAGGCAGGCAATCATTAAGAAATGAGAAAAAGTGAAAGATGCTAAAATATAGAGTGGGATGAGGGACAGATAGGGAAAAGGATGGATATGCAGAGGAATCTAGGRCTATAGACAAAGAGATGGAAAGATGGGAGGAAAGGCAGGCAGGTAGCTGGAGCAGGGCAGGTTGACAGCTGGAAGGGGGAGGGTGGTATATCTTCTTAAAATACAAATATTTTCGTGCCTTGGAGGTGGATGTAGCTTTCTATCTGGACAGGCTTCCATTGTTTTATTTTATTCTTTTTATTTTATTTTTTTTTAAAGGAGAACAGACTCCTGGACCCTGATAAAATGTATCCCAACTTCTGGTGACTATTTTGCAGGATAGACTATTTTAAGAYGTATCATTGTCATCGGAGCCACAGCCATTTGCCTTCTGCTCCACTGCAAACACCTAATGAAACAGGGAAGATAAATCATGACTGTAGCCTAGCAGAGTGCAACAGGAGTGATTTCAAGCACCTGTATGCATTCACTTACTGGTATAGCATAAGCTTTCTGGATTTTTTTCTTATTTCACATATATGAGGACCACATGACGGGAAAGAAAGCTGTTTTTTCCCAATCAAAAGATGTTTTCTCCATCTACCACAAGCATATTTACCGCCTCTGTCTGCTATTATGCATGGGACTGATGTGTGTGTTCTGATACTCAGTCTTGTCACTGCTTTGCTGTATTTCGTGATGAGATCAAAGAGGTTAACTGAAGTAGGACTCTCTGAGCCAGAGCTTGCTGAAGATGTATGCCTGTTAGCAATGCACAGTGGGCATTCCACTCTACTCCTTGCCTCTCCCTCGCACATGGACCCATCACGGCTTCAAATACTGCATCAGATCTGGGGAGACCCATTAGGAAGTGAGTACACCAGCCTGTACAGAAAAACTGAAAAGCTGCTTGAAAGTGAGAAAACACGTTACAAGGATTTTGGATCCTAGATCAGTTGAATCATTCCTGTGTAGGCATAAAATGAAACCATATGTCGTTTTGGAAACAAAATATTTGATTTTTTTTTTTTTACTTTCTTATCAAAGCTTGGCTTCCAAGCCTAGGCTCCTCGTCCTTGTCAGTGATAATCCTAGCTTTGCACCACCATTCAGGTGCTGCACTGACAGGCAGAGCTGTTGAAATAAATGCCCTTTTGGTTGGAAAGGCAAACTGAATAAAACAGCACGGTGGAAGGGCTGCAGGTGGCTTTTAGAAGTTTTTCAGTAAAATGAACAACAATTTATTTTACAGCAGCCAACAGAATTTTGGCTGAAATGAAATGTTTTGCTTGTCCCATTTAACCCTTTCACATCCTTTCTTGTAWTCATCTTTAGGGATGGTTTTTAAAATGCAGATTTGAAATGAAAAGTCAAAAAGTTATAAGAAAATGCCTGTGTGAAACATTTCAATGTTTTTATATGAAGCATATCAAAAACATATCGAAGTTTTTAAAGGGCTACTTAAATTTCCCTCTCTCCCTCTCTCTTTTTTTTTTTTTTTTTTTTTTCTGGAGCATAGAAGCACATGCTTTATGGAACAGTTTTTGGTCATTTGTCTAGCTAGTAATTCCAATGTGCTTGTGTGTAATTAAACTCTATGTGGGACCTCATGGGACTTGCTCTAGATTTACACTAAGTAAAGAATCTAACTCCAGTTATAGAGATATTTCTTTTTGTCTCAGTAAAACTAGAGTATTTCACAGCAAGTTCTTCAGTGGCTTTGTGAAACTKTGTTGTTGAACAAGGTATTCATTAGAGATGTGCACAAATACCTAATGTTGTGAACATTATGCATACATGCATAAAAGTCACATTCAGATGCAAAACATTTCTCACAGTCTCTTCTCTCTCTCTTTTCTCATGTCTCTGAACGTGCAGCCAGTCCTGCAGCCTGGCTGGCTGATGAAACAGTTTCCTTAAGGTTTGGTAGCACCTTTTCTGCAGCTGTGAGGTCTTCGGGCTGTAGWGACTATGAGCATGGGGACTTCGGCTTCTGGACTGGCAGCAACTGTAGTCAACAGCTTGGACTGGCAATTGGAAAATACATAGTGTAAAGGAATRTAACTAGAATGTGTTGGTGGGTTGGGCATTTCACTTCCATTTCATTTCATTATTTTATTTTATTTATTAGTTAAAAACTCACGCTTAGATCATCTTATAGAAAGTATAGTAGGATCTTCAGGTGTAACGATCTGTCTGTTCTTTTTACTCTGCAAAAATCATTCACCGCAGAGATCTCAGGTCACGTTTCATGTCCTCACATCCCTCAGTGGGACCCTGGGCCATAGCAACCTGGAAGCAGAGTTTGCCACCTTTATGTGCTGCTGATGCTCTGCATCAACAGCACTTTCTGCCTTCCAAGGCAAAGAGGTAGGAGTGCTTTCTATGCAAAGGTGGCAAGTTTTGCAAGAGTACAGGCAGCTGCAAGATTTATCGTTTGCCTCTGCTATCRGTCAGGATTGTACAGCTGCATAAAGTCTCAAAACTCTAAATGAGCAGACCTGAGGAGAAGGCTTTGAATGAGCCATTATGCACTATTTGTGTTATCAGCATTGCTAAACAAGGCACTGACCTACACAGTGTGTGGGAACACTACCTGCTTGAAGAGCAGTGGCCAAAGAATGAGCAAGTCCCTCTCTTTTTATCTGATGAGATCAGATATGATCACCTGCCAGGTTGGACCCTACCAGTCATTTCTGAGGAAGCACTAGGTTGCCAGAAGCAGTCGGAGCGGAATATGGTTTGCTGGCCCTGGAAGTAGCTTCTTGCTGTCTCTTAAAGTCTGACAGGTGAATGACTTCAGATTAAGCACCCCGTGGTGAAACCCGACGTGCTCCCTGTCACAGCTGCCGGGCCTCCTGCACTTTGGACCCCCCTCATCTTCCCAATCCCATCAAGCGTAACCCCTTGCAAATGTCGTGCTGGTAGCATCCAATTATATCCTGGAACCACATGAAACACCCACGCGTGGTCCAGCCTTGGCTCCAGTCCCCTCCCTATCAAGTGACAGGACTTCAGAAAGGTCTTAGGCTTATCATTCCCTGTGAGCACAGCTCATACAGTGATCTAACAGCTACCCTACTATTATTTCTTCAGCACATCATAAACACTTCAGGGGAAATGTCTCAAAAATAGTACATTAAAGCTTTGTCATCAGGCTTACGATTCCTAGTCTGTGCAAAGGCTCAGCTTTCTGAAATCCTGCTTTCAGTGTTAGTCTATCATCTCCCTCAACAGCTGCTCTCTAGTGGCTCCCACTTCCTTTTCCCTGGGGAATGTTTTGGAGTTCCTCAGAGCTCTCTTGGGCTCCACATTTGTCTCCGTGTTCCTGGAGCTGGAAGGTGCATGCTCCATTGCCTTGCATTTGTATGATGGGTTATTCTTATGTAGAACCCCCATCCTTCCTGCCTGCCTACTCTGGCCCTGTCACCTTAGAGCCTCTCGATGTAGAGTCATACAGAAAATTTGAATAAATTGCTATATACAAATAGTTATTTTACATAACTGCTTAGGCCATGTGCAACAGTTATGTCATTATTAAATTTGATTATTTACATACATATATGCAGTGGTGCCACCTTCCTTTCACAGTGATTATTTACATACATATATACAGTGATGCCTCTATCCCTTTCTTCGTCAAGATATCAGTAAACCATGGTGGAAGCTGCACTTTTCTGTTTTCAGCAAAAATATCAATTTTAGTGAAATTAGAATGGAAAGGAAAGGAGTGAGGAGTGATGGCAGGGCACCACTTGCCTCACCATGTGACAATAACCGGGACTAGAAGCAGAAACCAGACAAATCCAAATAAGAAAATAGGCAATTTAACCGCCAGAACACACCACTAAAGGAAACGATACATTTTTCTTATTTCATCTTGTCACATCAAGATTGGATGCATTCCTGGAAGATGCATTTTAGCTAAATATTATTGYATTCAATATAGATGCATTTGAGGAGGTATGGTGTGTGACACACAGTCAGACTGGCTGATTCAACCTGTGAGGTGCCAGTCCAGAGATACCTTGCAAAGTAGATTAAAAGATAGGCCACAAAATAGTGAAAGAAAATAGCTGTTTACCTAGGGTTGAGCACATGGGCAGAAATTTTGGAAAAATCCTTAGGCCAACTGCCAARGCCTGCAGCATCTGATGCTAACCAGATTATTTTTTATTTCACAGATTGAATCTCATTTCCCTTCTGCTGGGGAAGCCTTTCCCTAAATTTGTCATGTGAGGAGAATCCTTTGGGAAGCATCTCAAGCTAGACTGGACTTAATGGAAGCCTGAGGCTCATTTTCTGAGTGCATATTTTCTGGGTACATCCAGCTGTGGATGTGCTTTTCATTTTTGCTGTGCCTGACATCTGTGCAGAGGGACTCTTCTGGTTGGTTGCTTGACGGTTTTCTGCTCCTTCCCCCAAGCTGCTTTGGCTGCTCACCCAGCTTTTTACCAAATTGCAAATTTTTATTCCTTCTGCTTTCCATGGGCCCATATGTGGAACTGTCAAAATGTCACTGGCATCAATTGTGAGAGGTTAGTGCCACGTTGCAGTCAGCGAGCTTATTAACAGGGAAATGATTGGGTTTTGGAGAGGGGGAAGGGAGGACAAAAAGAATCTATTTTCCAGGCACCTGCTTCCCCTGCTAAACATTTTGTCCTGTCTTCCACATTTTCAGAAAGTGATTACCATCTGTGTAGGAAAAACAAAATTGCTGGAGGCCCCAGGAAGAACAAATGCTGCTCCTTGTGAGGTCCTGAGAATCGGGACATCAGGAGGTGGAAAGGCAGAGACAGCAATCTGGCCACATCCGCTCCTGTCTTGGATGAGTGAGGGAAGGCATTYGTGTTTGGTGCTAAGAGACAAGATCACACAGCAAAATGTGGGCRAGTCCAGCATCAAACTGGGAAAGTGTGGATGCTGATTCCATGGTTTGAGCTYGGCCCAAGGAACCTGCCAAGAGTTTGGCTGTGAAATTTGGTAGCTCCTCCAGTTTACAGATGCCTGTATAGAGATGAGAGGCACCCTTTTCCTCCCTTTTCCTTCTTTTTCTATTTGTGCTTGTCCAGATTTAATCAGATTGTACACAAGTCAGCAGTGAAAATTTCCTATATCCTACTGCAGCTCAGAACTAGCTTTTATCTACCTAAAACATTTTTATTGCTTCTGRTACCACTACTTCAGAGCACCTGGTTTACAGTCTTTTATGTATTTATCCTCACAACAACCATGTGAGAAGAGATCATCCTAGTTTATGAGTATTGAGGCACAAAAAGCCTAGTGKTTTTTTTTCTCAAAATAAGTCTGTGAGACAGCAGGAGTAGAACCTGGATTGTACAGACTCTCTAGTGGTGTCTTAATCATCAAATCATCTTTCCTGGGCCCTGTTTTTGTCCTTTGACTTTTTTTTGCCTTGTTCTTTTAAAGTCAGTATCAGTGTCCAGCTGGAAGCTCTGGAAACATCTCTTGGAGGTACGAGAGAGGAGGAGGAGCACCCAGACCCTACCACAAATACAAATCTTTGTGGCCCCACCACCTATAACGAGAACCAAAGCGTAACGTAGGCACTTGCCTGCTGGGCTTGTATGGAGAGCAGATATTGGATAGAAACCTCTGCCAGGCTGTTGGGCAGTAGTTCATGGTGAGCCCCAGCCTGACCTAGATTCAGACCAATGGCCTAAAGGTGAAAAATACCAGTGTCCAACGCTGAGCCTCGGGGACACCAGTCCTCAGTCATTCCYGATCCTTCCTGTTCTGACACAACAGAAAAGGCCCTTAGGGTGGATGATGATGTACTTCTGGTGGGTAGCGTGCGCCTCTGACCTCTTTCTGTAGGAATGAGCTCGAAAATGAGGCGGAAGAAAGAAAAGGGAGAGAGTATAAGTAATTGGTTTGAGCCARGGATGGGTCAGGGGAGTCGCAGCCCTTTGTGCAAGGGAACTGGAGCGAATGCTGCGCGAAGGCAGCTCCTTCTCACTCTCTCCGTGCTGCCGATGAGTGAAATTTAATTTCATCACAACAACAAGGGCCGGGCAGAGCCATGGGAGACCCCTCTCTGTTCCTATGCCAGGAGCTCCCCACGGCCCTGTCCACTCCTCTGTGTGCATCCAACAGCCACCACGTGGGAGCCTGTGGCTGTAGGGCACCAGCAGCCAAAGGGCACGTGGCAAGGCTGRGGGGAGCCCGCGGTCACCCGGAGGCAGAGGGCACATGGGCATATTGCTTTTCTTCATCCCAAGGTTTCCATGGCACCGRACATGCGTGGTATGGCTTCACAGGCTCATAATGCTTGGAAAAGACCTTCAGGATCSTTGAGTCAAACTGTGAGCTCATCCCTCCCATGCCTGCCAAGCCATGTCCCCAAGCGCCTCGCATACACGTTCCTGGAACTCCTGGGAACTCCACCGCTTCCCTGGGCAGCCCGTTCCAATGCTTCRCTGCTCTTTTCCCTTCAGACTTGTCCTGTCTCCTCATTGTTGCTTTGACCACATGCAAGGAAGGAGCAGGGCACAAAGGGTCTGCACCTCCCTTGAGCTTGGGGCTTAAAAGGGGCCCATGAGGGCCAACAAGTGAGAAGGAGAGAGAGTGGTGGCACCGAAACCTGGTTTTGGGGCACTCTAACAGCCACCCCCCAGCTCCTTCTTATGCCAAGCGGAATTTTAATGTGCTTTCCATTTCTCTTTTTAGCATGCATAAAGAAAAAAAAAGAAATTAATCATCATTTATAAGAGAAGTTCTTTTCAGACAAATGGAGAAGCATTCAATGCTGATATATATTTTCCCCCCTTTTAAATGGTGTCTATTTAAATGCAGATTTTCTGGTTTCCTATGTGGAGCTTCGGAAGAAATGCCTTTCAATTTAAATGTTAATAGAAGAGTAAACTTCAAAATCAAAATTTCTCCGTAAGAGAGTGTTTTCTCACAGCATTAAATRTCTTTCTGAACTTCCTCCTCCTCTCCACCATCCTCTTTCCTCTCTTCCCAACCCCCAGCCCAGCCTCTCTTGGGCTAAATGGTCTTTTTCTAAAAATAAGAATACACATTTCAGAGTTCCTAAATTAAAATGTTTAATGCTGGGGTGTGTGGAGTGAGTGTGTTTGAGCAGAGTGCCTGGGTGCTGATAAAGCAGAGATGCCATCCCTCCACCTTCAGCCTTTGTCATCCCAGCCATTTATCAGACCTGCTGCTCTGAATGTTTTATGATGGGATTATTCTCTGGCATGTGCTGCACTGCTGGCTGGGGCAGAGGCTGAGAGGGAACAAAAAYCTTTAGGATAATATTGTAGTCAATCTTGAAAGTGAGCAAGGTTTTGGTGAGGGGTGGGATGGGCGCAGGTGGGAATTCGGATGCAGAGAGAATAACGGAGGAGTTAATCCGGGTGTATTACTAAGCATATTTCTTCCTGTCTTAACCTTCCTGTCCTTAATGTGGTCCATTCCTGCATATGTCCAATTTCATTTATCTTCTGGAGGAGCTTAAGGGTAAATCTGCATTTTACCAAAGACTCTTAACACTGCCTCATTTGGGGTTTTTACATACAATTATATTTCTTGCCTTTTTTCACACTCCATTTGTCATCTTTAATGCAAACTTTATTTTAATTTTCTTCATCTCTCCCTTCTGTTCTCCATTTGTTTCTGTCCTCTCATCTCTCCATAATGAGAAAAAGATAAGGGGGGAAAACTCTGCTTCCATTTCTACTTCCTTCCAGCCCAGATGAGCCCTAGTTGCCTTTGCAGGAAGAGATTCAATCGATTCTAATTGAAGGGAGAGTCTAGGATTAAACTTGAAGAAAGTTCCTTGTGATTAGCAAAGGAGGCCCTTCCAAACCCAAATTCCCATCCCACTGATAGCCAGCACAATGATGTGGTAGCGCTTCTTTTGCCTTTGCCCTCCAATAACTCCACCCAACTTCCAGTACTGCTGCATCAGCGAGGGGAGTTGCTGCTGAGTTGGAAGTATAGATGATACTGCATCTATATGTAGCTATACTGTAATATTGTCTATATGGGAGATGGTTGGAGTATAAAAAAAACACAGCACGACAGGGCAGAGCTTGATCCCTGTGGAAGCAGACATTTGTAAACTGGACAATAAAGCTAGCTACAGCAATAGTCATTGGATAGGAAAAGCTTATGTACTCAGACTGTTTGTATACCACACTTTATGTCCTCAGGTTAGGTCCATTGCTATCTGAATTCTCCTTAGAAAAAGAGAYGGCCAGTGTCCTTTCATGGCATCCCAGGAGATGGGAAAGAGTCTGATTTTCAGAGGAAAGCTTTGGAGCATCCAACCTTCCCATGCATTTCCAGGCAAGAGGAGCCCATTCCACTCTTCACACTGGATGCCCAGCCCTTTGGAGGGAGGAGAAAGGCAGGGTGCTGGGGAGAGAACTTCCCCTGGAATGTTCCCAGAGGCCTGTGACCCTCTGACAGGATGCGTGGTCCTGATACCTGTCCTGATACCCTGAACTGCATTTCTCCTCTGCCTCATGGGTGATTAAATGGAAAACCTTAATCTTCAGTACTGTCAGTCCAGTATAAAAAGCACTTTACAGCAACGGATATCATCTTTGCTCTGAAACCCAGAGCCTGTTCCAACTTTCTTCCAGACCATTAGAGAACACAGCAAAATTTCCCTTCAAAAAGCCAGGCTTTCCATCTGGCCCTTCATGCTGCAGCCAGGGCTGGAGGAGCTGGGAGCAGAGTTTTGGTGCTTTTTGTCCTTCAGAAACAATCCCTCTGGTCAGATCAATGTGGAGCTGCAAGACTGTGTTGTGGTTAGTCCTCCACCTACTTATGATACAGCACCTCAAAGGAGAGCTGCCTTAAAATAAGAGCTAACCAGTATACATGTGGATAAATCTCTAGGGCTCTTCAAGAGAGCAGGAAGGATGAAAATAAAAAAAWAATGAATTAAATAGATATATATAGCTCTGATCTGATAAGGTCCTGCTTTTCATCTTGAAATGGAGGAGAAGCTGTTTTATTGCATGACTTTTTTAACACCTCTATAATCCTTGAAAGCTGTATAGTGAAAAGTGCTTGGCACTGAGACACATTGGCTTCATATGACTTCACATAGAAGGAGTAGGAATATGAAGAAGGATGGCCCAAATGTAGGTGACTCAAGCCTTCTT